>NC_137463.1:69483290-70083290 GCF_964235325.1 Thermobia domestica | reverse complement strand
AGGTAAGGCGTATAAGAATGATAAAATTGTGAAGGTATTTTGTAGCCTATGAAAATAAAATTGTCTTCACGTTTTGGGAACTCTCCTATTTGTACGAAGACAGATTTTTTTTAAATATATTACGACAAACATAATAATAGACAAATTATATGTATTTAATTGCATGGTATAGCTCGCAGATCCGGCTAATACGACACACACCGATATGTAACGCCATGTAGTTGGTAAGGAATATAAACACATCAATACTGTGTGAAGTTTCAAATTTAACATTGAGTTGAAAGTTAAATCTATTGTTACAACTAGAGATTACGTAAAATTAAAACACGGAAATTATAATAGGGTATATTCATTATGTAATATTGACGTTATATAAAGCAAAATCTTTACTCGTGAAATGTCAAGAAACTTAGTTCCATAATAAGATTTTTAAAATTAAGTATGATTTTCTGCTATGTAAAAGGCATGAAAGGATAGAATTCATTGGAGTGTGAACGTTTATTTCATAGAGAAATCACACACATATTTTTCTCACGAGTCCCAACTACACCGCATTTTGCTTGATACAGTTGGAACAAATTACGATTTCGCGATTACATCTCTTCTAAAATTGTTTCAAATAATACATACATTTTAAGAACTTGGTAAGTTAGCGTCATCTAGTTCACCATCAGCCAACAACATTTATTCTTCCTCTATATCCTCAGAATCAACTGCACTTGCAAAGATGTGTGTACTTTGACATATATCAAAACACTACATAGCAACAGGCCCGTAGCCAGCCCAAAAATATAGGGGGGACCCGGTAGAAGTTGGGGGGGCGACCCAATCATATTATACTTCATTACTTCATTACCATATTATAGTTCATTTGCAAGCCTACCGTGAAATTTTATGAGGGCCAGCCAAAGTTTAGGGGAGTCCGGCTCCCCTTGCCCTCCGCCCCCCCCCCGTGGATACGGGCCTGCATAGCAATAAGACACAATCACGGGGCTTTCTTTGCTCTTTATACATATTATTGTTGCAAACTTGAAGTGTTCAGAAGCCGTTTAACTTAATTTTTTGTTGTTTTTAGTTCTACACATATTTAACTTGCAAAATATACATTCTTTTCAGAGGCAAAAATCACCGATTAACTTCATAGTGTAACAATTTGCCACTAGAATGCGTAAACGCCCTGATCACTCTCATTTAAAAACATTGGGCCTAATGCAGAGTCGTTTTGAAGTGTGATTAGGGTCATACTAAATGTCTGACTACTGCAGGGAACATATGTTAGTCGAACGCTTTAGTATTGCACTAATCACGCCTCAGAACGACTCTGCATAAGGCCCAACGTGTTTAAGTTAGTATAATGCTCACTACTGAAAAATCTCGTTTGATGGAGTTAATCAGTTTGGAATCTGAACGGCTCATATATGGATTGTTTTTTCCATCTAAAATGACATTTTCATACGATTATATTTATATTTCTTTTCACGACAAATCTTGAATTTCTTTTATGAATTTTTAAAGCTATATTTGTTAAAATCCTGTTACTATTCGCGGTAAATGAACAGATTTCGTCGGAAAATACCGCACATCAACCGGGATTACCGTGGTTTTCCTACTACTATTGTTTGTTTGACAAAACTAGATTTATCAAAAATCCTTCAGGGGAAAGAAAAAAAGTATCTTATATGAATCTTCGACACTTAAGTTTAAATTCTGTATCAAGATTATAGAACAAAAGTTCACGGGCTATATTCAGAAACAATTTTATGTCTGATTGGCGTCATACTAAAGGTTTAACAAACGCATGATCATAATTTCCGTATTTCAGGACAATTTGATTATGTCATCCACGACTGATGCCTATATCGATAGAGTCAAGCTATCACCCAGCGTGCGAGACCCGGGTTCGATTCCCGGTGGGAGTTCATGTGGTTGAGATTCCACGTTAATCAGAAGGCCCCGTCTCATATAGCCTTAATGCTGAAAGGGACATTAAACTCAAACTGAAGTCAAGTCAAGTATGACATTTCCTTAAGGATTTCCAAACACACTAGTAGAAAATACAAACTCCTTTCTGTCTTAGTCTCTTTTTCATAATGTGTTTGGACAACCCTGCCGAAAAGTAGTACAGCTTCCATTATTCGGTAAAAGCCAGGGATAATTTCACAAACATAGATAAACTATGCTCACGCGTTAGCCAAATCCTTAGCATGATGCTAATTGCACGTAAAATTGTTTCTTAATATGGCCCTATAAGTTCTAAGCTACTTTTTAACTTTTTTTAGCAAAAAAAAAAAAAAAAAAAAAAAAGAAAGAAAAAGAAAAAAATAGTAAGAATCAATGTTGTTCTAGACTAAACGTACTTTCACGCAAAAAAAAAAATAAATAAATAAATAAATAAAATAAAACCTGATACTTTTGGAGGTTCGCAACAAATAAAACGTAACATTGGTGTGATACTTTTATAGAGGTTCTTATCACTTCCGCTCCAAAGGTAAAGCATATGAAGGGTATAGGGGAAAAACACGCTATGCCATATTTCGTAAATTTTTCAGGAGAGCGGTTTTAAAGCATGGAAAAAGCGGGTTCTTCCCTATATGAGATTTCTTTAATCGTTTAGAATATCGGATCAAGCTGTTACTTTCGCACTGTTGTTATACTATTGGCAAGATGCTGCCTTTAGCTGTCTGAGGGAATAAATATCTCAATATCATGTAATTTGGACTTAGCGTGTTTTTCCCTTGTACTTTTCATATGTTTTCAGTTTGTGATGATTTCCAGACACGCTGAAAACTTTTGTGCAATATTGCTCACCACTCTACATTACTTCACGTTCCTATACGTAACATGAGATCAAACATTAACCTCCATCACGTGGCTACTGGTTATCTGAAAAACAAATAAATAAATAAATAAATAAATAAATAAACGATAAAACTTTAAACATTAAGAAAAAATAGGTTTCAGGAAACATTAACACTAATACCTCTACAGTGTAGAAGTTTTCTTCTTTATAGAATGTCAATACTTTAAAAATGTGGATTCTAAGAAGTCCTCAACCTCACGTTGCAGCACCCAGTATTCAGGAAGATTTTCCATGCCAAGAAGTAATCGAAATGCTGGATAAGATGTTTACCGATGGGAGAGACATTACTAGAGTACGATGGATGAGGAAGGTTCATACTGGAACTCATAGAAAGTTTCCATTGTTCTTTGAGCAAACATGCCTTGCTCTGAAACATAAGGATTACATGTCCACCATTGTAATTTGTTGTACACCATTACTGGATGCTTGTGGATAAGTTTCCGATGAATTTTATGGAGTTCAGCATTGTAACAGCCCAAAACCATAATTTCTTCTCGACATGATAGAACACCCTCACTTACCACCAACCTCTTCTGAGACTTTGGTCCGAGCTGGTTCTGTCACGGAGGCTCATCGGGCACTGCAGTGCAACAGTGATGATCGCCATGTGGTAGTACAGCAAGCGGAATTTTATGCACAGTGAGGATTTGAACAGCTCAAATTCGGAGAACTGTGTAGTCAATGATTTCTAGATGTGCATTGACAAACTGCTAGAATCAGTGCTAATCACTGACTCTTTCCACTTTGTTGGGGGGTTATATTTACAGACCAGTAACATGTTTTGTCATCTAAAGATATCAGCATAGTGCTTATACACCAAAGTATGTCCGCAGCAAACTCATTATGTTATGCTTAATGTTTTTTTTATATATAAAAGTTAATTAGGAGGCGAAAGCGACTGAAACACCCTGTATATTATGGATGGATATGTTGAGGCAATAGGAGACGTGAACCTACAGCTTAAAGTGTGATCCGAACTGCACGATCTTAAGCCCGAGATCAAACCCAGGACTCCCACGCCAAAGACGCTTACGCTAACCATATTAACTACGAGGGCGCTCTCCTACATGTTATGAAATAAGATTTTAAGTACTCGCATTTTTGAGACTTGTTTTTGTTACTCAAAAATTTTACTACTATCAATGATCGTAGAAGACAACAACAGTAGGAAATGAAAATTAAACAAAAATATTTTAGTTTAGCAGTTCACAATTATTTTCTATGTCTATCGGTTAAAGGGAAAATATGATAAATGTATTTGAAAGAAAATATAAATAGAGATAGCTTTTACGTTACAAAGCTCTTGAGCCTTCTATGGTTTGTCCCAAATGAGGCAGCGTTTCTTTAATTTCTCTTACAAACTTCTGCTTGGATTGACATAAAGTCAAAGAATATTTAAACATTGGGGACAGAGCGTAGCTTGTCATAACACACACAGAGAGAGAAAATGACAGCTTGGTCTTTATCATCAGTCAATTTGTAGGGATTAGAAATGAAATAAATGTCTTAGACATATTTAGGATGTGTTTGACATTACAACATAGCCTGATACACCATACATTTTCTACTATTACTTACCGAATAAAGTCTTTTGAGCCAGAGTAATAAAAAACATTTTGCTTATTTTGGGCATAAAAGGGCTTTATCGAATTCACATTGGAAGTTTTTCTTTCTTTTTTTCGGAAACAGCAAATCTTTATGACTTGTTAGCGTGTATTTGCTAGGTCTTGGATATGGGTATGTGAAAGCTTGAAGTAGAGTTTCGTTTGTTATAACAGCAGCTTAAAATATGTCTTATTTTGTGCACTATACTAATGTACAAGATGCATTTCTATGATTTGATTATCAGTGTATTGCTCTCATACTATAATTGAAGAAGATGGGGTATAATTATTCAATAATTAAAACACGCACTACCAACGGGAGGTACTTCGTGCCCACAACAGTACTTTTTTGTAATTACTCTCCTAATCGTTTCTTTAAAATTGTAAAAAAAAAAAAAAAAAAAATGTTATTGCTCAATACATTTAGCTAAAGCGTATACCTTACGGTGATGCAGATTGAACTTTAGTATGTCTCAAAATCTGCTATTTTATTCCCTGTTTGTAAGGAATGTGATTGGCAATCTAGAAGTGCCACTTTTAGATGGTAGTATAATAAATAGCTGTATCCAAGGGCGCCCATGTTGGGGTTTCAAGGGGGGGGTAAGTATAAGCGACGTTTCAAATATAGTTTCAAATTTTGTTATAACTAATCTAAAAATTCTATTGTTTTCGTTATTCTGAAGTACAATTTCCTCTAGGGGGGCAAGCGCCCACCCTGCCCTCCCTGATGGGCTCCCTTGGCTGTATCCTTTCTTTTCTGAATTTGGATGTCAGTCTTATCTCGTGTACTGTTCACTTCAGTCATTGTAGATTTTTGTGAAAGTTTGTGGATATGGTACAAAAGATACCTACTTAGTGCGAAGGCTTATTAGCAAAACCAATCGTTTCGTCGTTGTTACTCTCATCGTAGTTATCATCAAAGATGATTTCAGAATATTCGCCTGAACGAAAGAATCTCACCTTTCTATAATGTGGTATCTAAAAACAAACTGAGAGTTTCATTTTATTTAAAACATACTTTACCGGCAACATTGGTTTAGCTACATATTTTTCAGCATTGCCAACAACTTCTCACTATTCATAAATTTGACTACAGAAAAACATAAATATACGTATTCTAAAAATCTCCACAAAATCCACATTGTGTGTTGGATGTGCTGCACTCCCATCTCCCGTTACTATTTTTTCTTACTATTTGTTTGTTGAATAATATTTAAGGGGACATTTTCAAAAGCTAACAATTTTTCTTTTGCCCCTTTTTCGTAAGTGAAAAGAGATAATGAAATGTAACTTACCACAATAATAAATAATGCTATTCTTCACCCGAAAAATATGGATCGGAAGAATTTTCAGTATTGCCATCCATAGAAATTACAGTGTGACCAGAATTTGAATTACCTAAAAGTCTAGGTTAAGGCAGCGACTAGAAAATTGAACTCAACGGTAATTGATGACTTATCATATTGTCTTGGTTCCTTATTAACTACTTTTTAAACAATATTTGTATTTATTTTGTAACAACTTTTTTTTATTTTGTAATAAATTATGTAAGTTATTACTAAATAAATACAAATATTATTTAAAAAGTAGTTAACAAGGAACCGAGACATGATAAGTCATCAATTACCGTTGAGTTTATTTATCTAGTCGCTCCGTTAACCTAGATTTTTGGGTAATTCAAATTCTGGTCACACTGTTATTTTGTATGGATAGCAACATTGAAAATTCTTTCGATTCATATTTTCGGGTGTATAGTAACATTATCTATTATTGTGGTATTTTACATTTCATTATCTCTTTTCACTTTCGAAAAAGCGGCAAAACAAAAATTGTTAGCTTTTGAAAAATATTTAGTAGTCTGTCCCCTAAGGATTACTATCTTCCTTTGTATGAACTTCAATATGGATCCCTGAATTTCACATCTATCAATATTCATGGTTGGTTGACGTAAGTTAATACAAATAATACGCAGATCAGACTATATAAACAAACAGACCATGCTAAATAAACCACGTATTAAATTTACTAACAGGATTCAGTAAAATCATGAGTAACATTGGAATAGCAGATTCAAATCGTCAAAAGGGAATGTGATTAGGGTTTTAATTAGGTATAAAACTAAAAGTCAAAATTTTGTTCTTAAATGTAACTTTATTCTTATATAAGTTAACACATTGTGAAGAACAGTGAAAAAACTGATTAGACTAGGGGACTAAACTACAAGTTGTTTAGAAACAGTGCTTATTCTTATTCACTCACTGGGTTATACCTGTACATTGATATCAGAATACATGGCGTCAGTTGGTTCGCATGATTAATATAGCAAATAATAAAAAAGGTATGATCAAAGGATAATTGTAAGGAATAGTTGCACGTAGACTTATATGTTGTAATTTTCTATATAAGGTGGCACAATGTCATGACCTGTTTGAAAATGTATTGTACTTAGAAATATGCGATGCTGAGCCAATACACGTGAATTCCGTAATTTAAAAAAATGTTAAAGATTTTGTAGAGTAAAGGGAAAAACAATTCGATTGTATATGGGAAGTGTAGAATATGATTAGGTAAACGAGTGTGGTGAGCTATTCGGAAAACATGGAGTTCAACTAATATTATCTCCCTCACAGGTCTATACAGCCCATCCGAAAAATATTGTGCCTTTTTCTTTATTTTTGCCAGTGTGTAGATACAGCAATAACAAGGATTACTATTAGAAACTCCAAGTTTTGATTGAATTTACCAGCGGTTCCCAAGAACACAATTTTTCAAGATGGAGCTAGCACAACAACAGAAGGCATTTTGTGATGTGTAATACGCAAGGACAACGTTCGCTATCACAGTTCAGCGCAACTTCCGGCGACAGTTTGGGGTAGATCCACCTGACAAGCATCGGCTGACAAGCAAAGGCAAAAGGACCTACCGTGCTTCGCATTCAGAAGAGACAGTTGATAGAGTTCGACAATCCTTCTAACACTATGCGAAGAATGAAGCTTTATGGGCCATTTTTCATTTCAGAAAGAATTGTAACGGGACACTCGTATCTTGACATGCTGCAGATGTAGTTGATACCACAACTTGAAGAGGACTCCCGAGATTTAATTTTCCAATAGGATGGAGCTCCACCCCACTTCCATAATGACGTGAGAGGGTGTCTGAATGAACATCTCTCACAGTGTTAGGTATTCAGCACTAGTCCTCATGATGAAGAGTCCGAACTAGTCCTTGAGATGCCCCTGAGGTCTCCAAACATGATATCACGCGTCTTCTTTTAAATGCGTTTTTGTTGCACCATAGCCCCGAGATCTGACGGAGCTGCGAGTGCGGAACACAGAAGCCTTTGCTGCCGTTACAAGAGACATGTTGGCTCGAGTATTGGAGAAAATGGACTATCTACCAAATAGCTGCCGTGTCACGAATGACGCTCGTTTTGAATTTTTGTAAGGTTAGTAAAAAAGTCCTTGATATATTACCTTGCATCTACATATAAAGGATTGTAATATCACATTAGGGGGCCAGAGAAAAAACAGTACATTGTTTTTTAGATAACCTGTATAAAAACCAGTGTGTGTATATAAGTATAATATATATATGATCCAGCATGACTTTGGAACGATTTGAGTAATTTCAACCAAACTTGTACGAGTTACAAACTGGAAAATAATATTGTCAAGGTAAGACACCCCTAGCGCTCATAAGGGGTAGTAAGAGGTGGCACATAATCAATATGTGTATGTAAATGAATGTATGTATGGATTGATGGTTGTATATGTTCCAGTATAACTCTGGAACACTTGGAGCAATTTCAACACAACTTGGTACGCATATAACTTAATGAAAAAAAAACAACAACTTCGCAGTTAAGACATTTCTAGTGCCCCTACAGAGTAGAAAGAAATGATACTTGAATATAGTCGAAGATGACCGATATTAG
This sequence comes from Thermobia domestica, assembly GCF_964235325.1. NCBI lineage: Eukaryota > Metazoa > Arthropoda > Insecta > Zygentoma > Lepismatidae > Thermobia > Thermobia domestica. The sequence continues at coordinate 70,074,892 of NC_137463.1, read as the reverse complement.
TGTCGAAACCCATAGTTTCAAGGGTTGCTAAGATGGAGAGTGCCAGTCCTGATTACATTAAGATCATGTTTATTTGAGGGAATAAGATATTTCTAGGGATGAGTTTTCTAAGAGATTACATGTAAAAATAATCGAAAAGATCGATATTAGTGTCGAGTAAATTGTTTTTAAGGTCAACGGTAATCTGATTGATGACACACCCGATGAGAGTCTTTTATAGATTAACGTTCCCCGATTATGCACCGATGCTGAGGGAGACATTGGAATGTAGAGATGGGGGACAATGGTCGAATGACGAAAGTGGAAGGAAACGAGGGAACCCTAAAAAAACATAAACAATGTTTGTTTATCTACAACAAAGCCCACATGGTCGGAGTTCAAACCGAACTGGAGATCCGAGAGGACACAGATGAGCTTTCTACCAGTAAGCCACCGAAGGTTTCCATTTCAAAATATTTTGGTTTGCGAGAAAAGAAACATGTATAGTAGATTTCCGAAAACCGGTCTAATGTGGCAGAAGGACAGGCCGGATAAAAAAAATGAAAAAGAAGAAGAAGATGATAGGGTGGAATTCCATAATTTTTTTCCATTAGAAATACACTTTTTTAATTCAAAAATTCGCTCTTATTCATATCTTCTGACCTCTTAGGATAGGTCAGTATTCAATAAATATAATAAATATTTTTAGTGTATTTGTATACGTTTAAAAATTTATTGAAACCGAATTGAAAGGGATATACCGGTATATATACAGTGGCGTATTTACGATTTTGTTTCGGGAGGGGCTTTGCCTGGAAATCTGAAAGTTCTGCAAGATTTTTCTTTTACTTTACTATACTAAGTAAGATTTCGGGGGTAGCTTTAGCCCGGAAGCCCCCTAAATACTTCACTGTATATATATATATATATATATATATATATATATATATATATATATATATATATATATATATATATATATATATATATATATATATAATAAACGAAATATTCACATGAAATGTAGATCTACATAGTTTTTGGAAAGAAGATTTATACTTATTTTACTATTCTTGGATTATATATGATTACTCTCGGGTGACATGACACCCCTTTTCAACGGAATTATTCCTTTTTTTGAAGGATGTTCACTGTCCCGAGAAAAATTCAAAAGGGACATAAAAAACAGCACCCCATTTTTTACTCATGGTAACGGTGTTTTTAAATCCTATTGTTAAACACCTATTCAACACAAATTATGACATTCAAGAGACAACTTCTTTCCTTACTCTTAGTTTCTGTGAAATGTTAAAAGGTAATGTTTAAATTGAAATAATCTATATATATAAAAGAGAACGTACAAATCCTTTGTCCGCTCATCACGCTAATACGGCTGAACCAATTTCTTTTATTTTTGGGGGGTTATTAGGATTTGGACCCTAGATGGTTTTTATCATATCACTTTAATTTTCAATTACCAGTGTCTTGAGATAATTGACCATTCAGGTGTCCATTACGTACAAATCCTTTGTTAGTTCATCATAGGTATAAAAATAAACGTATTTATATGCAACCCGCATGACCGTGTCACTCGGCGGGTTAACATACATGACAGGCGTTATAATGGTTTTTATCATATCACTTGAAAGCGAAAAAGTAAAAATTATCTAAGTAACAAAGTTTATTGCGTTCGGGGGTGACCGCAGCGAAGCGGGGCGGGTTAACATAAATGACAGGCGATATAATGTTAACATTTACTGCAATCTTCTATGGTTTTTATCATATCACTTGAAAGCGAAAAAGTAAAAATTATCTAAGTAACAAAGTTTATTGCGTTCCGGGGTGACCGCAGCGAAGCGGGGTGAACGCTGCTAGTGTTAAATAAATGAATAACTACTAGGTGAATTGACAAGTTATGCCACTTTGATGAATGCTCCTTTTACTACTTTTAATTTTCTAAGGATGGTCACCTTAGATCCGACGGCGAAAGGACAAAACCTCGCATCTCCACTTTTTTTTATGGAATTTTAGATTTTGGTTTCTTTCAATTCCCTACATCTGAATTAGGGATGGCCAGATCCGGATATCTTTGGATCCGGATATCCGGATCCACTTGGGTCCGGATATCCGAACACTGGATCCGGATCCGAGATTTCGGATCTTGGATCCGGATCCGAAAAAACGGATCTTGGATCCGGATCCGAAATTTCGGATCTGGGATCCGGATCCGAAAAAACGGATCTTGGATCCGGATTCGAGAAACCGAATCTTGGATCCGGATTCGAAACTCCGTGTCAGAAAATTCGGTGTTCCGAATTAGCAAACTTTTCGAAATTATTGACAAAGTGATTTTCATTCCTATGCTTAAAATAAGATTTTAAGACACTTTTGGTATCTGATCGTGTAACAGCCTTGCGCTCTCTTCATTCTGTTGATATTTGGTTTTCGTGCCTTAATATGTCACAATTACTCCAAATTTGATTGAGTAAAACTGTCGACTTAGGTGAGAGCAATCTCATTGTCAGATTCGATTCTAGTGGAAATACCGGTACTTGACCGAAAAGGTAGTATATCTTTTTTAAAGCGGTCGTCCTGATGGAAATTTGTCCTTTGTTTTCTGTAACACTAGTCAAATGCTGGGATGAAACCTTAGTCTCAAGCCCAATCTTCTTCATTAGGCTCAGGCTGCTTACTTTTCTAACTCTTTCTGATTGTGGTCACTGAATGAGGCCATTTCCTAGTCATGGTGGGCTAGGCCATTGCTAATAGAACAGCCCATAAAATATAGATCAATGAAATTAAGGAGCAACTTCCTTTTCTTGCTCTTGATGAGCTTTTTTTCTTTCTTTAAAAATACGTTTCTTTGTGACCGTACCACTCCAGTTAGAATTAAGAATTGTAGTAGAGATGAAGTTCTAAATGGCAATTAATGTATCAAAATCAATGTATTAATGTACTGTATGTGTATACAAAATACCATATGGAGCCTCGAGCAGTAACACGTATCTTTGTAATTAGTAATCCACTACTATTAACTCTACATAGGTTGTATAAGGAGTTATATCATTCATGTAAACAAATAGGCGGATGCAGGGGAGGGCGAAAAGTCGTTCGCCCCTACCCAGCGCCACCATTAACAGTGTACTTTAGTAGTAATTTGTGGCGATTTCAGATCATCTAAGTAATTTTTCACTGCTAGCATCCCCAACCGCCCCCTAAGAATCCATCCGCCCTCTCCAGGAGTCCGTCCTGGATTCGCCCCTGCGCAAACATAAAGTAGAGTGGGGTCACTTGGGCGAGTTTTTTTTCCTACTGCGCATGCGCAAACCCTGGACGCTGATTGGCTGGCGCAGGTCATGTGACCCCGCCCCCTTGACCACGCCCCCTGACGCTGATTGGCTGGCCACGCCCCCGACCACGCCCCTTCACGCTGATTGGTCGGTGTAGGCCACGCCCCCGGCCACGCCCCTTGACGCTGATTGGACGGTGCAGGCCACGCCCCCGGCCACGCCCCTTCGCGCTGATTGGTCGGCCACGCCCCCTGACGCTGATTGGCCGGCACGGTTACACCCCTTGACGCTGACCGGTCATGCTCTTTTACGACCTCCTATCTACCGCACTGACTGGCTGGCAGCGGACCCCGCCGATTGGCTGCCGTCGGACCTCGCCCCCTTGACGCTGATTGGCCGGCCACGCGCACGGTCCGCGCAGATCGGCCAGCACCGGATCCCGCCCCCTTAACGGCGATTGGTCACGCTTAGGAGTACCGCGCTGATTGGTCGGCGCCGGGCCTCCACCCACGGGACTCACGTACTGCGTACATGCCACATTGTGGTAGAGAATACGAACACATAGCATAGCAGATAATACATAAGATTCGTTCCCTTTTATGAGCACTTTACGAACACATAGCAGAGCAGATATCACATTCTTCATTCGCCTATTTAACGCAGCACATATTACACAGAGACTCGTTCCCTTTTATGAGCACTCTTTTAAACATAGCAAAGACTCGTTCCCTTTTATGAGCACTTTTAACATAGCAGAAATTACACAGAGACTACGAACACATAACATAGCACATATAACATAAGACTATCTAACATAGCAGGGGTGCACTCGTTCCCTTTTATGAGCACTCTTTTTAAACATAGCAGAGAATAATGGGGGTGTATTCGCCCTCCATTTTGAGACCAATTTTTGACCTACTGCGCATATGCGCAAAACTGTTCCGATTTCGCAGTTAAAAAAAAATAACAACACACACAGCAGACCGCAGACTGTTCCAGTTCAGGAGCAGATTACGGCTATGCGCAGAAACAAAATAAGACATAACACCCCCGTTCTCTTTTACGAGCACTTTATAGCAACATAATAGAGCAAAGAATAAAGAAATAACAACCACACACACACACACACACACACACACACATTGATTGCTTATGCGCAGTAAAATTAAATTTCCAATTAATTACACATTGCAGGCATACGCAGAAAAATTACACTAGACTACAGTCTGTTCCAGTTGCAGTGCTGGTTTCGGTTCAATAGAGCAGACTACATGCAACAAGCAGGTCATAAAAGACTATGACCTATTTTTCATCCCCTAAATCACATAGTATACACCCACACTTGGTTGCGTATGTCAAATCCAATTTAGTAGAAATAACACGCATGCGCAGAAACATTTATATTTCCGATTCGACCATGCTGGTAAAGAATACCACACTTATTTCTACCTGGGTCCTATAGTTTATGGGGCATACGCCCTTTCTATGAAAATTTTAACCGATTTGGATGAAACTCGATATATGAGGGTTTTCGAACATGCTGATTACGAATATCATACTTATTTTTACCAGGGTCTTATGGTTCATGTGGGATACGTCCTTTCTATGATAATTTTATCCGATTTGGATGAAACTCGGTATATGGGGGTTTTCGACCATGCTGAGTACGAATATCATACTTATTTTTAACTGGGTCCTATAGTTTATGAGGGATACGTCGTTTGTATGACACTTAAAACCTAATAACTCAAAAACGGGTCCACATATTGAGGTCGTGTTTCCACATTTAGTAACGGGTCACCAGCAACCACAAGTTCCAAAATAATGACCATCGAGGTCAAAGGTCAACATACTTAAAACCTAATCACTCGAAAACGGATCCATATATTGAGATGGTGTTTCCAAGTCTGGTAATTGGTCATCAGGTACTACAAGATCCAAAATAATGACTATCGAGGTCAAACGTCAACATACTTAAAACCTAATAACTCGAAAACGGAGCCACACATTAAGATGGTGTTTCCAAATCTAGTAATCGGCCATCAACTACTACAAGTTCCAAAATAATGACCATCGAAGACAAAGGTCAACATACTTAAAACCTAATAACACGAAAACTGAGCCACATATTGAGGTGCTGTTTCCACATTTAGTAATCGGCCACCAACTACTACAAGATCCAAAACATTGACCATCGAGGTCAAAGGTCAACCTACTTAAAACCTAATCACTCGAAAACGGATCCATATATTGAGATGGTGTTTCCAAGTCCGGTAATTGGTCATCAGGTACTACAAGATCCAAAACATTGACCATCGAGGTCAAAGGTCAACATACTTAAAACCGAATCACTCGAAAACGGAGCCACATATTGAGATGCTGTTTCCAAATCTAGTAATTGGTAATCAGGTACTACAAGATCCAAAACATTGACCATCGAGGTCAAAGGTCAACCTACTTAAAACCTAATAACTCGAAATCGGAGCCACACATTGAGATGGTGTTTCCAAATCTAGTAATAGGTCATCAGGTACTACAAGTTCCAAAATAATGACCATCGAAGTCAAAGGTCAACATACTTAAAACCTAATAACACGAAAACTGAGCCACATATTGAGGTGCTGTTTCCACATTTAGTAATCGGCCACCAACTACTACAAGTTCCAAAATACCGATCATCGAGGTCAAAGGTCAACATACTTAAAACCTAATAACACGAAAACGGACCCACATATTGAGATGGTGTTGCCACATTTAGTAATTGATCATCAGGTACTACAAGTTCCAAAATAACGACCATCGTGGTCAAAAGGTTAAAGTACTTAAAACCTAATCACTCGAAAACGGAGGCACATATTGAGGTGCGGTTTCCAAATCTAGTAATAGGTCATCAACTAGTACACGTTAAAAAACGTACTGACTTTCGAGGTCAAAGGTCAAATATTTAAACCTTAATAACTCGTAAACGGAGTCAGCAAGAGATTTCTGTGACCTATTCATTTTTTTGTTCCAAGCAGAAAAAGTGAAGAATGAATAAATTTTAGTGACTTATTTGCTATTGTACTAACGAGAAAAAAATCAAAACAACGCCATTTTTAACTTGCTCAGAATTTCTGTACATTTTGGGTTATTCAAAATAATTTGGATGGACTAACGAAAAAGAAAGCAGGGATATTCCATTTTAGCTAGCTGAGAATTTAAAGAAACAAAGGGAACCTACTCAATTTTCTATCAACGAGAAATGCCATATTTCAACTATCTCAGAATTTATGTCTTCTTGTACTAATTAAATAAACGAAGGAATATTGTACAAATGAGAAATGCCATTTTTTCTAGACCATGTTCTAATATTTAAACAAACGAAGGGGTGAATTTGAGTGACCTATTCAATTTTGCACCAATGAGAAATAACCTCCTATTTTAAATAAACAAACAAACGGATAAATTTAACCGGCTCAGAAGTGTACTATTTAAACAAACGAAGGTCTCTTGAGCGAGATTTTCAATTTTGTAGCAAGAAGGACTATTTTCTAACTAACTCAAATTTGGATGGAGTGTTTAGTTTTGTTCGAACCAGAAAAATTTGATTGGATTATTTCCTTATGTACCAACTGGGAAAAGTGAAGGAATAAATTTGGGTAGAATATTTAGTTTTGTACCTAGCAAAATAAGAAAAAGAAGTGAAGAACGAATAAAATTTGGATGGTCTATTTTCTTATGTACCAACAAACAAAATGGAGCACCTGCGACAAAAAAGAAACCGAAGGAGGAATAAATTTGGGTGACCTAATCAGTTTGTAATAAGCAGAATCAGCATTCTATACTTTTTTCTGCCATTCATTGGGGTTGTCCTCTTTCCTTTTGTACCAACGAGAACCATTTTTAACAGACATAGAATTTGTACCAAACAGAAAAGAGGAGCTACACGATTAAACAAAGCAATCAATTTTTAACTAGCTCAGAATTTATGTGCCTTTTGTAACGAAGAAACAAATTTGAAGGAGGTTCATTTTAACTAATCCTGCTGCGAGTAGATCAATTAGTACATAGTAAAAAAATAAAACAATATGGCATTATTGCGACTTTCATTTTCGAATACATACGAATTAGGCCACTATGGCAAAAAATTCTACTCTCTCCTTATGCTTTATAAACCCGCTAGTAGGGCGTCGATTCAGTAATCCATATTGGAGTATACCTTTTATACAACAAACAAGCTTCTTAGCCCCACTCCAGAAATTAGAAAACAAATTCTTTCTTCTACTGTCTTCGGCATGCATTTTAGACCAAGGGCAGCAAGACACTATATTAAATAACACTTCTGCTGGATAGAAATTCGATTCTCACGATCTTCTGCTTTACTTGGAAATTATCCACATCTTAGAATTTATCAGGTTACATCTAGTAAAAGAAAACAAATAGATAATTTTGAGACAGTTCCATATGGGTAAATACAGTATTAGTAGAAACGATAGTTTTTAATTAAGTAGAGATAAGGAGAGAGTGAAAAAAAAAGGAAAATTAAATTTTAAATCATTATTATTATTATTTTAGAGGTCAAAAGGAAGAATAAATGAATTTGAGTGGTATATGTACGGAATTTAGTTTTCTACCGGGCAAAAAAATTTGAATGGAATATTTTATTTTGTACCAGCTGGGAATTTAGTGTTGTACCATTGTATCAATTTAAGTATTTTTGTACTATTTAGTACCACCGAGAAGGTGTAGAATATTTAGTTTTGTTGGCTTCTTTATTTTGTATTAACGACTAAAACCTTTAACACATACTTGGTTGTGTGCATTACAATGGCCGAAGTTTTTCATTTCCCTGTGGTACAACGTAATGGTCGCCCCGCTTATTCTAGGTCTACAGTTAGATATTTTCGATTGGATAATGGTATAAAGCCATGTTTTGTTGAGCACAATGCCCACTATAACGATGTGGTAGACGATTATTTGATGGATAGATATTTGTTTAATAGTCGCTATAACAAATGGTATATGATAGAATTTGTTAAGCATTTATCGCAGGTAGATATTAAGATAGACTTTTTGTCGTTGGTTACTCGTTTAACTGCACACAGTTCTCTTTTCCAATCAGCTACCTTTTTCGCCATGAAAACTAAGGGTAATAGTTATACTGTGACAGCTTTCTTTCGCTATGGGGGAACGCAGGACACTTTGGATGAGTTATTAAAGTTTTGGAATCATGTGTGCGAGTTCAGGCCAAGTATCCAGATTGCAGATTTACTTAGTTGCTTTACACGATGTGGTAAAACTGGCCTTTTTGCTGTATCTCCTGATACCTATCTGTTGGACCTCGCGGTATTTGGAAACTTGGTGAAAAAGAATAACAAATGGTTTTTCTCACAATAAAGCTATACATACAGAATAATCCATTATGGCAAAAAAAATACTACTTTCTCCTTATGCCTAGTTGGAGTAGACTTCGATACATTGTGTAAGAATTTCCAAATAATAGCGGTATTGCACTGTACTTATAATAGTCTGTAATAGTGCAGTTTATTGTAGTCTACCAGCAATAATGATCTCTAAGAGAGTTATTAGGTAAAGATAACAATTACACCGCCATTCTGCGAACAAATTTATAACACCATATTCTGTTACTCAAACAAACGAAGGAATAAGCTCAGAATTTCTATACGTTTTGTGCTATTCAAATAAACCTATTCACTTTTATACTACCTTTTAGTTTTGTACCAACCACAAAAAAGGGAGGAAGGACCATTATAACAAGCTCGGTATTTTTATACCATTTTGTATTACTCTAATCAATTTGGGTGGTCTATTTTGATTTTTGTAACAACCAGAAGAAAAGTGAAGATGATACATTTTATACCTTTGTGAGGGATTAAAAAAAACGAGTGGTTCATTTAGTTGTGGTGCTACATTTTGTATATTTTTTGTCACCCAGAGAACAATTTAAATTGACTCTCACTGACAATTCGGTGGCCGGAAAGTAAGTATTTTAGCTCTAACTGTTATTTACATGTGTTAGCCCAATGTTTGTAATCTATTAAATTCTTAATATTACATATTACAATATTACAATACTACAATAAGTGTTCTTAATATTACAACTTTTAAAATGCTTCTTTATATAAAGTTTATAGATTTTCTCTCTCATTTCACGTTTAATTAAGAGCGTCCACACCTTTTGCAATAATTCGTAATCATACTGCAACAAACAGTTGTGATCTTTTTCATTCTCATTATGTTTAGAACATGCTTCACATAATAATACTGAATTTGGTGTATACTCATTAAATAATTGTATAACACACGTATGACTAATACTTTCACTAGTACACTCGCACTCATTAGCTTCCAGTTCAAAACAGGTAATATTTGAAGCACTGTCATCATCACTTTCCGGGAGTATTTCATCATTATATCTATTATAGCGTCTAAAATAATACACTTCTTCTATTTCTTGTGTTGGATATATGATTCTCACTTTATCATGATTCTCATGATATCATGATATGATTCTCACAAATCGGGGTCAGACGGGTGGATTAACAGTATAGGTTTTTCGTTTTCACGCTGAATTTCTTTTTCTCTAGGTGAAACATAAACAATTTCCATGCTAGTCATTTTTCTGCTCTTCAGCAAAAACAAATCAAGTGTGACACATCTACTTATATACCTACAATAAAAGCATTCTATGCATTCTCCGTGTTTAATAATATGTTTCAAGGCGATGCAAAATAATTCGTTAATATAACGCCGTGATGTATGTTCTATTATTTCCAAATATACTCCATAATCTTATATTCCATTATAATAAAATACATAAATGCAAAAATATATATTTGTCTTTTTGGACTTAGACGAGGAAAGAAAGTTTAAAAAAATAATTGAATCGTTGAGCAATAGGCACTACCTTAGCAATACAAATGTTAGGTAACGCATTCGTAACGTTGCTTAATTATCTGCAGCACTCTTTATAGATGGTGTGGAACATGGAACATTAAAAACTTTTCTTACTCTGATATGATTTCTTCTGTTGTGATCGAAAATGTCCAAGTATGATGTCATGATTTGTCGTCCTTCATCAGTTTTCTTTAGTACGCTAATTGCTATGGATTAAGTTATAATTGAATTATGACGCAATTTAGTTATTGACCGGGAAACTTTGGACTTTAGCGTCGCCGCGTGACTAAAAATATACAAAATGTAGCACCACAACTAAATGAACCACTCGTTTTTTTTAATCCCTCACAAAGGTATAAAATGTATCATCTTCACTTTTCTTCTGGTTGTTACAAAAATCAAAATAGACCACCCAAATTGATTAGAGTAATACAAAATGGTATAAAAATACCGAGCTTGTTATAATGGTCCTTCTTCCCTTTTTTGTGGTTGGTACAAAACTAAAAGGTAGTATAAAAGTGAATAGGTTTATTTGAATAGCACAAAACGTATAGAAATTCTGAGCTTATTCCTTCGTTTGTTTGAGTAACAGAATATGGTGTTATAAATTTGTTCGCAGAATGGCGGTGTAATTGTTATCTTTACCTAATAACTCTCTTAGAGATCATTATTGCTGGTAGACTACAATAAACTGCACTATTACAGACTATTATAAGTACAGTGCAATACCGCTATTATTTGGAAATTCTTACACAATGTATCGAAGTCTACTCCAACTAGGCATAAGGAGAAAGTAGTATTTTTTTTGCCATAATGGATTATTCTGTATGTATAGCTTTATTGTGAGAAAAAACATTTGTTATTCTTTTTCACCAAGTTTCCAAATACCGCGAGGTCCAACAGATAGGTATCAGGAGATACAGCAAAAAGGCCAGTTTTACCACATCGTGTAAAGCAACTAAGTAAATCTGCAATCTGGATACTTGGCCTGAACTCGCACACATGATTCCAAAACTTTAATAACTCATCCAAAGTGTCCTGCGTTCCCCCATAGCGAAAGAAAGCTGTCACAGTATAACTATTACCCTTAGTTTTCATGGCGAAAAAGGTAGCTGATTGGAAAAGAGAACTGTGTGCAGTTAAACGAGTAACCAACGACAAAAAGTCTATCTTAATATCTACCTGCGATAAATGCTTAACAAATTCTATCATATACCATTTGTTATAGCGACTATTAAACAAATATCTATCCATCAAATAATCGTCTACCACATCGTTATAGTGGGCATTGTGCTCAACAAAACATGGCTTTATACCATTATCCAATCGAAAATATCTAACTGTAGACCTAGAATAAGCGGGGCGACCATTACGTTGTACCACAGGGAAATGAAAAACTTCGGCCATTGTAATGCACACAACCAAGTATGTGTTAAAGGTTTTAGTCGTTAATACAAAATAAAGAAGCCAACAAAACTAAATATTCTACACCTTCTCGGTGGTACTAAATAGTACAAAAATACTTAAATTGATACAATGGTACAACACTAAATTCCCAGCTGGTACAAAATAAAATATTCCATTCAAATTTTTTTGCCCGGTAGAAAACTAAATTCCGTACATATACCACTCAAATTCATTTATTCTTCCTTTTGACCTCTAAAATAATAATAATAATGATTTAAAATTTAATTTTCCTTTTTTTTTCACTCTCTCCTTATCTCTACTTAATTAAAAACTATCGTTTCTACTAATACTGTATTTACCCATATGGAACTGTCTCAAAATTATCTATTTGTTTTCTTTTACTAGATGTAACCTGATAAATTCTAAGATGTGGATAATTTCCAAGTAAAGCAGAAGATCGTGAGAATCGAATTTCTATCCAGCAGAAGTGTTATTTAATATAGTGTCTTGCTGCCGTTGGTCTAAAATGCATGTCGAAGACAGTAGAAGAAAGAATTTGTTTTCTAATTTCTGGAGTGGGGCTAAGAAGCTTGTTTGTTGTATAAAAGGTATACTCCAATATGGATTACTGAATCGACGCCCTACTAGCGGGTTTCTAAAGCATAAGGAGAGAGTAGAATTTTTTGCCATAGTGGCCTAATTCGTATGTATTCGAAAATGAAAGTCGCAATAATGCCATATTGTTTTATTTTTTTACTATGTACTAATTGATCTACTCGCAGCAGGATTAGTTAAAATGAACCTCCTTCAAATTTGTTTCTTCGTTACAAAAGGCACATAAATTCTGAGCTAGTTAAAAATTGATTGCTTTGTTTAATCGTGTAGCTCCTCTTTTCTGTTTGGTACAAATTCTATGTCTGTTAAAAATGGTTCTCGTTGGTACAAAAGGAAAGAGGACAACCCCAATGAATGGCAGAAAAAAGTATAGAATGCTGATTCTGCTTATTACAAACTGATTAGGTCACCCAAATTTATTCCTCCTTCGGTTTCTTTTTTGTCGCAGGTGCTCCATTTTGTTTGTTGGTACATAAGAAAATAGACCATCCAAATTTTATTCGTTCTTCACTTCTTTTTCTTATTTTGCTAGGTACAAAACTAAATATTCTACCCAAATTTATTCCTTCACTTTTCCCAGTTGGTACATAAGGAAATAATCCAATCAAATTTTTCTGGTTCGAACAAAACTAAACACTCCATCCAAATTTGAGTTAGTTAGAAAATAGTCCTTCTTGCTACAAAATTGAAAATCTCGCTCAAGAGACCTTCGTTTGTTTAAATAGTACACTTCTGAGCCGGTTAAATTTATCCGTTTGTTTGTTTATTTAAAATAGGAGGTTATTTCTCATTGGTGCAAAATTGAATAGGTCACTCAAATTCACCCCTTCGTTTGTTTAAATATTAGAACATGGTCTAGAAAAAATGGCATTTCTCATTTGTACAATATTCCTTCGTTTATTTAATTAGTACAAGAAGACATAAATTCTGAGATAGTTGAAATATGGCATTTCTCGTTGATAGAAAATTGAGTAGGTTCCCTTTGTTTCTTTAAATTCTCAGCTAGCTAAAATGGAATATCCCTGCTTTCTTTTTCGTTAGTCCATCCAAATTATTTTGAATAACCCAAAATGTACAGAAATTCTGAGCAAGTTAAAAATGGCGTTGTTTTGATTTTTTCTCGTTAGTACAATAGCAAATAAGTCACTAAAATTTATTCATTCTTCACTTTTTCTGCTTGGAACAAAAAAATGAATAGGTCACAGAAATCTCTTGCTGACTCCGTTTACGAGTTATTAAGGTTTAAATATTTGACCTTTGACCTCGAAAGTCAGTACGTTTTTTAACGTGTACTAGTTGATGACCTATTACTAGATTTGGAAACCGCACCTCAATATGTGCCTCCGTTTTCGAGTGATTAGGTTTTAAGTACTTTAACCTTTTGACCACGATGGTCGTTATTTTGGAACTTGTAGTACCTGATGATCAATTACTAAATGTGGCAACACCATCTCAATATGTGGGTCCGTTTTCGTGTTATTAGGTTTTAAGTATGTTGACCTTTGACCTCGATGATCGGTATTTTGGAACTTGTAGTAGTTGGTGGCCGATTACTAAATGTGGAAACAGCACCTCAATATGTGGCTCAGTTTTCGTGTTATTAGGTTTTAAGTATGTTGACCTTTGACTTCGATGGTCATTATTTTGGAACTTGTAGTACCTGATGACCTATTACTAGATTTGGAAACACCATCTCAATGTGTGGCTCCGATTTCGAGTTATTAGGTTTTAAGTAGGTTGACCTTTGACCTCGATGGTCAATGTTTTGGATCTTGTAGTACCTGATTACCAATTACTAGATTTGGAAACAGCATCTCAATATGTGGCTCCGTTTTCGAGTGATTCGGTTTTAAGTATGTTGACCTTTGACCTCGATGGTCAATGTTTTGGATCTTGTAGTACCTGATGACCAATTACCGGACTTGGAAACACCATCTCAATATATGGATCCGTTTTCGAGTGATTAGGTTTTAAGTAGGTTGACCTTTGACCTCGATGGTCAATGTTTTGGATCTTGTAGTAGTTGGTGGCCGATTACTAAATGTGGAAACAGCACCTCAATATGTGGCTCAGTTTTCGTGTTATTAGGTTTTAAGTATGTTGACCTTTGACTTCGATGGTCATTATTTTGGAACTTGTAGTAGTTGGTGGCCGATTACTAGATTTGGAAACACCATCTCAATGTGTGGCTCCGTTTTCGAGTTATTAGGTTTTAAGTATGTTGACCTTTGACCTCGATAGTCATTATTTTGGATCTTGTAGTACCTGATGACCAATTACCAGACTTGGAAACACCATCTCAATATATGGATCCGTTTTCGAGTGATTAGGTTTTAAGTATGTTGACCTTTGACCTCGATGGTCATTATTTTGGAACTTGTGGTTGCTGGTGACCCGTTACTAAATGTGGAAACACGACCTCAATATGTGGACCCGTTTTTGAGTTATTAGGTTTTAAGTGTCATACAAACGACGTATCCCTCATAAACTATAGGACCCAGTTAAAAATAAGTATGATATTCGTACTCAGCATGGTCGAAAACCCCCATATACCGAGTTTCATCCAAATCGGATAAAATTATCATAGAAAGGACGTATCCCACATGAACCATAAGACCCTGGTAAAAATAAGTATGATATTCGTAATCAGCATGTTCGAAAACCCTCATATATCGAGTTTCATCCAAATCGGTTAAAATTTTCATAGAAAGGGCGTATGCCCCATAAACTATAGGACCCAGGTAGAAATAAGTGTGGTATTCTTTACCAGCATGGTCGAATCGGAAATATAAATGTTTCTGCGCATGCGTGTTATTTCTACTAAATTGGATTTGACATACGCAACCAAGTGTGGGTGTATACTATGTGATTTAGGGGATGAAAAATAGGTCATAGTCTTTTATGACCTGCTTGTTGCATGTAGTCTGCTCTATTGAACCGAAACCAGCACTGCAACTGGAACAGACTGTAGTCTAGTGTAATTTTTCTGCGCATGCCTGCAATGTGTAATTAATTGGAAATTTAATTTTACTGCGCATAAGCAATCAAGTGTGTGTGTGTGTGTGTGTGTGTGTGGTTGTTATTTCTTTATTCTTTGCTCTATTATGTTGCTATAAAGTGCTCGTAAAAGAGAACGGGGGTGTTATGTCTTATTTTATGTTTCTGCGCATAGCCGTAATCTGCTCCTGAACTGGAACAGTCTGCGGTCTGCTGTGTGTGTTGTTATTTTTTTTTTAACTGCGAAATCGGAACAGTTTTGCGCATATGCGCAGTAGGTCAAAAATTGGTCTCAAAATGGAGGGCGAATACACCCCCATTATTCTCTGCTATGTTTAAAAAGAGTGCTCATAAAAGGGAACGAGTGCACCCCTGCTATGTTAGATAGTCTTATGTTATATGTGCTATGTTATGTGTTCGTAGTCTCTGTGTAATTTCTGCTATGTTAAAAGTGCTCATAAAAGGGAATGAGTGCACCCCTGCTATGTTAGATAGTCTTATGTTATATGTGCTATGTTATGTGTTCGTAGTCTCTGTGTAATTTCTGCTATGTTAAAAGTGCTCATAAAAGGGAACGAGTCTTTGCTATGTTTAAAAGAGTGCTCATAAAAGGGAACGAGTCTCTGTGTAATATGTGCTGCGTTAAATAGGCGAATGAAGAATGTGATATCTGCTCTGCTATGTGTTCGTAAAGTGCTCATAAAAGTTAACGAATCTTATGTATTATCTGCTATGCTATGTGTTCGTATTCTCTACCACAATGTGGCATGTGCGCAGTACGTGAGTCCCGTGGGTGGAGGCCCGGCGCCGACCAATCAGCGCGGTAATCCTAAGCGTGACCAATCGCCGTTAAGGGGGCGGGATCCGGTGCTGGCCGATCTGCGCGGACCGTGCGCGTGGCCGGCCAATCAGCGTCAAGGGGGCGAGGTCCGACGGCAGCCAATCGGCGGGGTTCGCTGCCAGCCAGTCAGTGCGGTAGATAGGAGGTCGTAAAAGAGCATGACCGATCAGCGTCAAGGGGTGTAACCGTGCCGGCCAATCAGCGTCAGGGGGCGTGGCCGACCAATCACCGCGAAGGGGCGTGGCCTGCACCTTCCAATCAGCGTCAAGGGGCGTGGCCGGGGGCGTGGCCTACACCGACCAATCAGCGTGAAGGGGCGTGGTCGGGGGCGTGGCCAGCCAATCAGCGTCAGGGGGCGTGGCCAAGGGGGCGGGGTCACGTGACCTGCGCCAGCCAATCAGCGTCCAGGGTTTGCGCATGCGCAGTAGGAAAAAAAACTCGCCCAAGTGACCCCACTCTTCTCATAATATACAACTCATTCAAGAGTACATTTTGGTAGCTTTTTAAAATTTTTATCTTAAAGGATTGTCATTTCTCGTGGCTACTTATGCAATTTTGTCCACAGGCATACATGCAATTTCCAGTCATTACCCAAATACATTTATATACTTAATGGACCTCGGCTAGCTGGGGGCTTCGCCACTAGATCCCCGTTACTAGGGCCTCGCACCACAAAAGCCTCTAATCATAATCAATTTAAAAAGAAATGTCTGGGGATTTGCCCTTAGACCCTTTGATATCTCGTTTGATCGGCCTATGACCTCGTACCTCGTAAACCTACAACCATACCGAATCTCAGTTCAAATATCAAATTGTATGTAATAACATTCCGGTATCCCGAGACATACCGAATTTCAGTGTGAGTACATGGGGGCTTTCCCCCCAGCCCACACATTTGCTCGGTCTACGGCCTCGCACATCATACGCCTGCAAACATAACGAATTTTTAAGGGTGCGCGGTTGCTCAGTGGTAGAGCGTTCACCTCCGGTGCTTGGGGTCCCTGGTTCGATCCCAGCTCGCGCCGTATGGACTTTGTGGTGGACAAACACCGTGCTCGTGGGTTTTCTTGGGGTTTTCCCGTTTCCTCCCACTTTCTTCATTTCATTTATTTCTCGTAATCACCGTCTCCTTTAGCCTAACCGGCATTAACGTGGGACGTAAAACTCAAGGATTTCATTTCATAACGAATTTTTGTTCAAATAACAAGTTTCATTTCTCTAACATTCCAGGATTCCGAGATATAAAAGTCTTTTCTCCCAGCCTTTTCTTGCCCTCTAAGACATACATCAAAAAACGCTTAAGTACATACCTAATTATTTGAAATGTAAAGTCCAAATACCAAATTATATGCTCCTAACCTTCAGAGGTTCCCAGATATCGACATGTTATTATAATAATTACAATCCCCGACCCTCTTTCCTTTCCATCTCTTTTCTTTTCCTTTTTATTAAGACGTCAAAAAACACTGAAACACATGTCAAATTATTTTCAATGAGAAATGCAAATACCAAATTTCAATTCTTTAACCTTAAAGGATTGAACATATTAATACAATAATTGTAATCTCCACTTAATTTTCTTCTCGCCCTTTTTCTTCCCTTCTGGGCCATATATATATATATATATATATATATATATATATATATATATATATATATATATATATATATATATATATATATATATATATATATAAACGTTGAAATACGTATCTATTTATTTTAAGTGCGAAGTCCAAATACCAAATTCCATGTTTCTAACCCTTGAAGTTTCCGAGGTATAGGCATATTATTATACTAATTGCAATAATTGCAATTACCACCCGCTCTTTTACTTTCTGTATCTTCCCTGCCCCTTCTAATTTAAATATCAAAAAGCACTTAAACAAATATCAAATTATTTTCAATGAGAAACCCAAATACCAAATTTGAAGTATCTAACGTCAAGAATCATCAATATTTTTCACCCCATTTCCCCCTTCCTCGTCGAATTTCCCAAAGTCCTTCCTTAGTGGTATCCTACGTCACAAAGCCTATAAACTGTCCAAATTTCAAGTTTGTAGCTTAAGCGGTTTGGCCTGTACGGTGATCTGTCACTCACTCACTCAGTCACTCAGGACTTTGCCCTTTTTATATAAAGAGATTTTATGGGAAAGCCATGGATTTTGTCCTAAGGCCGTCAGTGTTTTACATGGTGGAAAGACTACAAGGTGGTTGCATGCGCATGTCGCCTGGAGCGCTGTCGTGGCTGTGACGTCATCTGGTTTGCAAGAGATAACGGGAAACGCCGCGGCTTTAAGTGACAAATGGAAATTCTTTGTTACTTTGTTCTTTTAAATGATATCGAGAATGCCTAACTGTGCAGTGTACGGCTGTAGTAATTATTACAGAAAAACTAAGGGAACTTAAATAAATACTTTAGATTTCCTCTAAAAGAGGGGGAATGTCTCCAGAAATGGATTTTAGCTTGCTGGCGACAGGACAAAGGTATGGTAAGTTTTACATAAAAGTAATAAATAAATGCAATGTTAAATGAAATTATAAGAAAGCGATTTCATTATGTAGTTCCTTTTTTAGTATTAATAGTATGTAATAATAGTATATAAGGCTACAGTAGCTTGTGTTGATTCTGCATACAAAAATCCAATAGTACGATTTAACAAGACGAACTTTGAGGCAAGACCCGGATTCGAAATCATGAGGGAGGGGAGCCGACAGAGGTGATCATTTCTATCATTATTTCCTTCTATATAAGATATTGAGATAAAATTTTCTCCACAGAGGGAGGCATGTAACTCGAGAAGGGAGGCACGATGATCTAGGAGGCTTACCTCCGTCGAGTTACGCAAATGGAGAGCATTGAACGCGTTAAAGTAGTTCAGGTCCCATTTCATTCTCGAGGCCTGCATTCCCTGTAGCTTCGGTGCTAAAACGGGACATTGCACTTCAAATTAACTAACGAATGGAAGGTTCGTAATAACGATTAACGGTTACAAAGATATATAACAATGTATTAGATCAAGAGAATAAAGTATCCACCTACCATGTCAGGGCGACATTGTCGGGACATTTTTACACTCAGATTTTGAAATTTTTGTTCACTTGAATCATAACTTTGGATAATTTACTTTGGATACATATTTAGGGGCCCCTTCCAGAATTGCAAAATTAAGAATGACTGCAGTAAATTTAAAAATATGGTAGATTCTCAACCAATCAAGGAAGCACGGTGGCTCAGTGGCAGAAGACTCACCTCTGGTGCAAGGGACAGGCCCGTATCCACGGGGGGGGGGGGAAAGGGAGGCCGGGCCTCCCCTAAACTTTGGCTGCCCCCCATAAAATTTCACGGTAGGCTTGCAAATGAACTATAATATGGTGATGAAGTATAATATGATTGGGTCGGCCCCTCCTAACTTCTACCGGGCCCCCCTAAATTTTGGGGCTGGCTACGGGCCTGGCAAGGGATACTGGTCCGCTTCTCGGTCAAGTGAGTTTGTGGTGGACAACACCGTGTCCGTGAGTTTCTCGGGATACTCCCACATTCTCATTCCATCAAATTCCACATAATCATTCACTTGCATTTATCTTTTGTCTTCTTTAGTGCACGGGACAGAAAAGAGAAAACTTATCAAGAAAATTAAGAACATTATGTAATTTTATGGTTTATATGTTTTCTAGTCTAGCTGTAACACCCCTACACCGTCTTCACCTACACCTAGTACTTTGTTTCTTGCTTGAAATAGTCATGTTGCAATTTCTGTGTTTGAGGTGCTTTGTATATACATATTTATTTCTATATATTTTTAGAACACAATAGTATACGTAACGTTTGATTTCGTACAAATATTTAATAATACAGTTTGTTACGGCGTAAGTTTTGACACTAATATTCAGAGAACTGTCAGTTTCACCAAACATTTTGTTCAGATTCAAATTCTATAAATAAGCGATCAGCGATTTCAAATAAGATGATATTTTTTATAAATCAAAAATAAAAACGGTTTAAAATATTAGATACGTGCGTCCCTGCTCAATAAAGTTTTTAACCTTCCCTGAGATTCTGACGAAACTTCCATGGGAGCAACCTCTTATATATATATATATATATATATATATATATATATATATAAAACTGTCCAAGCATGAGGAAAATATATGTACGTGCATTTCTGTTTACGAAAACCATGAATTTTCCCTCGAGATATTCTCAAAATTTATATGGGGTCATCAGTAAAGAATTCTCTTTCAAGCAAAATAATAATAATAGTAAATCAAAATCGATCAATGTGTTACGAAAATATACTTGAGCATACATAAATATATAATAATGAAAAGCATTAACGACACACTGTGTTATAGATTATTCAGGCTTATGCATACTCGAGTGTATTACTTCAGATGTTTAAAAAAAGAAAGAAAGAAAGAAAGAAAAGAAAAGAAAGAAAAAGCAGAAAATGTAGTGAGTAATGTTGGCTTGTTCAAGCTTCAAAGTTGTTTAATATGAACTGATATTGCTGTTTCTTTTGCTATTGTAAATATCTTCCTTTGAATTCACTTAGGTTAAGCATTGATTACATTTCGTTTATATAATTATTGTTTGTACTAAAATTTTTACTTCGTTGAAGATCACTATAAATAGAAGAGAAGTTTGCGTGTAAGATACCAGCGAGCAAGCGCTTGTTAAAAGTTCATGTGACTCGTTGGCCACGTCTGAGACCAAGATGACGTCATGCGCCAGAGCGACAAGAATGGAGCACTGCATTGCATCCACCTTGTAGTCTTTCCACCATGGTGTCTTAGAAATGTAATAGCTTTGCTATAAACTTTAAGCAATCAACTGACTGATCTGCGTCTATATGTATTATGTAAAATACCGCTTATGATATTTATTTTGCTCGTAATAATAAAAAAAAAAAAAAAAAAAAAATAGAAATGACGAAAATTCAAAGACATCCATGATTTTAGCGTAATGCTGCAGGAGTTCAGATCATTGAATTAATCATAAGAGCCGACTGTATAAGATAGACTACATTAAATTCCAATGTGGCACAAAGAAAATATGCAGCATTACTATGCAGTTTTTCAACGTTATAACTCATTCTGAAAATATTATCATAGGTCTCACAAACAATCGAATTTTAATCCTAACTCGATTAATATATAACAAAAGGCAGATCTATACAACTACTGACTTGAGATTAAAGTGGCATACTTGTAGTACGTTTAAAGATATACTAAAGACTAAATGATGGGGTGTGCGCAACAGTGGTCT
Organism: Thermobia domestica; assembly: GCF_964235325.1. Taxonomy (NCBI): domain Eukaryota; kingdom Metazoa; phylum Arthropoda; class Insecta; order Zygentoma; family Lepismatidae; genus Thermobia; species Thermobia domestica. The sequence goes on along the minus strand of NC_137463.1, from coordinate 70,053,594 downwards.
AACCCCGAAAAATGTGAAAAAGATTTTGATGTAATCTTTTGTCAATTAAATTGAATTGTCTTCCCACTAAGTTAGATAAAATTCACCTAGTAAATTTTATACATATGGATATTTTAGTTCTGGGCCTCAATCTAAGGCTTAAAATATTCAAATCAGGAGTCCGAAGCTGAACTTCGAAATTTCGGGTGTGGATCCAGGAACCGAAATTCCGGATCCGGATCCAATATTTGAAACTTCGGATCCGGATCCAAGATCCAAAACTTCGGATCCGGATCCAAGATCCGAAACTTCGGATCCGGATCCAAGATCCGAAATTCCAGATCCGGATCCAAGATCCGAAACTTCGGATCCGGATCCAAGATCCGAAACTTCGGATCCGGATCCAAGATCCGAAATTCCGGATCCGGATCCAAGATCCGAAATTCCGGATCCGGATCCAAGATCCGAAATTCCGGATCCGGATTCAAGGTCCGAAATTTTGGATCCGGATCCAGGAACCGGATATCCGGATCCGGATCCAAGATCCGAAATTTCGGATCCGGATCCAAGATCCGAAATTTCGGATCCGGATCCGAGATCCGGATCTTATAGTATCCGAGATCCGGATCCGTCTGGCCATCCCTAATCTGAATCTACGTGCGTGCAAAAGCTCGTAAACGAAAACCCAATAAAGAACGTGGAAAACTAACTTTTTAAAACCTCGTATCGCATTTCTTGTGGTAAAATCAGAACAGTTTTTATTGCTCTCCTGAACAGTGTGGTTTTGATGAGTTACGAGGTTTTGCACTTTCGCCATCGCTGATATCAAAAGGTAAGTCTAACTGTAAGTGGAAAGTCTAAAGGAACGAGTAGTTTTAGTTTTTCAAAAAGTTCTTGATAGATGACTGCTTGTACGCAGTAAAGTCTCGTTTTAATGAAAACGTTAAAATTTTAGTAAATTCTTCAAACAAAATATTTTTTCAGATTTTATTTTAATTTTTTTATTTATATTTTTATTTACTTTCTTAACTAGACCGGATTTGGAAGTCTGCGGTACTTTGTAATGTTATAACTCGGAATTGAAATAATTTGTCAAAAGAATTGGATATTTTCGTAGGTTTGTACGTTAGATTATGTATATCATCATCATTTGATCGTTTCGTGGTACGGTTTTGTATTTTTAAAAAACATTTTTTTTTTAGTTTTGTTAGTTCAATCCACTGTTGCCACACTTGGTACAATTGTACCAAATTCAGCCCTTTTTCTCATTCATCGGCCCGTTGGTACCACGATGGCATTTTCAGCCCCTTTTGTGAAAAAGTTGATACAATTCTGCCCAATTCAACACTATTTAGCAAATACAAATACACATTTTCAAAAGTGTCAGTAAGACTTTTCCTATATCTCACGTTACTTACTGTGTGTTGGACTCTAAAAAGATTATGTTGAACATTTATTCTGTGACGTTGCATCGCATAACGGCATAAACTTAGTGTGTAAAATTCGTAATTCGAACTATACCGGAAAGAAATGACGCCAGATGGGCGCATCCTGATAATTTATAACGTACTGTTTACACGCGAACTCGGAGGTGATTTATTTGTTCCTCGTTTTCTGGATTTTTTCGTATATAGCCTTAATACCGTTTAGGTTTATTGGTCACTTTGTAATAGAGGCGCGTTTGTTTCCCTTACAATACATACCGCAGATAACTGTTTTCTCTTTTAATTTGCGGCCTCTGTTATACTTCCTACGTATTAGAAAAGCTTCATATACTTCCATGGTTGTTCGGGATCCTCCTATTTGGATTTTTTAAAATAATATCTAAAAAGAGCACTTTCTTTTTTTAGATTATTGGAAGAGGGGAGGAGTGTTCTAGAATTTTACTCTTTTAGAACAATGTATTCAGAGCCGTAGCTAGAAATTTCAGCGCCCCGGTCGAAGTAGAATTCGGCTCCCCCCTACGCTCACCACACCAAGCTTTTCCTTCTTTTTTTTTCTGCATATACGAGAAGCAGCGTTTGTTGTTATACTATGTTGATTTTTTTATCAATCTGCTTGGACAGATCATTGCAACGGCCAAAACCGATCATTATGTATTATTATTATTATTATTATTATTTTACAAATAACAGCTGTTTTCAAGAGGCGTATTTTGGACTTTTTGTTAAACTTGACAAAACTTTGGTTGGCATACAGATCCACTTAAAGATCAGTTATGGAAATTTACAGTACAACTATTTGTAACGTTTCATACTATCGATAAGAAATGAAATTTCAATACATAAGAAGCTACGTGCTTTAAAATGTTTGAAATGGATGACAGCAGTAATTTCCAGTAATAATTGTAAACTTTTGTAATGTTATTATGTATATGACCACACCAATAGCATTTTAATTTCGATTCTTGTAATATCAGCAATTAAACCGGTTGCATTGTTAATGATAAACTTTATTTTACTACTCTTAATGGTCGGTGGTGTGATATTGTTGTTTTAAATGTGCTTGCCCTAACAGAATATAAGGTTGACGATATAAAAGACACTTTTTAAGAATAAGTGTCACGGGGTATTCGACCAAATCCCGCGATATTATATGAAAATTCTATTTGAGGATTTCAATGCGAAGGTAGGGCGACATGATATTTTCAACAGGGGTTATAGGGAAAGAAAGTCTGCATAAGGAAATTAATGACAACGGCGTTAGTTTCGTGAACTTTGGAACTTCAAAAAACCTTATCGTGAAAACTACAAAATTCCCACATCGCGACGTTCATAAATACACATGGAGCTCACCAGATGGAAGAACACATAATCAAATCGCTCACCTTTTATAGAAGACGATAGTCTAGCATAATATATGTTTGCTCGTTCAGAGGACAAGACTGTGACACTGATCACTATCTGGTAGCAACAATAGTAGGAGAGAGAGAGATTATCGTTGAATAAAGAGAATATTCAACATCTGAAAAAGAAGCAGGTTAGTTTAAAGAAATAAGAGAAGAACCAGGCGAGAGGGGACCAGATTGAAGTGTAATAGATTCCCGTTCTTAGGGTTTGAAAGCACTAATGTTGAGGATACTTGGGTTCAAATTACGGATAGCATTAAGATTTCAGCGGGCACGTGGAAATATGTGGGAACAAATCATGGTTCGACCCGGAATGCACCAAACTAACAGAGAAGGGAAAATAGGCGAAAACTGCATTGGCTACAAAATTCGAACGATATAACTACACTAAATTTCGTTGATATCAAACGTGAAACTTCCAAATTGTTCAGAAGAGAGAAACGCGATTTTTTGAAAGCTGAAATTAATGAACTTGAAGATGAAGTAAAGTATGAATTAATGAAGTAAGAAAAGTCGAGATATGTTCAAGGGAATCAACGAATTTAAGGAAGGGTATCAACCTAGCGCGTATATATTAAAGACAGACGACGGAACAATTCTTACTGATACAGGTAGCATCTTGAATAGATGGAAAGATGTGAGGAACGTTTTTTCAAAACTCGATAGAGCACAAAACATTTTTTAATAGGTATTGAATTTTTATTATTATTGTACATAATCTCTATCGAGTTCTGACAAAACACTCATGATTTAGTAGTCTATAAACATGAAACATTTTAAGATTTGCCAGTTCTGACTTCACAGCTCGATTGGTAGCATAAATAGGATACCTATCCCGTATATAAACCTCCGTTTCTCAAAATTTGCTCTTTCGAGTTTTGAAAAAACGGTCCTCATATATTTGACGATTTGCTTAACACGCAGCCAAAACTAATCTTCGTGGGGAAAGGGAAATGCACAGCAGAACCATACATTCAGTCCTAGCCGAACAGAAGTAGAAATTGCTATAAAGAAATTGAAGAAATACAAATATCTGGGTGTAGACGAAATTCCGGCTAATTTTACCTAGAGAAGAAAATTGTGGAACAAGATACACAAACTCATTCTCCTTATCTGGAATAAGGAAGACTTGCCACAAGAGTGGAAAGAATGAATCATTGTTCTATTTCACACGAAAGTTGACAAAGTGGATTGTAATAATTATCGAGGTATTTGTCTTGTGTCAACATCCTATAAAATCCTCTCAAACATATTATAAGCAAGATTGATCCCATACGAGGAGGAAATTATTGGAGATTATCAGTGTGGATTTAGACGAAATCAATCAACTATGGACCAGATATTTACCATTCCAAAAATACTCGGAAAGAAATGGGAATACAATACCCCGAAAGGCTTACGACTCGCTTATGAGATAAACATACAACATTCTTGCAGAACTTGGAATACCGAAAAGCTAGTTAGATTAATGAAGTGGTATTTAAACGAATCCCAAAGTAAATTCCGAGCAGGAAAATTCTTATCCACGAGCTTCCTCGTCGAGAATGCCCTGAAACAAGGAGATGCGTTGTCGACATTATAATTCAACTTTGTTCTGGAGTACACTATAAGGAAAATCAAAGGTAGCAACCAGGGCCTAGAGCTGAATAACATTCACCAGGTAATGGCGTATGCTGATGATGTAAATCTCGTAGATAATAGAAGAACAATAGACAGAAACTAAATACATGGAAGATCACTGGGATTGTAATACTGCAAATTACGGATGCGTCAAAGTATCAGATAACATTTTCGATAAAGTGGATACGTTCAAGTATCTAGGGTCAGTAATAACAGATCAAAATCATATGCACGAAGAAATTAAATTGTCGGCTGAAAGCAAGATACGTTATTATTAAATTCAAAATTTTTTGTTGTCGCGAATTCTGTCGAGGAATTTGAAGCTCAAAATATATAGAACGATAACCATGCCTGTTGTTCTGTATTGTTGCGAAACATAGTCGCTTACTTTAAGGGAAGAACTTAAACTGAAAGCATTTGAGAATAAATTTTTGAGACGAATATTCGCACCCGAGAGGAACGGCAATCGGGAATGGTGGAGACTTCATACCAAGAAACTGCATAATTTACACCCTTTACCAAACATTGTTAGAGCTATCAAATCTAGGAGGCTCAGATGGGCAGATCAAGTAGCGAGAATGAAAGAAAGTAGGAACGCTTTCAAAATTTTGACTGGAAAACCAATCGGAAAACGTCCATTAGGAAAACCTAGACGCAGATGGGAGGACAATATTAAGATGAATCTCGCAGAAATAGGGATACCCAACTAAATCGAGTTTCTACTTTGTAAGGACAAAAGTGATTGGAGAAGTTTTATGAACGCGGCATTGAACCTCTGGGTTCCATAGGCCATAGAGTTAGTTAGTTCTTTTACTGTAAAAAATATTTTGTGATATATAACGGAAATTCAGAAGGTCTATGTTATGTCTGTATGTAGATAGATAAAACAGAAAACAAATGACACGTATGCAGAGAACCCATATCCTTGCGATACAACTAGTTCATGTAGAAATGGTCCCAATAAATTCCTTTAAATTGGAAGCATTTCATGTCAATGGAATTAAAAAATCACTGGTAGTAAGTAGTCTTTGAAAAAAACGAAATTCGTTGGGTTAAGCTTTGACCCTTTTAGCCCCTACTCCGATTGTTTACCTTTATTTTTAATATTCCTGCACAAACAGCAGCTTGCGTGTGTCTCTTAACTCCTCTCATTTTCATACCTTCATTCTCACCATCGTGGTTAATCCGATTGGGTAGAAAAGCGTAATTAACTAAGGAAACTCATCACCATCACAACGCTGAACACGTATTTCAGACTTTGATCGTTTTCGATTTTGAAACCGCTTCTGCGCATACACTATGCCATTACTCAACACCTTGTGTATCACATAGTCATTAACAAATCGTATAATAACTTTCTTTAAGTAATAAGTAAAAACTTGTTGTGACTGTTATTGAAAATTTCGGGTTGCGAACAAGAAAATTCTTAACAAATTTATTTCTTTGTAAATTGACAACAATATTGATTTAATAGGGCGCCAATTCTTTTACGGGGCGCCGAGTCGTTTACTTTTTCCGACACCTTTTCTTTCTTCTTGCTCGTTCGGCGCCCCCTTCGTACCAGGGCCCGGGACAACCGCCCTGATCTTCCCCCGGTAGCTACGGCTCTGCATGTATTACAATTGGTATAGAGTAATGAATTCAGCCCTTTTTGTTTCAATTTGGTACTATTTTTCAGCCCACTCCAGGGTTAGGACTGTGGCAACACTGGTTCAATCTGAACGGTGCTTGGTTTCTGTTGACGAATATGAATTCCTGGATCGAACTTAGGTTTCCACTGCTATTCACACTTCCAATTTCCTCATACTGTATTGGATTTTTTTAAAAATCTTAGTCATAACTTTTGTCGTAGCTAATCTCCGATGATTCACCGGGATTTTAGGAGCTGGAAAGCGTTTGGAACTTAGGATGTTTGGCCCGGTGAACATCGAATTTTGGTAAACTTTACACTTTATTAGATTTATATAAAGGAAACTCTTGTAATTTGTAACCTTGTTTATAATAATTTCTCTAAGACGACTTGATTTCAACTTACGTCGACTTTTCTACCGAATTTTAGTATTGTAATTTGGAGTGACCTGCATTACTACGTATTTATGATCTCTCATGACCACCAGGTGTACGGTATAGGCTGATTTCGGTGTTCAATTTTCGTTGATTAAATCAAGTAGTAATTTACATCCCATTTCCCCCTGGTGGGAAGATATGTATTTCATTTTCCAGTTTGTGTGCATCTGGTGGGACATAAAAAGGACACACCCGGAATTTCTTTGGGTTAGAAATTTAGTATAATTTTAAGAGTAAGGGAGGGGGCCCAAATTTCGTCCTCTAGTCATGTTTTCGTACCTTGAGGCTGCAGTATATAGGTTAGGAGAGCCAAACTTGCACATTATCTATAGTGACTATTCCTTTATTGGGTAGCCAACATGAGTTGCGTGTATCAGCATTTAGTTTTATTTTTACAATATGATTTCAAAAGTATTACAATCTGTCCAAAAACAAAAACGTGGTCCTTATTCTGTCCCCCATTAAAATTTCAAAAGAAAGTACAACGTTAAGGTTTCTTTCGTAATAAGCAGTTTTATTTAACTAGTTACAAAAAAATAGGCAGAAAAGTGAACATGTGTAGCTGACTATGATGATGTACTTTTAACTTTTACGTGTAACGAAGCAAACTACAAACAAATGAACTAAGGAAAATACAAGTAAAACAAGTGCAAATAGAATTATAGAAAAACTGGTTATCAGGATAAGATGAGGATTTAACCATTTAAACAATCCCGGCAAATGAATGTAGCACGGCGTTCAGCACCACAACAAGCTTCATGAAGCCATGTAAGGCATTGCGAGCAGCGGATCCACGTTTCACCATGTCTATCTGTAGAATATTTCCCCCCACAAATTGTACATTGCGCATCAGCATCATCCTCACCACAGCTGTCAGACGAGTCGGCATATGGAATGTCAAAGCTGGAGTCACTGTCGCTTGTCGTGTCTTCTTTGGCTTTGCGGAAGGATGGTTTCCCGCACTTTTGTTTGGCACTAGTAGGTTGAACACGTGTCTTTGAATGTCTCGAGCGATTTTTTGCCATATCTTCTTCAATCTTTCTCTTATAGGGCGAGCTGGTGATAACAGTTGCTGTACCTCGTCTCGTAGATGTTGATGGTTGGATCACTGGAACGTTCCTAATGTTTTGAGGAGTAACTGCTGGCTGCTGGTTTTGAAACTGCTTGCTGGTGGATGCTTGGTCAGAAGGACGGATCATATAATCGGAATTATTAGTTCCATCCTGATGTTTGGTGTCAGACTGTGGATGGCCAAGAAAATCCGCTTCACTAAAAATATTCGGATTGTATGGAATAATGCCCGTTTTGCGAAATCCGTTGACAGCTGTTTGTACGACTGCAGCACGCTCATATGCTTCACGGAACAAACCAGTTACCTGAAGATTGCCAACTGTGCGACCAGGATGCTTACTCAACCAACTTTCAATGGCTTGATCATAATACATGAAAGCAACATCAAGCGGTTGCAGTTTCGATGTAGAATGAGGAGGCAAGCAAACTATTGACACTCCATGTTCGCGAGCAGCATCTATTACATTGATGTTACGCGTGTGCGAATAATGTCCGTCTACAATTAACACAACGGGGTCTTCTTTTGAAGGTTTTGTCATCAACAAGAAATGTTGAAACCACTTCTCAAACAGATCGGCCCTTATCCATCCAGACGGGTGAACCGCTCCGATACTTCCTGGTGGTGCCCCATCCATCAGTTCACTTTTCATTAGTTGTCTTGGGAAAATCATCATGGGGGGCACAAATTGCCCAGCAGCAGACATGCACATCACCACAGTGATTAACCGCGCTCAGCAGAGGACACTTTATGCACCTCGCGTTTTTCTTTCATGGCCACAATTCGCGCAGCTTTGTGTTGCACGATCGAAATGCCCGTCTCATCAACGTTGAACACTTTGACTGGGTTAAATTGCACTTTTTCCAGTTCTGGCTTTAACAGAGCAAAAAACTGTTCAACACTTTGAGAGGTGAATCCTTGAATCCGAGCAAGTGACAGAGATTGAGGTTTTCAAATTGAGATTTCGGGATGTCTTTTGAAGAATAGACGCATCCACTTACGTCCAGCTGTTTTATTTTCTACTGAAAACGGGTGTGGAATATTGTTCCGAATAGCAAGTTGATAGGCCATGCGTCGTAAATCTTTCAGTGTTACACCGTTAAAGTGCTTCTCCATGACCATGCAATATTCAACAAGTTGTCTCTCCAAGTCGGGGGTCAGCACTGGTTTCCTGCCAATTGTCTTCGCTACCAACTCTTCTCCACTTAAATGTCCACCTTTCTTCACATAGTCTTTCAATGTTGCCCTAGGAACATGATACATCTTACTGGATGTTTTGTATCCCAACTCTTTCTTCCGCACTGCAGCAATCGCAGTCTTCATAGCATCTTTATTCCATTGTTTCCGGGGACCCATCTGAAACAAATGGAATGCATGTGTGAGTTCCTAATTTCGTTCCCTGGGAATAAGGGGACGAAATTCGGAACATACAGGGGGACGAAATTAGGAAAAACTTTCACGCTCACATGGCTCCTCCTACCTTCCTAACAAAAATACCTTCTGACACGTAAACACATACAAATATTGCTATTGTCATCTACTTACACCACTGACATGTAGACAGTACCAAACCAATACTTCCAACAAATACAATAGAATATTATGAACAACACTGCAAGAACTCACCTTCGCAAAAATCACACGTTTCCTCGTCAAACAACAGCACACGCATCCTTGACCGCTACACTCTCACAACTGCCCCCGCTTGCCTTCCCCTGCACAAATGTTGCTGCACCGACAGCGCTCCTACCATCAACAACGTGAAACTGAAGGGGACGAAATTAGGCACGTGGACGAAATTTGGGCCCCTACCTTAAGTTTACAAATGTTAATATAATTTACTCTTGTATTGAATTTGGACTCGCTGGAAATTAATTCCTGTGTGCGTTCCTGGTGAAGAGTATTGCTCAGGGACGTCACTTCAGACTTCGCTTGAGGAGGGGGGGGGGGGGTCAAGAGCAGCATCGATATGACTCATGTTATGTACTAGTATATTAGTAGACAATTGATTATAGTAGCTATTTGTATTCCTCAAACTCTTGGGCGGGGCAATTGCATCCTCCTGCTGCCTCTAAATGACGCCACTGATATTGCTTTATATGAATAGCAGCAAGTTTTGGTGAAATAAATCGCTTTTGGGAGTTTGGAGTTGATATTAGTCACTTCGTCAGTAAGCTCCCTCTCGGAACAGATAGTGACACTACATACAAAGTATAGATGTCTCAGTGATTAATTTCGACTTTTTGTTGCTTTTCATCATTACTGTTCTTCAATTTATTCTACAGTAGATTCTCCAAAATCTATCACTTATTTCGGTGCTAAATTACATGAAAATCTATCCTTGCTGTCCGATGATTAAGTAAATAAAGTCGTTTTTAGGTTGCATTATCCATATTAATTAATTTACAATAATAATATCATCCAGGTTTCAGAAATTTGATGTGGTTCGCCATATTATAAAACTACTATTTTCAAAGAATTTTTAGAAAGACATTTCAGTGAAGTATGCTGATGTCTTGAGAACAGTATTGAAATATATAGTCCATGATATATGTTATATCGTAACGTTGATATAACATCAGGCATACACACACACACAAGAGTGTAACAACCTTTATTTAAGAACGTTCTTGATTCTTGATACAACCTTTATGCCCAAATATTAATAATACTGTTTGATTAGTATCAACAACTGACAACAAAAACGAAAATGTAAAAAACATATGTTGCCTGGCTCCAGGGCCGCTTTTCCGGTTAGGTACGATAGGTATGTGCCTAGAGCGCAAAATATTTGGAGGCACAAAAAATTGGAGGGCGAAAACAGTGAAACAAATTGAATTGAAATACGCTGATGCAGAAAACGTCATATTTCCGTTCCGGTTGAGCTACCTGGTTACAAACAAACTAGATCGCGGCGGTGATAATGTATAATTTTTCTTTTGTTAATTGAAAATAGAGATTTATATTACTTGATAAATAAGAATACCTAAAGATAGTTGTGTGAGGATAACTGGGGGTGAAAAACTTTTAACTGTACTAATATTAGGAAAAACTGTCCAAAGACTCTCCAAAGAGCAAAAACAAAGAAAGGGGAATAAAGTAAGAGAGTTAGGGAAAATCCCTTCCGAACTAAAACTGGCAAAGTAATAACTGAAATAGGGGACTGCTCTGGAAATAGTGGGAGAGTGTAACAATTTGAAGTGCCTAGAGGCCAGGGAGGTTAAAAACGGCCCTGCCTGGCTGTAGAAATGAAAGGGTAATACCCCATCTACAGCCTGATTAAACTGAGAACCTGAAACCTGAACTTTCGGATTTTGAAGCAAGTACGATAACTACTATTCTATGCCTGTTCGAAGAATTCCGTCCTTGTTAAAGTTCATTTTTACTTAAATGAAAGTTCCCAACTTTAACCTGTTATTTTTCAGCTGTTCAACAGCATGGCATTTTGCAGAAATATGAGAGCGGTATTCATCTTTTAAAGACCGAAATTTTGCATAACAGCGACGTAACCATAAAACAGTGATTGAACCTATTCTACAATGGCAGAAACTTTGAACAAAACGAAGTTTCTGAGGTATAGACGCATCACTAAGCAAAAACTTTACATTAACTGGCTGTGGTAGTATGGAGTAGACTACTTACTATTGACATTTTCGCAACTGCAAAATTCCCCGTCTCCGAAGCAGAGCCGTAGCTATAGATTTCGGCGCCCGGGGTGAAGTAGAATTCACCGCCCTCCTAACTCACCACACCAAATGTTTCCTTTTGATTTTTATTTTATTTTTTATTTATTTACTTATTTATTTATTTTTGCATATAAGAGAAGCTGCTTTTGTTGTTATGCTATGTTAAAACTTATTTACAGAAGAAGCACTTGCCTATTATTAAGATTGTGTACAGTTGCTATAATACAATAAATCTATAATAAGAAACGTAATAGAAGGAAACTATATATTTAAGAATTCTCTACAGAAGACAACAAATTATTTGATTTCTAGAATTAGTTCTCAATAATATGTTACGCCACACTCATGTAAAGGTAAGAAAGAAAGTTATGTTGCTTTTTCACCCACCACCGTCGAACATCGATATGACACCTAAGGCGTGCGTTTGAGATCAAAAATAGTCCCGATTAACATCTATGACCTTCTGCTAATGTTCTGAAAGGCTATGGGTTCCATCGCGGTGGAGCTTGATGCGCCGTGAAGAGAACAAAGTATCAAGTGCATTTTGCACCACTACTAGTAATTTGAACTGGCGTCCTCTAAAGTGATTGTCGAAGGAATGGAACAAGGGATAATCGGACGGTGCAATGTCTGGGTAATATGGTGGATGCAATAAAGTTTCCCATCTAAGGCGTAGAATGGTGTCCCGGGTCATCCTAGTCACGTAAGGCTTAGGATTGTCCTGTAACAGAAGGACCCATTTGCGATTCAGAAATGTTGGCTCCAGAGCTTTGAGTTTTCCTGAAACACGGCTGAACCGCTGACAGTACACAGTCGTATTGATGCTCTGGCCAGCTAGTAGCAGTTCCCAATGCACAATGCCGCGAGCACTTCAACAAACACACAGAAGGACCTTATTTTGGTGCAGTGCTGGTTTCTGCAGCTTTGGAACCGGATCATGGGATGCTTACCAACGATGATGGCGCCGTGGAGATTCATACAGGCCCCACTTCTCATTACATGTCAACAACCTGTCCAGAAATGGCTTCTTCCTCAGACGAGACAGCAAAGAAACACAGGTATCTGCTCGCGATGCCTTCTGGCCCGGAGTCAAATCATGTGCCAGCCATCGACCCAACTTGTAGTGCTTCCCAAGTTGATGGAGGCGCTGCCGAATGGTTTTTCCACTCACACTGAACTTCAGTCCCAGTTCCTTACATGTCTGGCCACTGTTCGCCCCAATTGCTGTCTAAAGATCTTCATTTTGTACATGTGTTGGTCTTCCGGCAAGTAGTGCGCCTTCGAGTATTTCGTCACCGTCCTTAAACTTGTTAAACCACCACTGCATTGTCCGTGTAGTCATGACACCCTCAGCAAAGGCCTGGCATATCTTTCGCGCCGCTGCAGCAGCGTTTGATCCCAGTTTGAACTCATACAGCATACACGCCCTTATAACGCTCTCTGGAGGTCCCATGTTCACTCTGTCTGTACGCAAGTTCACGGTGTAACTAACGGTACTTTCCGGCTAGTACGTTTTTAGAGAAATTCGAAGATGAGTGTGACCTAATGGGAGTGGATGAATCCAAATTCTTAAGTAATTTAGGATCTAGTAATGTAGATTATGATACGATAGCACGTACAGAAGAATTTGTGGTGAATCTCTACACCGTTTCACAAAAATCTTCGATCAGTGGCCGGTCACAAAAAAGCAGACCATCTTTCAGCAATGAAGTGTGCTGTAATGCCCAACATCAAGTATGCACACTGTAGCGGCAGTCTTGTTAACAAGTAATCCACTACCTATGAAAGGGTATTTTAGGATTCCCCTTAATGCGGAATAGATTGGGCAAGTAATCCTTTTTCTTGGAAATTATAAATCTACTTCAACTCGAACAATTTATTATATAATTTCTTCAACATATATATAAATTCAACAATAACAATATAACTATGCTAACACAAAACAACATTGCTCAATATTAACTAGAACTCTTTCCCTTTTTAAATGGTAGTCCGGAAATTTTCATACATTCACATTCCACTAATTTTATATTCCACGTTAAATTTATTGTTATACTTTTGAAAGGTTTGATATATCAAATATTTACACAAATTGAATTTAATTCCCAAATATAACAATTTATAAATTAAACTAGTGACCAAAGACATACCACTCAGCAAAAAGTTGTAACAGTTGGGCCGAAATGGAAAGAAAAAAAAATAGATTAAAATTTAGTACTTACAATTTCCTGACGAGCTGCATATCAATGGCACTTACATAAATTTACAATATTATTCCGTCTACCTTCCGTATAGGAGCACTAATATCCAAACACTATGCCGAAATCACATTTAACTTTTTATCAATTTAACGGACACAATTTCTAGGCTCCTATCTCTGCTTACCTCATATTCCAATCTAATGGAAACGCAATAGGTCCGAGTAAATTACAAAAGATAGATGGCGTTTTAGTCACTTCGAAGAAACGAACATCGGAACCCTGACATTGACCTACAGAGCCAATGTTTCCATATACAAGTTTATTTAGCCAATCAGCTGATCGAGAGTTTTCCGAGTTCTTGATTATTTTTTTTCTTCATGAACTTAAGAGAAATGTCTCAACACCTTCAAACATACATTTAGCGGCACGCCAGTGACTCGAATATTGACTTTTTTCAACTCGAACATTTTGGTTGGCAAACTAAGAATGGAAAATTGGTGCCCAAATAGATCACTCAGGAGTCTATGGCTAAAAGTTGCCCAGAGTTAAAGTCTTGTACATGTAAACATAAGTGAGAAACAAACAACTGCAAGTTTGTGCAGGCTTCAATGGAGTGCATGAAAACCTGTAGCTGTAATGGCAACAAGTGTTATAACTAACTTACAAACACTTATGTACCAGAAAATGATTCATCTCATGAAGATTTAAAAGACTAAAGAAACATGTAATTTTGCGCAGTTTTACTTGTTTTCTAGTAATTAGTGAGTATTTAATGAAGTTCGATGTAATATTGTCATAAATTACATACAAATAGAATTATCGAGGTTTCTGCAAAAACATTTTTTAAAGTGACCATTGAGAAAATACAGACCATCCTTGATTTTACGAATAAACTTTAGGTGCAAAACAATGTTATCATCATCCTATATATCACCTGTAAATGGTGTTTGTCCTCACTTAAAACATCTTTACATATGTTCTTACCTTATTTATATTTTCTGCTCTTTCATTATGGTAAGATAAACAATTTTGTTACAGAAATAAGAAATTATTTTCAACAACCGGTACAAATACTGCACACAAATAGAGTTGAAAAATCTGAATCAACCTGAATATGAACTGTAAATGGACTTCAACACTATAAAAGATATGTCTACTTATCTCAAAATGTTCTGATCCTTATCACACGGTCGTATCAACTGATCGGAGATCTAGAAATGATCATGACAGTGCAGGAGAGCTCAAGGGAAGGGAGTGAGAACTGTTCTTCAAATATTGAAAAAAAAAAGCTTTTATCTCGGAAACAAAACTTTTATTTACTGACGTGAGCTGAAATTCGGTGGTGCCATTCGGAGCATCAGCATTCGAATCAAAGAGCACTTTTCTTCAAACTTACCTCGCTGTATGGCTACTTTTGGAAATAAAACCTAACAATATTGGTACCGTTGGAAATACAGTCTATTGCTCTACAGACTTAATTAGAATGTTTTTTTCCATATCTCAGCTTATTGGAGAGATACAGAGCAAGAAAGGAAATATCAAGGACAAAATATATCAGTTTTTAATGTTTAAATTAAATTTTCCGAAAACCCGTTGAGTCCATCTAAGGCATGAATAGACAAAAACGTAAGGCACACCTTAGAGATAAAACCGGAAAAAGAAATTCATTAATATCTTGATTAGTTTCGGAGATATGGCCTTTTATTTGAAACGCTAATTTTTTTTTTTTTTTAGCTTGGTAAGAGGGGGGTGTACGGTGGGACCTTCCGCTCGCATCAAGCGACCGGCGGTCTAGAAATGATCAGAATAGTGGACTTAATGTTACTTTTACTCTCTCGGGTTAATCGAAACTTAATAACCACGTGTTCTGGCTCCCGACGATTTGAGAATTAATACTAACTAACTGGTGTGTATATTAACAAGAGTTTCATTCCCATCCAATGGATGGGCGGGCCGTAGAAGGCAACACCTTCTCTGTGGCCAGAGATATTTTCAACTTTTTTGAATTTGATGACATGGAGAATGATTTCAGGCTATAGAGTAATGTGGATTGAAGTAAGGAACTAATAGCAAATCAAGTTGACGAGGATGTGAAAGAGGTGGCTATTGTGTTAAAATATTTCTTGGGTACATGTGCGGAAGTTATGAGCAATATATATGTGGATTTCGGTGGTAGATACGGCGGTCAGGATTATACTGATCTAGGGCTTCGGTGCATTCGTATATTGCTAACAGATGATCCAGTGGTGGGTAGGCATAGCGTGGTACAGCAGGAACTTGGTCTAACAGCTCATGGACAATGGGATGTGCCAATTGGATTCGTGTCGCTATGGAGCGTTGGCGTAGATGGTAGAGGTGTGGCAAAATAGTTGGAAATTACGCATGACGATGAACTAAGCATACAGTAGTAAATTAGTTTCTTATCATAATGTGATGCACGTTGTTATTTAATTGTATTATTTGTACAACGTTTACAACAATAATACACACTATTAGAGCTGCAAAAGGAACTATTTTTTTCCTCATATGGCACCGTGCTTGAAAGGCTTAACAGTCATTGACGAATTTATTTCTCTCACTTTTGTTACATCCCGTAGCTAGCTTCATCTCTTGGGGATCTATTTCTGTTCTTTTGTATCACTAAATGATTTATTAATGCGTTCTCTTTTCCCAGAAATGTTACTATTAAATTAATTTGTAACAACTTTACTGGCGAGAAAAAATATATTGTAAAACTTTGTCACATATAGGTTGTAGGTAGAGCATTTAATAAAAAGAGCGTCCTGAATCGACTCCCACTGCCAGTTTTATTATAAAAGCTTCCACTATAAAAAGTATTTTTACAAAATACTGGTCAAAATAATCTCTCTAATATGAAAGGTTAGAGATAGGTAGTCTTTGACCGTAAGGTCGCAGACAGGATCTCCACAGAGGCTAAGCAGAGGGGAATTAAGGAACCAATGCTCCGTAGCAAGCAGAGGCTAGGCTGAGGTTAGGATTTCCAGACAGAGCCCCGTAGCAGGCTAAGCCAGGAGATAGATTAGGCGTAGTCCCGTAGTAGACTAGAGACTTGTGGTTAGGTTACTCCAAAAGTCCTGAAGCAGGCAGTATGAGGGTCACCAGGAAACTGGTACTGAATTGCCTTTGTCCATCCAATTTATAGGGCTCCTTGGGTGGCGGTGGCGCTGCTGCTCCGATGTCGTCTTCTGCTCCGTGGGAAGAGCTAGAAGCCTTCGTCTGCATGTGACTGTAGATCCATCTGATGGGAGATCCTCTTGCCGAACCACGTAGTGGTGTTTGTAAACACTGATGCGTGGAATTGTTTGTTTACAACATCACATAGGATATTACAATATCAAAAGAATAAAGCATAATGATAACAATAGCTGATGATTTTAAACTTTTTGTTTTAGCGACGAAAACGGGGTTAAAAATAAGTTACCGTGACCCTGTATATTCCTACTCTTTTGGGTTTAAAACGTAGATTCCAATGAGCTGTGTAGGCTATAATGGCACCAGTTTTCATTTCTGGAACCGACCGCTGCAAGGTCGAATTAGCGGACAAAACTAAAAAGTGGGACCATTGGAGAATGCAGACCAGTGACCGACTGGGACGAAATGGGTGTCATTCGATTCGTATCCACACGTAAATGAATAACTGATATGACATCTTCCCGAAAATTCTATTTTGAATCCGAAAATTAACAAAAATCTGGAATTTCAGATCTTGAATTTTCGTTACTTTTTCGCATTAAAATTGCATTTTCAGAAAAATGGCGTATAAATCAGTCATGTAAGTGTGGATACGAATCGAATGACATCCACTTCGTCTCAGTCGGTCACTGGTCCGCATTGCTCAAAATCCCAGGTTTTCTTTAATTTTCCGAATGAAAATTGCAATTTCTGGAAATTGAGACCACTGGTCCACATTGCACAAATGGTTTCACTTTTTATTTTTGACCCCTAATTTGACTTTGCAGCGGTCGGTTCCAGAAATAAAACGTGGTGCCATTGGACACAGATCATCGAAATAAGTTGAAATATACAGGGCTAGGGTAACTCACTTTTAACCCATAAGAAATCATTTTAACTAAATCGATCCTACTGAACACATGGAAATAGAACGATTTTTTTCGGAGGGACACAAGGTAATAGATTGAGTTTATTCCTCAAAGTCATATATTCAGTTACATACAGTCGGCATTGTCGTGAAATAATTAGGGTTTAGTTACAATCAGCCGAATTTATGTTTGAACGGATCCAGGTAGTAACAAGCACAATGAAACCCGAAAACAAAATATTAAT
The DNA here is from genome assembly GCF_964235325.1 of Thermobia domestica. NCBI lineage: Eukaryota > Metazoa > Arthropoda > Insecta > Zygentoma > Lepismatidae > Thermobia > Thermobia domestica. The sequence goes on along the minus strand of NC_137463.1, from coordinate 70,035,819 downwards.
TTTAGATTCGGCCTACCTTAAAAGTGAAATAGAATCTTTCACTGTTGCTCTAATCTGACAGCTGGCTCCATGTTCCACTGTCTATATCGTAATTATTCATTTTTTTTAAAACTTTTTGAATCTTGAATAGTAGTCTTTTCTCTATCTCTCTAATAAATGATCTCTAAATTCTCAAGGAACTTTCCATTTTAAAAATACAAAAAATACGAAGATAATTAAAATGGTTCTTCTTGGGGATCGAGTGGGAGTTACCGGTAATTGACAAATGTGTGTATGTTGTTTATTTATTATAGTCACTATGTGTCGTTAATTTACTTTAGTGCTATTATTCTGGTTACTTTTTATCATATATTCGTTCACGGTCATATCACCATTTACAGTAGTCGTTCAACAATATATTTTTTTTAGAATATAATACCATTAAATTGGAGAGACGTTTCTGACTTATTGTAGAGCGAATCCAATTATTGATTTGACGCATCATTGAAAATTTTCTTTCACACGTTGCACTATTTGATGGTAATGTTAGGGATATTTTAAGCATTTTGTAGAGATTATATAAAGCGTTTGTGATTTTCATTTGAAGCTCTGATATGATTTTTTAAAATCCTCCTTTAGATCTAAGATAGTGTTTACAACTATTACATTTGTAGCAATTTCCGTTTAGCAAGCTGTAGTCTCTGGTCCAGAGACTTAACTGCACTCGCTGACTACCTTCCCATTCAGGGCAGTGCCGTGGAAAATCAGCGCCCGGGGCGAGAGTATACAACAGCGCCCTCATACGTATATTCCAAGCAATTTTTCCTATATTTTTCCTTTCCCCCGAATTTTTTCGCCCTTCTTAACTCGGCGCCCGGGGCCGTCGCCCCGCTCGGCCCCCCATGGGACGGCCCTGTTCTCATTCTTATTTTGTACTGCCATCGTAATGGTCCCTTGTTTCTTGCGAAGTTCTATCGATTTCACCTTCTTGTACATTTCCCCATGTTTACCAACTCTTCTTAATTCTTCTATGTCCTCGTGTTTTCTTTTGTTTTCTTGCTCTTTCTGCTTTTCTTCGAAACTCGTTGTATAACTTCCTGCACATCTTTCTAACCTTTTCTATATCAACATGTTTCCATTTCTTTCTTTCACTCATTTTCTGCTACATCTGTTCTGTAACCCATGATTTCTTAGCCGTTTTGTGTTCGCTATTACCTACTACTTCTTTTGCAGCCTGCTTTATGCAAAATTTAATATGCTCCCACCGTCTGCTACTACCTAGGCTTCCCTCGTTTGAGTATTTTTCTTCAAATTTTTCAACTAAAAGATTTCCTACTGAATTGAATATTTACTTCAGCCAGCACAAGGTTAAGACACGAGGAAAGGTCGGCCCCGGTAAGGGTCTTCGCATTCTATAAGCCATTCTGATATTTGACCTGAATCGTAACAGTATATGTGATATATTTATAATTTCCATATATTAACTTCTTCTCTTATGATGATTGAACCAAGTTTTCCCAAGTACTAGTGAATTCTGTCTACAGAAATTGACCAGTTCCTCATTCCTTTCATTTCTTTTGTCTAAACAACACTTGTCTACTACACTAACTTCCAATCATTTTCTCACAACTGCATTGAAATCTCCCATTACAATTACGCATGCACCCCTCTTCCAGCTGTCTATAATTTCTTCTATATTTCAGTTTTTCTCTACTTGTTCAGTTGTATTCCAACCCACATTGTTACTTTCTCGTCCAATATTCTTTCTAGGACATCCTCTCCCGGAGATCCAAATAGGGAGGAATAGTTTACCTTCATTTTGATTCGCGAACGACAATTATATATATATATATATATATATATATATATATATATATATATATATATATATATATATATATATATATATATATATATATATATATATATATATATATATATATATATATATATATATATATATATATATATATATATATTTGCTGTCAGCAAACTAGGAAAAAATAGAGGTGGTGCTTTCTCGTTGATTTACCCAACCGTTAAAGTCACTCTGACCATGTCTGGGATTAATATCCAAGTTGCTGTACAATCACTATGATTTCTTCCACATTGGCTCCTGGAGAACACCGAAACATTCTTCCTCTGGCTCCACTTAGACAAATTCGATATCGGTGGCCCTTCTAGTAGTGAACTACCACCGACATGGCTATAAAATCTAAATTTCATTGTACCATGAGCATAAATTATATTGAAATTTGTAAAATCACTCTCAAAATTAGATTAATTTGACAGAAATCCAGAATTTCAGGGAAAACTCCGGAACCGCTGTCTGCCTGTCCTGGGATCCAGTCTGCGTTTATACGTATATCTATATATATATATATATATACATCAGCTAATGCTTCTGGCAACAAATACTATTCGAAGCTTTCTTGCACCCACTGGAAAACGTGAAGTATATTAATATTTATTTGCATATATTGTTATTGTAGACTGTTCCCATAATGCCCACCGACTTCGATTTTACAAAATTTGAGAAATAAATTTCACTTTTTATTTAGTGGTCAATTTGAAGGCATTTTGTTATACTACCACTAAGAAACCCATATACATCATATTACGAATCAATCATTATGGAACAATCTCATGTGTGACACGCAGCAGTGGTACCAATCTTTGAAAGTTTCATTTACAACTTTTTTCTTTTTTCTTTTTTAACTGATTTTGTGAGTAATGGTGCATTCAGTATAAAGGTACAACAAGATATTCTCTTTCTCTCTCTCTGTCCCTGTGTGTGTGTGTGTGTGTGTGTGTGTGTGTGTTTGTTTCTAGTTTCCGGCGTAAGCGTGTGGATACTACCAGGTATACTTTCGTGTGTACAAATGCTAGTGTGTGTGTGTGTGGCGCGGGTATATGAACTATTAATTGGGATCGCGTAGTGGAACTTATCAATATTAGTACGTACATACAAACGGCTGTTACTTCACACGATAACTTTGGACGAATGCGAATTTTTAAATTCTGCTTTTTGCAATAAATAAGTAGAGTGATTCCTCTCGAGGGAGTTCCCCTAAATGGTAGCCCCTACCATGTCCAATTAAATCACAAATTGCCGCAATCGTTTGTACATTGTTTGTACAGAAATGTACAGGCCAAATTTTCGTTTGTACACTATTAGGGGCGCCGCCAGAACGAAAACAAATTGGGGCTGTTTAACTGGAACCCCCCCCACCAACATGTTCTGTTCAATCACTAATTATCGCAATCGTTTGTACTTCGTTTGTACAGAAATGTGCACCCGAAATTTTCGTTTGTACATAATTAAGGGCGCCGCCAGAACAGAAAAAAATGGGGGCTGTCTAAGTGGTAGCCCCCCCACCATGTCCAATTCAATCACAAGTTGTCGCATTCGTTTGTGCATCGTTTGTACAGAAATGTGCAGGCGAAATGTTTGTTTGAACAAACTTAGGGGCGCCGCCAGAACGAAAACAATGTGGGGGCTGTCTAAGTGGTAGCCCCCCCCCCATCATGTCCAATTGAATCACAAATTGTCACAATCGTTTGTACTTCGTTTGTACAGAAATGTGCACGCGAAATTTTCGTTTGTACATAATTAAGGGCGCCGCCAGAACAGAAAAAAATGGGGGCTGTCTAAGTGATAGCCCCCCACCATGTCCTATTCAATCACAAATTGTCGCAATCGTTTGTACTTCGTTTGTACAGAAATGTGCACGCGAAATTTTCGTTTGTACATAATTAAGGGCGCCGCCAGAACAGAAAAAAATGGGGGCTGTCTAAGTGATAGCCCCCCACCATGTCCAATTGAATCACAAATTGTCGCAATCGTTTGTACTTCGTTTGTACAGAAATGTGCACGCGAAATTTTCGTTTGTACATAATTAAGGGCGCCGCCAGAACAGAAAAAAATGGGGGCTGTCTAAGTGATAGCCCCCACCATGTCCAATTGAATCACAAATTGTCACAATCGTTTGTACTTCATTTGTACAGAAATGTGCAGACAAAATGTATGTTCGTACACAATTAGGGGCGCCGCTAGAACGAAAACAAAGTGGGGGACTGTCTAACTGGTAGCCCCCCACCAACATGTTCTATTCTATCACAAATTATCGCAATCGTTTCTACTTCGTGTGTACAGAAATGTGCAGGCAAAAGTTTCGTTTGTACACAATAAGGGGCGCCGCCAGAACGAAAAAAATTGGGGGCTGTCTAAGTGGTAGCCCCCGACCATGTCCTATTCAATCACAAATTGTCGCAATCGTTTGTACTTCGTTTGTACAGAAATGTGCACGCGAAATTTTCGTTTGTACATAATTAAGGGCGCCGCCATAACAGAAAAAAATGGGGGCTGTCTAAGTGATAGCCCCCCACCATGTCCAATTGAATCACAAATTGTCACAATCGTTTGTACTTCATTTGTACAGAAATGTGCAGACAAAATGTATGTTCGTACACAATTAGGGGCGCCGCTAGAACGAAAACAAAGTGGGGGACTGTCTAACTGGTAGCCCCCCACCAACATGTTCTATTCTATCACAAATTATCGCAATCGTTTCTACTTCGTGTGTACAGAAATGTGCAGGCAAAAGTTTCGTTTGTACACAATTAGGGGCGCCGACAGAACAGAAAAAAGGGGGCTGTCTAAGTGGTAGCCCCCCCACCATGTCCAATTCAATCGCAAATTATCGCAATCGTTTGTACTTCGTTTGTACAGAAACGGGCAGGCGAAATGTTTGTTTGTTCACAATTAGGGGCGCCGCCAGAACGAAAACTAAGTGGGGTGCTTTCTAAGTAATACCTCCCCACCATGTCCAATTGAATCACAAATTGTCGGAATCGTTTGTACTTCGTTTGTACAGAAACGAGCAGGCGAAATGTTTGTTTGTACACAATTAGGGGCGCCACCAGAACGAAAACTAAGTGGGGCTGTCTAAGTGGTAGCCCCCGACCATGTCCAATTCAATCACAAATTGTCGCAATCGTTTGTACGTCGTTTTTACAGAAATGTTCAGGCAAAATTTTCGTTTGTACATAATTAGGGGCGCCGCCAGAACGAAAACAAACTGGGGGCTCTCTAAGTGGTAGCTTCCCACCAACATGTCCAATTGAATCACAAATTTTCGTAATCGTTTGTACATCGTTTGTACAGAAATATGCATGCGTAAGTTTCGTTTGTACACAATTAATGGCGCCGCCAGAACGAAAACAAAGTGGGGCTGTCTAAATGGTAGCCCCCACCATATCCAATTCAATCACAAATTATATCAATCGCTTGTACATCATTTGCACAGAAATGTGCAGGCGAAATTTTCGTTTGTACTCTATTAGGGGCGCCGCCAGAACGAAAACAATGTGAGGGTTTGTATAAATGGTAGAAGCATTAAAAAAATGTGTCACATTTATGGAGTATTTTTCTAATAGGACTTTGTTCACACTATTTTGTGGTTTGGTTTGTTCACACTATCGTGTGATTCACTATATTGATCTTATCCTAACGATGATGGAATTAAATGTTTGTTTTTTTTATTTATATTTATACTTACAATCATTATTGCTGAGTTAGTTTTTCACTCCTCGGCTCTTATTATTAAACTTATTCATTATTTCTTACGTGAACTGAATCCTTATGAGAAAAATGTATTTTTTTCTTTCTATCTTGCGCAGAAACCGTTATTCTCATCTCGTACAGGAAATTGATAAGTGGAAGATATAACAAATCCACAAAGTAGACTGTTAAAGGGAAAATTATAACACAGTATTTTGTTTTATATGATCATCTTCATTAAACTCATTTTGCAGAAACTATAGAATGCATGGTGAAGTATTTTGGTGCATTCAGCATTCTGATTTACGAGTAGAGTTGCTAACTGGCCGGTATTTGCTGTAATTTTGATTAAGGCCGGTGACCGGTACAAACTTCTTATTAGACCCCTTCTGACCGGTATTTTGGAATCTGCAATCCAGAATATAACATTGAACATCGAAATTTTTCAACAGTGCCTTTACAAACTCAAATTTCTGTTGTATTATACATTATCGATATTTTTTTAACGTATGGCATTTTTTTTATTTATTTAACATAACAAATTTGATAACACTTATATTTTATTGTAAAAGAATTTTATTCATTTATTGAGAGTAGAAAATGACTTTTTAAAGCAATTTCCTTTGTTTGAAGTGAAGTTTATACAGTAAATTTCATTTTATGAATCAACTATTGTTACATTAAGATTAATATCCAGTATTATTCATCTGTTTCGATAATTTTAAACAAGTGGCAATTGCTAGTAAATACAATAACGATCAATACAGTCTTCAGTTTCTCATTTGTACAGAGAATTTTGAGGGTGTGCCGGTAATTTTGTTTTCCTGAGTTGGCAACCTATTTACGAGGTTTTGTTTCAACTCTGCTACGTAGTGGCTCCGTACTGACACTCCGCATGCAAATAAGTATGTAAGGCTACCATACGCCCCGGTTTCTTAAAATTTGTCCCGGTGTGCAGAAATTTTCCTTCTTGTCCTGTTTTTTTCTTTATTATTATTATTAATTACATATCAAAATTTCTGAAAAGATAATAAAATCGACTTATTCCTTTTGCTTTCAATTCCGACAATACTATAGGAACAATTTCATTCTAATCTTTATTATTATTGCAATCGCTGCTTCCCCGGATATAACATGCAATGTTTAAATCCTCCTAAGTAGCACTCTTATCACTAAAAGTAAGAATGTATACCCCGAGGTGGCAACAAATTCTTGTGACGTTGCAGACCAGCCCCGAAAACACATTTTTTTTCTGCTTCAGAAAAACAATTATGCAAATTGCTTTCTTTTAGTTCGCATTTTAGGTTAACAACAATAAATTAGCCTATTGAAATTTTGAAACAACTTCATAAATCTGGATATTTTTCTTTATAGACATGTAGAGCATGTAAAGGTGGTATGCGTAATAATATTGAAAATATAATTTTTGCCTAAATATTGTATGTTCACTGATTGCGTTTATATTGTATAACAGCTTCTAGCTTCTATAATAATTTTTAGCACTGTTGATTAAGTATGGACAGTGGCGTATTTACGATTTTGTTTCGGGAGGGGCTTTGCTAACTTCCGGGGGTGCTTTGCCTGAAAATATGAAAATTCTGCAAGATATTTCATATACTTTACTATAGTAAGTAAGATTTCGGTGGGGGGCTTGAGCCCGGAAGCCCTCCCCCTAAATACGCCACTGAGTATGGACTATATTAATACATTATTTTAAGTTGTATAACTAGTGCGATACTGTAGTAAAATTCGAAAGATAAAATTAATACAAAATGCAATATTTATTACTAATTTGTAAGATGTCCCGTTTTTTCTGTTTTCAAAAAGTATGGTAGCCTTAAAGTATGCTAAACCATACAAAATAAATTGTACTGTAAATAGTACCCCTCTGATAGTGCTCTCAAACGGGTCGGGTTACGGGTCGGGTTGTCGGGTCGGGTCAGTCGGGTTAGCTCGTGTCGGGTCACTCGGGTCGGGTCGTCACATTCTTCACTTATTTTCTATACGGAATACTATAAAGAGCTTTGTTGTGGAATTCAATTCGAAGTTGGTGAATGAATGATAAATGTGACTAATTGAAGGTGAAATAGTAATAACATTTTAATTTTACCCTATATTAACTAATTGGTATTGTAATTGTAATTAATATTACTACTGACTTTTTTCCTTTCTGCGTTTCTATGTCAAGTTAAATGTCACATTAAGTGAAATTGAAAGGAAATATCTAGTTAACGTCCCACGTTATGCACCAACGCTAAGAGAGACAGTGATGATGAGAAATAATTGAAGTGGTTGAATGAAGAAAGTGGGAGGAAATGGGAGAACACCGAGAAAACCCATGCACATGGGGTTTGTCCACCAGAAAACTTACTTGGTACGAGCTGGAATCAATACCCATGGACCTTCGGATCAAACATCTGCCTTTGGGCAGGACACATTATTATTATTATTATTATTATTATTATTATTATTATTATTATTATTATTATTATTATTATTATTATTATTATTATTATTATTATTATAACTTTAAGAGTGCCCAAGAAAGTTCCGCCGCCTTTTCACCAACACCTTCGAACATTGGTATGTAACCTAAGACGTACCTGGAATATCAAAAATCGTCTCCATCAGCCTCGACGACCTTCTGAAAACGTTCTGGAAGGCCATGGATTCCATCGCAGTCGAACTTGGTGGGACGTGAAGTGAAGAAGATATCAAGTGCATATTGAACCTCTACTAGCTGTTTGAATTGGCGTTCTCTAAGGTGATTGTCCAAGGAATGGAACAGGTGGTAATCGGACGGTACAATGTCCGTGGAGTATGGCGGATCCAATAGTGTTTTCCATCCAAGGCGTAGAATGATGTACTGGGTCATTTTAGCCACGTGGGGCTTAGCGTTGCCTTGTAACAAGAGGACCCCTTTGCGATTCAGAACTGCTGGATCCAGACAGTACACAGTGACAGTACACAGTTGCATTGATGATCTGACCAGCTGGTAGCAGTTCCCGATGGACGATACCTCGAGCAGTCCACAAAATGCACAGGAGAACCTTATTCTGGCGTGGTGCTGGCTTGGGCTGTTTTTGAACCGGTTCATGGGATGCTAACCAACAATGACGGCGCCGTGGAGCTTCGTACAGGACCCACTTCCCATCACATGTCAACACCCTGTTCAGAACTTGCTCCTTCCTCAGACGAGACACCAAAGAAACACAGGTGTCTGCTCGCGTTGCTTTCTGGCTCCAAGTCAAATCATGTAGGACCTATCAACCCAACTTGCAGTGCTTCCCGAGTTGATGGTGGTGGTGCAGAATGGTTTCTCCACTTACACTGAAAGGTAGTACCAGTTCCTCACATGTCTGTCTTCGCCTCAATTGCTGCCCGAAGATCTTTATTTTGAACATCTGTTTGTCTTCCGGCACGTGGTGCGTCTTCGAGTGTTTCGTCACCGTCCTTAAACCGTCATACCACTGCACTCTCCGCGTAGTCACGACACCCTCACCAAAGGCCTGTCATATCTTCCGCTCCGCGGAGCAGCAATTTGAACTCGTACAGCAAACAAGCCCTTATGACGCTCTGTGAAGGCCCCATGTTCACTCAGTCCTTACGCACGTTCACGGTGCATCTGAACAGCCACAACCAAGTAGTATGTTGGATATACTCACTAGTGTTGCTCACGAGACCTGGTTTGGGGCATTCTCGTTTCGAAAATGTGTCGTGAAGGTAGTCTCGTCTGGAAAAGTGCATATGTTTCTATTGAAAGAGCTCTGTCTCATCTCGTACCCTTTCATGAAAATTCTGTCTCGTCTCGTCTCGTCCAACAACTGACCTTCACCTTATATCCATTCGCATTCAACTCACGGTGTGAGCAAGGGTGGATAACTTAACGAAATGTGCAATATTTACATTTTGTTATCTGTTACGGTTACTATTTTGTAACCCATTTCTGCACCTAGTTAATAACGTTATTAGTCAGTGTAACTTTTAAAATGGTACGCTCTGAATTATGTTACGCTGAGTAACGTTACTCAATGGAACATTCTGCATTTTGGTATTGTAGTTACGGTCACCAAGGGATTAGCGTTACTCGAAATACCCACGTAGGTCGTACCTGCTTGAGATTGTTAAGATAAAACTGGTTCCACTGAATACCAGTTCTCTCTCGAACCCAATGGGTTTTGTTCCTTGATTTTAGCGATATGAAACGTACTGAAATTCTGCAGAACATTTTTGTGTAAGTAGACATATTTTTGTTATGATGAGTACCATTTCTATGTTTCTCTTTTCTTTATCGGTTACCTTTTGTACCTGTATTTCATCTTCTTCAATTCTGATGGTCTTGGAGTTACGCTTGAGTAACGTTTAAACATCCTTGGCGACAGGGAGTCTAAGGTTGGCTTTAAAATAATCTCCATTATACTAGTAAATAAATTCCACATTTTTCAGTCTGATTTCTTTTTCCTCATACTTAAGATTCAGTAAACACCTTAGGCCCCCCAGGCACATGTCCTTTGAGAATAGCATTACTTTGATTGTTCTGTATTTAAAAAGAAGAAAAAGAGAAATGATCAAAGAGTGAAGTTTTTAATGTAAGCTTATTGATAAGATTTTTACTTCTTGTGATGACACTGCCGATAGTTGAGTTGATTTGGAGTTTAACGTCCTTTTCGGCAGCGAGGCTTTATAAGACGGGACCTACTGATTAACATGGAATCGAAACCACATGTGCTCACGCCGGGAATCGAACCCGTCTCTTCCAGGCGAAAGGCGCGTACGCTAAGCGCTTAGGCATGAAGGAGCTCACTGCCGGTAGTCACCATATATGTTTATTTTACAACAGTCTTGCACTGATCAATGTGGTTGAAGCTCGAGCTCACTTCCCAACAAGGATCGAACCCGGAGCTACATACACCAAAGTTACACATATACTGGCCCCCAGGGAAGCAGGAAGGCCATTTCATTTGCTTGCAAGCAATTTAGTTTATAAATCAAATACATATCAGACATCAGTGGCGTAGCGAGAAACTCATCAAGGAGGACCAACACACAAGATTTGGTAGAAAGGATCTTCTGAGGGGGTGCACCAATAACTACCAGTAGGCCTACATTTGAATTGAATTGAATTTTTTTAGATGCCTTTAGCACTTGTGGTGTGAATGAGGAAATGCCCTGGAAATCCTAAGTATCTGTTCTCGGTGAATCCTTTTGTTGAACGTTTAGAAAATTGACTTAAACTATCGATTTTGCAAAACTTCCCTTCGATTTAAGCCCAAATCGAAACATGACAGAGGAAAATTTCGGAAAGTGTTGCTATTTTCACTTCTAGCTTCTCACTTTAGGTAGTGTATATTTACAAGGGAGGGGGTGCACGTGCACCTTTGCACCTTTAAACATATTTCTATTTTATCTTATTTTTGTAAAAAAAAAAAAAAAAAAAAAAAAATCTGCATGAGAAAGAAAATTGTCAAAAAGTGCTACCCATTCAGAAGACTATTTTCTTCTCATGTGAATGTTTTGACTTCTAGTGGCAATGTGGTAATCTACAGTTTATTTTGTCTCATTTTCTCCCTTTGATTTTTAATGTTCAATTTATTGTTTAAATGTTTATAAGTTAACTTGCAAGAAAGTGTCATAGTCGAAGGTTGTACTACTTGTAGAACTGATATTAAAAAGTAAATAAAAGAATTATCATGGAAACAAATTTTCCATGTTGTATTCCGAAAACAAACATAGGGTTCTTGCGGTTCTAAATTGCGGTTCTGAAATTAATATATCGCATGCATTTGTTGATATAGTAGCCAACATGTTGGTTCTCACCAGGTACATTCGTGAAGTGTCCCCTCGAGTCGAGATTCGTGTAAAATTGATTTAAATACAAAGTTCTCTGCTGTCTAATGTGTATTGTACTAAATTTAGCTGCCCATGCCGGTAATTGGCATATTTATGGGCCTTCATATATCCGGAATTCTATCATACACTACCATAACGCTCGGACACAAAATTTATTTTAGTTTCTTTAGATGTTACTCACTGGACATGAATATGGGCATATGAAAAACAAATTGGATAAAGTACTGCTTCTGACACATGTTACCCATCCCGGCCGCCATCTTAGATCCGCCATATTAGATTTTACTTTTGGTTTTTCAAATGGAAATAGGTGCAAGTGTTACACCGGACATTTACGTTTACATTCACTGGTGTAATATATTTTACCGTAGCTTGTACCATTTGGAAGGTATTACATGTTCATTCCCTCCAGCCACTTTGCGAATAGACATTTGCAGGTTAATATTAGTTACGCTTACGTTTTTGATGTTGACAAATCAAAACAATTTCTAACTGGTAAACTCCTTAAAACAATCTTATTACATTTCCATGAGTGATTGTTATTACTTCCATGTTATACTACAATAAGGAAGTATTGTATTACTGTCAAAATGCCTAATGTAGATCCAGATACGGCCAAATTTGGGTAAAGACCTACCATTTCCGTATTGACATCTGTGTGTCTGCATGTATATAAGTTCAGAGAATATTTCATCAACGATAACACATAAAAGATTGCATATACACACGGGGTCCTGCACAACTTTCTATTTGGTTCAATATGAAGTGCTTGACATTTACAAGCTACGATAAAACTCAGTACACCAATGAAATTCCGAGAAAAGTTTACATTAATTTGATGTATCTTTTGAACCTATTGCCATTTGAAAAACCGAAAGTTACATCCAAGATGGCGGCCAAGGTAGGTAACATATGTCAGAGAAGGAGTACTTGATTCAATTTGTTCTGCATATGCCCATATTCATGTCCAGTGAAATCTAAAGAAACTAAAATCAACTTTGTGTCCGAGTGTTATAGTAGTGTATGATTGAATTCTGGATATATGAAGGCCCATAAATATGGAAATTACCGGTATGGGCCGCTTAAATTAGTACAATACACATTGGGCCACGGAGAACTTTGCATTTGAATCAATGTTACACGAATCCCGAGGGGACACTTCGCGAATGTACCTTGTCAGTCTCCGTACAACTTGGAATCGCTTAACATTAGTTTTACGGGAAGAAAAAACGACATCATTTGGAACAACTTTCCAGTTTCGATCATCTGTATTTCCTCCTTATTTATTCGGTGTAAGGACCTCAAACTTATTTTGTTGGATCTTGCTTATCGAAAGGCTTTTAAAACTGCCTTACTGCCCCCAAAGTCTGAAATTCAGGGTGGGGTGGGGGCGGATGCCCTCCTGTTCCATTGACGCCCCTATCTAGCGGCTGTCATATGAAACTATCCCACGGCCTTTAACGTGGTTTCAGTTATACTTATTGCGGACTCTTGACTGCGAAAATATTACGTTTGGAAATAAAATTCATTTGCTGAGCAAACCTGAACCTTATTGAAAATGGACTTGGATCCATAGTGCTCTGAACGCCTCAAATATTACTTTTCTTCAATGAATTATTGACTTAAAAAACAACCAATTACATAGGCTTGCAGAAAATATTCTAAAGTTAGCACAACATGAAGTGTGCTTCAAACTATCATTACTTTTCGAAAATTTATTATTTTAAGATAATTTTATTAGCATGAGTGTTCTGAAATAGTAATCAAATTTTTGCAATTAAAATTCACACCCGCCTCCATGAAACGCGATCTTAGCCCCTAAGAGCATAATTAGGAAATTTTCAGAAGCAGTAACTCCGAAAGAGTTGTTTTAAGCCTAAAGTAACCGCACAAGCGTATTTCTGGTAAAGTTGTAGCCTTAAAACACGTAACATGACTCCATTTGTATTTGAAATTTTGAATTCCAATCAAAGATGGCAGCCATGATGCTTGATAGCACTATCTGATGTGTCAGACCACTTAAAAGTTTCACCTTTCTCCCTCAATCCGTTCTCAACGCACAAAGGTGGTGAGGACTTTTGTTTCACCATGCATATTGATAGATTGTGTGAAATCTCCACAGTAGGTAGATTTTAAAATCTACCTAAAAAGCTAATTACAACCAAGAAAGTACTTATGAGAATCACTGGCAAGAGGGTGTAATAAAAAGGGGTTGGAATATGAAATAAGTTGAGAATTACTAATCTATACTGAAATATTCTGTACCCAGCACAGTGTTATTAATCAGGATAAAATAAATGAAAAGGTCGGTTGCTAGTAAAGAGCAAAAAGTCCTAAGAAATAAGTTTTTACATGATTTTGAAACATGTTAAAAATCATGTTTTAAACTGTTCAAAATGTTTGACATGTTTTTTTTTCGTCTGTGTTTTAAAACATGTTTAAAACGTTTTGAACATTTTTTTATGTTTTAAACACATGTTTTGTTTTTTTTTTTAAAAAAATAAAACTATTTTTTCCAACCCTTGTTTGGTGCCTAAGTAATATAAAACAAAACCATGTACCAAATTGGTCGCCAGGTTGGAATTTTCGATCGCCAGATCGCCAATGATGACTGAATATTTCAGTTTGGCGATAGACATTTGCATTAATTATATCTTGCAAAAAAAAAAAAAAAAAAAAAAAAACTATATGATCTTGTTGCTGGATTCAGACTTGAGGTTTCGTGGCGTGCCTGTAATATATAGCAAATCAATATATAGAAGTCATTACATATGCCGGCATGAAAAGGTAAGAAATATGGCGTTTGAAGCGAATAACTGACAATGTACAGGGCCAAATGAACACATTCTCACACCCAAAATTATATTTCAGCCCCTTCACCTTCCGTCAAACAAAATATATTCGTAGTTCTTTTGTTGTTGTAAAGGCGAACCTGTCCTTTGCCCTGTAGCTTTGTAAAATATAGCGATCTTTATTCTTTGGACAATGGGCTATCTGCGCACCATATTTCGATTATATTCAGCCAGTAGTTACGGAGAAATAAAATAGAACATATAAGGCAAGCCGAGCCGAGCCTATTGCCGGCCGAGCTCGGCCATCACATGTAGTGATCTTTATTTCTTAGATGATTGGGTATTTTCGCATCAAGTTTGGTTTAAATTTAGCTGATAGTTACCGAGGAATAAAGTAGTACATACACACACACATAATTACAGTACATCTGGAGTAAAAGTACAACATCCGGTCAGCTTACGCCGGGAACTAAAAAGAAAAGTTCTAACACCAGGATCACAATTAGAACATACTATATGTAAGCGGAATCCACTTTCAACATCGCAATACTAATGGGGGGGGGGGCTTGAGCCGGGTGATCCTCCCTGACTACGCCACTGTCAGACATGACCTACAGCTTAAGGGGATGTCTTCCCATCATCAGAGGCTTCAGAATCTTCATAAGATAACATGTAAAATTTAATTCATAAATATCTTAGAAAATACTGCATTTAGGAACTGGTAATTTTGTTGCCAAAGAGTAATACAATTCAGATGGCTGTCACAATTTTGCACCTAATTACTTAGATTAATTGTAATGCATTCTTCCGTATTGAGTTACTGCAGGTAAAGAGTCAAAAGACCACTTGCAAACCTCATGAATTACTATGGATGACATTCTTTGAAGAACAAATGCTGAGGAGGGATGTACTATGATAATTTGAAAAGTGAAACCCGTGTCTACCCCTCCAGTTTCATAATCATTTATGCCTTGAGCAGTCTCCCTTCCCACTCCCACTTCCTACTGATTTCCCACAACTTTACGACGCAACTATCTGAATGTGCTTCTTCGGCGTAAGTTGGTATGATTCACGTGTCAACAAAATACTTCGTAGAACAAAGATAATGATCTTTGAAACCTCAGTACGGAATGTCTTTCCAATTACTTTTCTACATCTTTTGTTGGTTGAAACGGATGGATTCTCCTTCGAAGCAGTAGCTTTAATCTCTTCCACTCACAAATGTACAACCAAAAAAAGTCTAAATGTTTCTTATATATTTGCCTATTTCTTTTGTTTTCTGGAAGGATAGATTGATTTTCATTTTATAATATTTATCACAAAAACGCACACAGTACTATGTTTCTGTGGTTAGAACGGATTAATTGTGTGCAGGGATGGCAAAAATCAAGTTTTCGTTTGTTTTTTTTTTTTGTTTTTTTTTGAATAACTAGAGTTTGGTTTATCAAAACTCCATTATATATTTACCATATTCGCGTGTATCCGTGTGTGACAAAAAGTAAATAAATAAATAAAGTATTTCATGGATCATCACCAAATTTGGTAAAAATACAAAGAGTCAAGAATTAGGAAGTGAGTTTGTTATTAAAATAGTCTTCTCAAACCGAAAGTGGTTTAAATAAACCATTTCCGGTTTGATCATTGATCATCATAGATCGAAAAACGTAATACGTATTAAGATTCGGGTTTCTGTTTCGTAAGAACATATTTAATCTCTATTATTAACTCTCTACTAAAACCGGAAGTGGTTCATTCAACTATAATTTTTCGTTTCAATAAATATTGGTCTATATAGAGCAAGAGCGGTAAAAGATAGATGAAAGCAGTATTCTCCAATCGAATAGCTCCCAAGTGTCTCAAAAGTGCAGTGGCGTAGTCAGGGGGGCTCACCCGCCTCAAGCTCTCCCCATTAGTGTTGTAATGTTGAAAGTGGATTCTGCTTACATGAAGTATGTTCCATTTGTAATGTTAGAACTTTTCTTTTTAGTTTCCTTAGTAAGCATAAGGGGGCTTGTAGTTTTACTCCAGATGTAATTAAGTATGTGTGTATGTAGTACTTTATTCCTCGGTAACTACCAGCTAAATTTAAACCAAATTAGATGCACAAGTACCCAATCATCTAAGGAATAAAGATCACTACATGTGATGACCGAGCTTGGTCGGCGATAGGCTCGGCTCGGCTTGCCTTGTATGTTCTATTTTATTTCTCCTTAACTACTGGCCAAATATAATCGAAATCTGGTGTGCAGATAGCCCATTATCCAAAGAATAAACATCTCTATACTTGGTGGCCGACTCGGCAAAGGACAAGCTCGGTTCGGCTCTGTTTGTATGTGGTACTTTATTTCTCGGTAACTATTGGTCAGATTTAAATCAAATTTGGTTTCCAAGTATCGCTTAAAGAATAAAGATCATTATATATTATGTCTGGGCTCGGTCGCCGACAGTCTCGACTCTACTTGTCTTGTACGTTGTATCTTCTTTTTCAGTAACTACTGGCCGAAATATTTTAAACAGGGACGCAAGTGGAATGCAGGACAAAAATATCCTTCTCTCCTCTTGCCTTATGTTTTCTTACTTACTTGACAAAAGTTATATTATTTTGCTTGGTGAATTCTTTTCCTTCAACCTTCAGAAAATCATGCTTTTGCAAAGCTCTGCTTTCTTTTAAGCCCCAAATAGAAACATGATGGCAAAAAGTTTCGGAATGTGTTGCTATTTTCACTGCTCGCTTCTCATTTTAGATAGTGTATATTTACAACAAACGGGGGAAGTGCACCTTTGCAGTCCCTAAATCCGGCGGGGGACTAGCTCCTATAGCCTTCCCTCGGATCCGCGCCTGTATACAAGGGCGCCGATTTCTCTGTAAAATGAGGGGGAGGGGCCTCATATAGATGCAGAAGGAATATATGAGGATTTTAAAACAAACTGCATTCAAATTATTTCAAATATTATATCTTCTTAATTACAATAAGGGGGCCCAGTGCTTTGGGGGGTCCCGGGTCACCTTGGTCCCCCAGGATCGGCGCCCATGCCTGTATATATATATATATATATATATATATATATATATATATATATGAAATGCTTGTGTGTGAACGCCCCCTTGATGAGTTTCTCGCTACGCAACTGCAAGAATACCTTTCATGTCCTCTATTGATCTTCAATTGAAACGGGAAGTCGTAGGAATGAACCACTTTCGGTTTCAATAGTCATATCCATAGAACAGGAATTGTAACAGTAAGAAGCGGTTTTCTGCATTCTATTCAGCGTTCTAAAAATAGCTGCCATCTTCTGTCTTGGGCCTCTATTCAAACCGAAAGTGGTCGAAATTCAGAAACTTCTTGTTTTAACGTTGAGAGTTATAGAACAAATCTATAATAGATAACAAGAAGCTGTTTTTTGCAATCAGTTAAGCGTCCAAAAAATATACATTTCGTCTGTATTCTAATCTCTCTACTAAAATCGGAAGTGGTAGAAATCTACTACCTTTTGGGGTTTCAATATTAATTGTGAAAATAAAAATATTGCACTACAGAAACCTACTTTTTTTATGAACTTTTTTTTTTTACTTTGTTGAGTAGCCCTAACGTGTATTTTTTTTTTAAAAATGAAATAAGTCAAACTCGAGGTCATACGTAAACTAGTTTTACAAATGATTTACCAGTAGAGCACAAATTATTTACCACTCTGCTCATTCAGTACTGTCTAAGCTTGACTAAGTCAAACGGAGTAGCGCGTCTGAACAAAGGATTATGAATTAGGGAAACTAATATATAACAGTGCCGTATACTGGTTTCATGGCTTGGGCTACCACTAACCTTTATGACACCTGTACATTATTATTATTATTATTATTATTATTATTATTAATAATAACAATAGCTCTTCTTCTTTGGAGTAATGAGCAGTTGCTAGTCGGGAGTAGTTTCTCTTTAGTAACGCCTATGCTCTTCCTGCTGGTCTAAAAACCTAGAGCCCGCTCCTTTGATGGACGTGGTCCCGGGACGATTCTTGGTGGAAAAGGTTGAAGGCATTATGATGGTTTTGATCCTACCTTAGACTGTTGGTCTGCATCTCCTGTAGCCTCAGTGCTACACCGGAAGGATGTCAGTGTAGCTCTGGGAACACTGCTTTCGAACAAAGAAGCAAATAATAATAATAATAATAATAATAAAGAGGAAGAAGAAAAAGAAATGAAATGAAATTTTTCAGTTTTACCTCACACGATTATACTGGTTAGGCTAAAGGAGACGATGAGGATGGTGAGAAATGAATGAAATGGTGGAATGAAGAAGTGGGAGGAAACGGGAGAACCCCGAGAAGACCCACGTACACGGTGTTTCTCCACCACAAAGTTCACTTGGCGTGAGCGAAAATCGAACCACAGACCCCATGCACTAGAAGTGAACGCTCTGCAACTGAACCACCGCGGCCTCTTATAAGAGAAAGAGTACAGATGAAGTGTAAAATCAAATTTTTGTGCTATATCAATCATTTCCATGTCGAACAAATACAGTTTTATTGAGAAAGTATACAAATATATATAGAGTTAGGATGTTTTGAGGGGGCCAGACCTGTTGGACCCCGTTAGTGTGTCACTGTGTGCCAGTTATAAAGAACGCTGAAATAGGCGATTAGCAACAAAGGAGCCCAGTCTACAAGAGCTAAGATGTCCGATGCAGTTCCCAAATACTCCCAAAATGCGTTGTCATTCTTGTATAATTTCATGTTACCTTCGCCCACGCCCAAAAGTGAATGCTGTATCACTGAGCCACGCGGTCCTTTGTCGTTGAACAGGATCGTGTGAAAATACATAATGGAGAACGCATAAATGCGATTGGTATTTTGTTCAAGAGTTCAAGTTAAAATATTCTTCACATCTAGCCGCGAAATACAAAGTGCATTTGCTCCAGAAGTGGTGAATGAACACACTATATGGTATTGGTTTGTAAACTTTCGTGCCAGTGAAAACATTGAAAACTAAACCCCGCGTCCACCGACTGACAACATGTTCTGATGAGCTCCTTAGGATGACTGTGAAAGCAGATCTTCGGAAAAGTATTCCTAAAATTGTAAACGAATTTGATACATATCATGACACTATTGTTTGAGGTTCCACACAATCAGCAAGTAGAAAAAGTTGGATTAATTGCTACATAAGTTACATCGGCTAATATCGCCGTTAAAACGTATGCCATTCTTTGAGTGTATGGAATAACCAAGAAGTTTTCCTGCATTAGATTGTGAAAAATAGATCTGCAATTGTAAACAATCAGGACTTTAGACAACAATCGAAAACGGTCAGGACAGTAGTTGGATCGTGATCACTTCAGGAACATATTTTCCAATACCACCACCCACCTACAGAAGGAGCTGATATGATACTGTTTTATGGTGGAGGTGATAGATCATGTCTTTCTGTGTCGATGAGAAATTATCACTGCGGATCGTTCAACGGCAAGAAAGTGGAAAGAAACAGAACAATTCACGCACGCAAGGTTTGTTCACCACAAAAGCCCACTTGGAGCGAGCTTGGATTGAACTGAAGATCACACGAACCAGGGGCAAATGCTCCATCACTGAGCCACCGCAACCCCCTGTCATTGAACAAAATCGTGAAAGTGCATCACGGAAGGCGCTTCGGCTAATAAATATCGAGGATCTTATACCTTTTACCATTGGTTTCTCAGTCCTCCTAAGATAACGTAAATTTTACTTCATGAATATCTAATGAAATATGGTACTCAACAACTACAAATGCTCCAAATGTACACAGAAAAGCAATAGAAGTTGGATGATTGTTTCAATTTTACACTTAATTTTAGATCAAGAGTAACGAACATTTTTTGGTAACATTGAAGGTTGTCGGCTCCAATTTGATCTTTGCGAACAGATGTGCTGCTCACAGGCAGGGATTTCCCTCCCCCCTCTCAAGACCTTTTCCAATTCATTCTCGTTCTGCCTCCAGCACTTTGTAGAGAATATTTTCAATGATCTTATCTGGAACCACTATGCCATTTCTAAAAGAACTGAAAATAATTTAAAATACTGCTGCTAGACCAACATTATCTTTAAAAAAAAAAATGAAGTATAAAATAAATGTAATTCGTGCTCTACTTCCACTAAACACCAACTGGCGCTTCTAGAAGTAATACAAATCTTTATTGAGATTTTAATTCTGCGGACCCAAATATTAGTTCTTGCCCTTCCAGGGAAACTTCCTAGTTACGGCGCTGTCATCTTCATAGCTATATACTGTTGGTAGCCATACACTCAGCAATTATATACAGCCTGCGGAAGAAAAATACACAAGTATGCAATGTACTTCATTATAGCAAAGGAGAAACTTTCTAATAAATACGAGTCGTAAAACAACTTTCTTCAAAGCAAAGATGGCACCTATACTGAGACGAACAATACTGTCTCGAGATGCGACTGAGATTCGATGTGTCGAGACGAGACAGAGACAAATTTATAATTCGAGACGACATCAACCCAGTCCAGGCCAAGAATACTATTGCAAGGAGTGCGTGTTCCATATGATACAATACTAACATGAATGTATAAATGTTGCATGGAATAGGTTCACCACATCCCATAAACATAGGCACATAAATCCTGCTGAAATGTGATCTGGGCCCATTTCAGTAAAATTATTAGTGTCCCCAGTAATAATACATCTTTAAGTTGAATTAAATATTATCCTCTCAATTTAACTCCTAAAGAATGGAATGGCCTCACGATGCCATTTCCAAAAGAACTCAAAATAATTTAATGCTGCTGATGCCCCATCATCTAAAAAAAAAAAAAAAAAAAAAAAAAAAAAAAAAAAAAAAAACCTAAGATGATGTATTAAATAGATTTATAATTCGAGACGAGACCAAGACCCAACTCAGTCTGTGTGTCGTTTCGAATCGGATGTTGGACCAAGTGTCCCAAATCTTTCTTACCACACATTTAACTTTGTCACTAGTCCAGGCCAGGAATACTATCGCGAGGAGTAAATGTTCTGCAAAAATCGATGGGTTTAGCAACCTTAGAAAATAATATAAATAGTATTTCATTTTTCTAAAAACAATGGACAAAGTAAAATCTTGGAGATACGCTAGTATAATAATAATAGCTACAAATCGTTTCCTATCTGTTAAGATTCTACTATACTGTAAATAGAGTAACACAACAATTTTACTTTTTATATTTTTACTACATTTGGTGTAAATACATAAAACTAAAGCCTACATAATATAAAACTGTTGCATGATTTTCCCGGGGAAATTCTGAATTTCTGGGGTATTTTTCTCCAGGCTAACCTCTGGATTCATTCCTTTTCAGCTGTTGTACGCAGTTATAAGTTAATAGTACATATTGATATGACATATTCGACAATCTCTGCTAAATAATTCGAAGGGGATTTTGCCATTTTAATTTTCTTGCTGACTTAAAAGAAAACTATTATTTTATTGTTAGGTATTATGTATGCACGTAATTTTAAGTGAACTAGACATATCTTGTCATTTTCGGAGTCAGCCGCAAAATGTTTAGAGATGTGTTGTCCCTTCCGTGGGTTTCCGCAGAAAGGAAAAAAGTGCTCATATTTTATCGTTAGTATGTACATATATACAAATTCAAGGTAACTGGACGTGTTCTAGCGTTTCTCTCACTGGCATTAAAATATTTCCGAAGGGTCGAAAATATTTCCCTTGAACGGGCTTTTCATGTAAAAGATAAAGTTCATAATATATTATTTTACTATTGTAATGTATGTATGAACGGAGCTATAACTGAATTAGTCATATTCTTCTACTACTTTCAGATATAGCTGCAAAATATTTCGAGAGGGGCCATTAACTCTTTATACTAGTTTTCACAGAACAGGAAAATAAACATTATCCCTTATTTATTGTTGCTATGTTTGCACTAAGTTTCAAGTAAATTGGATATGGTTTTCTATATTATTTATTAGTTAAAAAATAAGTTCACTACCTAGTTTAAATCGAAGTAGTGGAAATGAATTTAAAGCTTCAAAAAGTATATTCCATGAAAATCTAATATTTTTACGAAATATATCTTGGACATATTTCTTAATATAAAGAAAGGGGCGAGGGAGTGATTCATCACTCATTTATGACCGATTTTAATTACAAGAACACCAGATTACGGAAAAAGTGAAAGAAAATATATATAATACTGCATCAAACCGAATGAGATTTATATAAGTTATTGTGAAACTATAAATAATCGGGGAGAGGGTAACGTAAAACCACTAAGCTATTTTTTTACTGATTTCGGCTCCATGTAGAGTGAATGATTAGGAAGCCTTAAGGAAAATATACGGCATATTACACTAAAATCGAAGTTATAACCGGGGAAGGCGACTAAACGCCTTACCCCACACACAAAAAAATATCTATGGCATTCCCCACTTCCTAAAAAAAAAAAAAAAAATGGGCAAAGATAGGCTCGGAGGACGGCATGCAACCCCCCTTCCTTTTCAGAAAAAAAATGAAATGAAATCTTTGAGTTTTACGTCCCACGGTTATGCCGGTTAGGCTAAAGGAGACGGTGATGATGAGTAATGAATGAAATGGTGGAATGAAGAAAGTGGGAGGAAACGGGAGCATCCCGAGAAACCCCCCACACGCGGTGTTTGTGCACTACAAGGTTCACTTGGCGGGGGCTGGGATCGAACCCGGGACCCCAAGCACCAGGGGTGAACGCTCTACCACTGAGCCACCGCGGCCCCCTTCCTTTTCAGATCCACTACCCATACACTGAGAAAAATTCGTTCTCCGGACAGCGGTATATTGTACAAATATGCGGAATTCACTTGCTTACTACAGAAATCAGTAGGGAACAAACGTTATCCGTATGCTACATAGGCCCTGCCCTTAGATGTTACATCATGTCGTTGCACGATGTGGGATATCTAATAGTCTTCCTTATAATATACATATATGTATGTTACCTTCGTCAACTATATGTTATATACGTCCATTTGCATGTGAGATCCTGATAGCCTATATTGTTTCATACGGAAAGTACGTACAGATGGAATTGGAATACTTATGCAGAAAGTATTATAAAACATGCGTTTTCAGTTATACGTTTGCTGTACGTTAAGTCCAAAAACTACAGGATAATACAAATGTAACATACAATTTTACGTATCACTCATTTTTTCTCGCTGTAGTTGTAACGGAAATTATCGAGAAAAATGTTTTTTAAGTTCAGGGGGAAGAGGGTTGAATTCACCGCTCATTCTTGAGTGATTTTAATTCCAAGCACTGGGGATTATGGAAAGAGTGAAAGAAAAAACATTATATTGTATCAAAACCGAATGAATTATAGAAAATTTACCATTGAACTCTAAAAGAAATGCACGGGAGCTAGGAGGGTAAACCCACTAATTTATTTCTTATTCCTTTTAACTCAGAGCAGAGGGAATACAAATCGGGAAGCCTCAAATAAAAGTACGCCAAATTACCCCAAAATCGAATACTTTCTAACGAAAATTATCGTTGACCATACATACATTTTTTAAAAAATTTATGGAGAAAGGTGAACTTAAACTTTTATTCTTGGCAGATTTTAACCTAAAATTGAGGGATATACAAGATGTCATAAAGAAAATATAGTATATACCAACTTTTGTCATAAAAATATTTTACATAGTTTAAATTGAAATATTGTTTTCCATGTACATGTGTAAACTTGCAACATGGGATTGAATTTACTCCCCCTTCCCCCCGCAGTATACTTTATGAATTTTAACTCTAAACAATAGCATTATTGCTGCAAGTGAAAGGAAGACACATAGCACGTAACCAGATTCCGCTAGTCTACCGTAGTCTTAACTTAGGAAGTTTTCCCATTGTTTCAAGATGCTGGGTAACACTTTAGCTCCTACTGAGAATTGAAACCAGGAGCTACGTGGGGTTTACTGAATTCAGATTCCCCGCCCTCACTAAACTTCGTAGGTTGACGAATGTTTGTGAACTTTCTTAACACAAGTATATTTGTTTCATATAGAAATGAATGATATGGCCTAAAAATTGTATTTTATATCTCTAGCACTATCATTTTTTCTGAGAAATAGGAGACACTAATTGACAATTACTTAGTCTTTTCAGATGTTGAATAGCACAGGTTAAATACTACAATATACGTATAAGACCCCCCAAAAATCTTTAGATCCAGAAAATAATAATAATAATAATAATAATAATAATAATAATAATAATAATAATAATAATAATAATAATAATTGGACGCGTGCCTGGTGTGCTCTAAACATTCATTTAATTATGTAACAATATTTCAAATACAGCCTCTAAGGCCAATTTACAACAGAATATTTTAACATCAATAGTGGAAAAAGGAAAGAAGAAAATCAGGCAGGATTTATGCTTAAAGATAACATCCCGACATTCACCTTGTGGAACCGCGAAAAAACTGGTGTAACTAGTCAGGGTAGCAAGCCACAAGCTTTGCATCTAGGATCTCCCTTTTGCGAAGGAAGAACGCTAACCACTAGCCTACGCTCGTTAGAAATAATAATAATAATAATAATAATAATAATAATAATAATAATAATAATAATAATAATAATAATAATAATAATAATAATAATAATAATAATAATAATATCTTTACTCAATATAGTGAACCAATTGGGGATCTGCCGGGATTAAGAATCAGCAAACTCCGCTGAAATACCCCGTGGCCATGCATCACACAATTTTCTAGCTATTTTGTGGGTTGTATAGAACTGTAAAGTTTTGTTTTAGTAATAATAATAATAATATGATTTTCATAGGCTTGCGCCCCCATTCATGGAGCAGGTTTCACATCAAATAATCCTACTCTTGTGGACAGCGAAGAGCGCTATGAAAACAAAGCAAGATGAAGAATGAAAGACATTGTCTATTTTTCCCTCCCCTTTGCCACTTTTGGCTCACTCTATGCTTCCCCCTGACCCTGCTGCCCCTTCCACGGTTCCACCTGCCTTGTGACTGACTTTCCCCTGTGATATTCACAGAAATCGATCAAGTTCCTTTTTCTCCTTACTGCTTTAGATTTGCAATAACAACATATGAAAGTGAAATTTCTTTCTGCTTCACCACCTGAAGAACGAAGTTCAATGTGACCCTCTGAAGAACAATACAATTGAAACCATGGCCAAGGAACTCTCCAAAGATCTGATAAGATCTGTAACTGATGAACACAATACCTTTACCAAACCTATCTGATCAACTGTGTTACTCATGTGGCAAATAGTCTTTGTAACGAAATAGCTTCTGTTCCGCACATTTTCGTTCCATTAGATACCCGCATAGGAAAGAATCTCATTCTGGTGGTACGAAAGCTGGATTTTTTGCCCAGAGGAGTTATAAAGCATACCAGAAACAGATTTGTTCCTTCAATTAGTTACGGTACAATAACGTTACATGCTCGAATAACGTTACGGTGTCGTAACAAAAATTGGTGGTATACCTTGTACCTACCTACATTAAATAACCAATAATTTTGTTACAGAGGGCTATTTTCGTTACGTTACAGTTACGTTAAGTTATCCACCCCTGGGTGTGAGGGCCAATTGAACACAGACCTCCACAAAGAGACAGAACTTTCTTGGTCACCTTCAGATTATTATTATTATTATTGCTGGAGTAGTGATTTGACTTTCTCCGCAATAAAATACTTGCTAATTTTATATAACGTTGCAAATATCTTCTAGATAAATTAATCAAGAAAAAATAAAAGGTAATTCCCTACAGAATGATATTTCAGTGCAATTAGTTCCTTATGATTCTATCAGACAGCAACGCTGTTTTTAAATAGAAAAAATCGGAATGTTAACGTGATGAAATTGTTGTTTGTTACACAGCAAAAAATATTAAAAGAAGTTCTATATACATTCCTTACTAGAAAATAATGTTGTCTTCAGAACTTTTATTCTTTTAGCCTTCAGAACTTGTCTTCAGAACTCAGTCAAATTTTATTTTGACTTTTGAACTTGATTGCCTAAATTTTAACCTTGGAAATTTGGATGTGGAGTAAAATAAAGAAGGTTAGCAGGGTAGAGAGGAAAACGAATAAGGAAATGCTGAAAAAATGCAAGAGACGAGAGCAATATTAGACGATATAAGGAAGCGAAAAATGGACGGATCACAAGTTTTGATCTTGCTAATTGATTGCATTCTGAGGGATGTAGTAAAGGGGGTGATATCAGGAGAGCGAGAGTGTGTAAGAAGGTTGGAATTGATAGATTGTAATAAGGAGGGTGGTACTTTATGTTGGGTTGCGAGGCAGATATTAGCGGGAAATCGCAAAAATGGAAGCTTCTTACCTAATTCACGGAAACTGGCCTGTTTATTAATGGAAGAACACTGAGGAGGAGGAGGAGGATAATTATACTACAAGTAAAAAAAGCCGAAACAATGGTTTATGCATAAGAATTGGTCAGCATTTTTTTTCTGGTGGCAGTTTTGTAAAGTTCTAGCTCTCTCAAACTGGTTATATTGTAAGGTCAAGTCACTCGGGTCGGTTGTCGGGTTAAGTCACCTCGGGTTGGTTCACTCGGGTCACTTTGGGTCGGGCCAATCGGGTCAGCTCGAGTCGGGTTGTCGGGTCGGGTCAGTCAATTTGGGTCACGGGTGGGGTCGGGTCGGTCTTCAACACATATAATTTCCACGAAAATTACAATATACCACGGTTTATACCTCATTGGACTTCCAATAAAACGTTTTCAATGATGTGTACACCATGTCACCATTTTTGTATGAGGGAATGTCTAGAGGGATTTTGTGGGAATTTGATGGAGTGTAGATTCCTGTGTGTGTGTGTGTGTGTGTGTGTGTGTGTGTGTGTGTGTGTGTGTGTGTGTGTGTGTGTGTGTGTGTGTGTGTGTGTGTGTGTATGTATGTATGTATGTGTGTGATACCTTACAGGATACAAGATGTCGAGGAAGTGTGTAAATAAACCGGACAATTTCTGTTATGTATGTGGGGAGCTGATATTTAAATCACAACGTCGATGTTTTACTCCACTTGTGAGGAAGTGTTATCAGTTATATTT
This sequence comes from Thermobia domestica, assembly GCF_964235325.1. Lineage (NCBI taxonomy): Eukaryota > Metazoa > Arthropoda > Insecta > Zygentoma > Lepismatidae > Thermobia > Thermobia domestica. The sequence continues at coordinate 70,008,555 of NC_137463.1, read as the reverse complement.
TGGTTGCTGTGTAGGAGACCAGGATAAGAACTGGGTTCCTCACTACATTTGTTGTACTTGCGTGAAACGTCTGACTGGGTGGGCAAATGGTGGACGAAACATGTACTTCGCAGTACCGATGATCTGGAGGGAACCAAAAGATCATTCTTCAGACTGCTACTTTTGTATGACACAGATAAAAGAAATAAGCAGTAAATCTAACCACACAGTACAGTACCCTAATTTGCATCAGCAATTAGGCCAGTTCCACACAGTGCAGAATTACCTGTACCGGTACCTCCTCCTCATCTTACGGTAAATGAGGATTACGTACTTGAGGCAACTATTGAAGTTCCAAATGAAGATGGTGATCCTACTTATGTAGGAAGCACATCTACATTGGATTCCCATCTGATAACTCCGGGTGAACTAAATGACCTCATACGGGATTTAAAACTCTCCAATACACAGACAGAACTTCTTGATTCTAAACTTAAGGCTGGAATCTGCTCCATCGTGACACTAAAGTGTGTATTTTTCGAAACCTTCATACAGTTTCAAAACTACTATTCTCAAGAAAATGATTTAGTGTATTGTAATAATGTCTGTGCTGTGATGGATAGACTTGGACATGCACATATAAGTACAGAGTGGAGATTGCTTATTGACTCTTTGAAAACTAGTTTTAAGGCTGTCCTTTTGCACAATAGCAACAAATTTCCTTCAGTGCCTTTGGCTTATGCAACTAATATGAAGGAAACCTATGAAAACATCGAAATAGTGTTAGAAAAAATTCAGTATGAGAAATACAAGTGGACCGTTTGCTGTGATTTACAAGTCATTTCTTTGTTAATGGGTTTGCAGCTTGGTTATACGAAATATTGTTGTTTCCTCTGCGAATGAGACAGCAGGAACAAAGCGGAACATTACATCAAGAAGGAATGGCCAACGCATGTATTAACTCCTGGACAGAAGAATGCTGTTTATTCCTCACTGGTGAGCCCTGATTAGATAATTCTACCTCCTCTTCACATAAAGTTGGGGCTCTTCAAAAACTTTGTTAGGACAATGGACAAAAGTAATGCAGGATCTTGTTACCTCAAGGAAAAAATTCCTCGGGTTAGTGACGCTAGGGATTTTTGTAGACCCCCAAATAAGATGTTTGATTCGTGACCAAAAATTTGAGGATCTCTTAACTCTGGTTGAGAAAGCAGCTTGGTGTCCATTTAAATGTTTAACAGAGATTTTTTTAGGAAACAAGAAAGCCCCAAATTACCGTGAAATTGTGAGTGATTTCCGGCAATCATTCAATGAAATGGGTTGCAACATGTCCCTTAAAGTTCACTTTCTAGACTCCCACCTGCATTTCTTTCCTGAAAAGCTTGGTGCTGTTAGTGATGAGTATGGGGAACATTTTCATCAGGACATTTCCTCCATGGAGAAGAGGTACCAGTGACAGTGTAGTTCAAAAATGCTAGCTGATTACTGTTGGACACTTAAGAGATGTTCCAGAAACCAAACACAGAAGAAAGTCGACAACTAAAACATATTAGTTGAGGTAAGTAAGTGTCCATTTATTAAGAAGATACCACTCACTTCTTTTGTATTATTTATTAAGTAGATATAAAATGGTGACACGGTGTATACATCATTGAAAATATGTTTTATTTCAAATCCAATAAGATATAAACCGTGCTTATATTGTAATTTTCGTGGAAGTTATATGCGATTTTATCTGCACTAATGAATATTGTAAAATGAACAGTACACATAGCATATTTTTTATATAAATATGTTTATTTCTCTAGATAGAATAATGCTATTCTTATGAAACTTAGAGGGCTTACTAAGTATAAATCAGGCTAACATACAATATAATTTGTGCGTTTATATACCTAAGGTACCCAAGCTACAAGTATGAAAATGGTTTTAAAAAAAGAAAAAAAGAAAAAGAACAGAAATTTGAGGGGAAATTTTCCGAAAACACCTCTGTCACGGGAAAACTGAGGGTGATGGAGAAAAACTGATTGCAGATTCGAATTCTACGTGAAAAGTTCTATTAGAATCAGGCATTTTCTTCCGTGTGCCAGAGAAAAAGATTTTTTTTTTCAACTAGTGCAATAGGAACCATTTTCAAACTCATCAACCGTTATCCAAACCGGTTAATGTTGATCGCAGATATTAAAAATACTCACATCCGTATATTATTTAATACAAACGAAAATTTTACCTGCACATTTCTGCACAAACGATGTATAAACGATCGCGACAATTTGTGGTTCAATCGAACACAACTGGTGGGGCTAGCACTTAGACAACTCCCCTTTTTTTTCGTTCTGTCCACGCATCTGATAGCTTAGAAAAAAATTTCGCCTGCGCATTACTGCTCAAACGATGTGCAAACAATTGAGATGATTTTCTTTTGAATGGGACGTAGGGGGTGCTACCAATTAGGTAGCCTATACATTGTTATCGTTTTGGCGCGCCCGCAATTGTGTACAAACGAAAATTTCGCCTGCAAATTTCTGTACAAAACCGTAACAAACAAGTGCGACAGTTTGTGGTTGAATTCGACATGGTGGGAGGCCTATCAATTAGAGAGCCCATAGTTTGTTATCGTTTTGGCGGGGCCACATTTATGTGCAAACGAAAATTTCAGCTGCACATTTATGTACAAAGGCGTACAAACAAGTGCGACAGTTTGTGGTTGAATTGAACACGGTGGGAGGGCTAACATTTAGACAGCCCCCCACTTTGTTTTCGTTCTGGCGGCGCCCCTAATTGTGTACAAACGAAAATCTCGCCTGCACATTTCTTTATAACTATATTCAAACGATTGCGACAATTTGTGATTCAATTGCACATGGTGGGAGGGCTACCATTTAGACAGACCCCCCCCTTTGTTTTCATTCTGAGGTCGCCCCTAATTGTGTACAAACGAAAATTTTGCCTGCATATTTCTGTACAAACGATGTACAAACGATTGCGACAATTTGTAATTGAATTGAACATGGTGATTGGGCTATCACTTAGAAAGCCCCCCACTTTGTTTTCGCCCTGGCGGCGCCCCTAATTATGTACAAACGAAAATTTTGCATGCACATTTCTGTACAAACGATGTAGAAACGATTGCGACAATTTGTGACTGAATTGGACATGGTGGGGGGCTATCACTTAAACAGCACCCACTTTGTTTTCGTTCTGGCGGCGCCCTTAATTATGTACAAACAATAATTTAGCCTGCACATTTCTGTACAAACGATATAGAAACGATTGTGACAATTTGTGATTGAATTGGACATGGTGGGGGGCTACCACTTAGACAGCCCCCCTTTGTTTTCGTTCTGAGCTCGCCCCTAATTGTATACAAACGAAAATTTTGCCTGCATATTTCTGTACAAACGATGTACAAACGATTGCGACAATTTGTGATTGAATTGAACATGGTGATTGGGCTATCACTTAGAAAGCCCCCCACTTTGTTTTCGCCCTGGCGGCGCCCCTAAGTTTGTTCAAACAAACATTTCGCCTGCACATTTCTGTACAAACGATGCACAAACGAATGCGACAACTTGTGATTGAATTGGACATGGTGGGGGGCTACCACTTAGACAGCCCCCATTTTTTCTGTTCTGGCGGCGCCCCTAATTGTGTACAAACGAAAATTTCGCCTGCACATTTCTGTACAAACGAAGTACAAACTATTGCGACAATTTGTGATTGAATAGGACATGGTGGGAGGGGCTACCATTTGGACAGCCCCCACTTTGGTTTCGTTCTGACGGCGCCCCTGATTGTGTACAAACGAAAATCTCGCCTTCACATTTCTGTAGAAACGATGTACAAATGATTGCGACAATTTGTGCTTGAATAGGACTTGTTGGTGGGGGGCTACCATTTAGACAGCCCCCACTTTGTTTTCGTTCTGACGGCGCCCCTAATTGTGTACAAACGAAAATTTCGCCTTCACATTTCTGTAGAAACGATGTACAAATGATTGCGACAATTTGTGCTTGAATAGGGCATGTTGTTGGGGGGCTACCATTTAGACAGCCCCCACTTTGTTTTCGTTCTGACGGCGCCCTTAATTGTGTACAAACGAAAATTTCGCCTGCACATTTGTGTGCAAACGATTGAGACCATTTCCGATTGAGTCTGATAAGGGTGGGGGGGCTGTCTAAATAGACGTCTCCTTTTCACCTCTACTGTAATTAAATTCTTCCTCGAGAAAATCTGTAATCAACACAGTCAGTAGCTACGTCCTCGACTAATATACCTTAACAAGTACAGCTTTATTTTCGTATATTTTTCAACAGTTAACCAATTTAAAACTATCGCAAACAAGAATATGTAGTCAACTTCTTAAATACTTCGCTCGCCGAAACCCGTTCAGCGCGTGCAACAAGCAAAAACAACATGTTTGGCGTCTCACAAATGGAAAAGGGGGAAAAAAGAGAAGGAAAAGCAGCACGGCAGTGCCTTATCGCAGTCAGAGCTGACAACATAGTTTCGGTCGTCACTAACGCGAATAGACCTACTAGCGGTGTACAAGAGTTATACAGTTACAATATACGTCGTGCCACAGTAGCGCTACAGGCGGAATGTGCACGAACTACAAATGAATATGTTCCCTTACAAGCATCAGTCACTGTTGCACCCTCTTTACATTCTACACATCCTTTTTTCTCCCACTTTTTGACCTTGACAAGCAGAAGTACCAGGCTTTCCGAGTTCACAACCATAAACTGTTTGTGTACAGAGTACGTTTTCAGTTCTTCGAATGACTGTGCGCGCGAAGAACAAGGGTGATGATCGGGCTACCGTATACGGAAGTCAGTAACACCCGGTTGCAATAATAAATGTAAAATACAAATATAGAGCCTTGACAATGCCGTGAGGATGAAAATATATATATACATATATATATATATATATATATATATATATATATATATATATATATATATATGAGTGTGTGTGTGTGTGTGTGGTATGGGCATTTCATCAGTTTCAGCAGTTATGTGAAGGCAATACACAAACAATTCTAAAAACTTGATTCCCTTGTCCTATTCTAAAATAGTGTTTTCTAACGGGTGTTGCAACACCTCAAGATTTCATGTGGTGGTGTTAATGGTGTCGCGGTATATATAAATTCAGAACATAAAACGAATGAAGAATTCTGATAGAATAACACTAACTTTCTTTGTTTTTATTCATTGTATTAACTGCTTGATCAAGATACTGAGTTCCACAATTTCGTGGAAGTAAAAACTTCCAAGATATGTTTGTTCTAATGATGTATATTGGCGCTATCAGTATTCATGTTTTGACTCCTCGAGTCTTGGAATCACACCAAGCCGCGAGAGAGCGATATTATAAAGCTCGCCAAATCTATGTTAACTTTAAACTGACACATAAAAGTATAGATTCCTTAATACTATTAGGACTGTGTAAACATGAAGTTTTGTTTATGTGAAGAAATTGTTTAATGTATCGTATTTTGGGAAATCCTTTATAAAAACTGACATTCGTTTAAATTGAATCATCTTTGTTAAAATAACAGTGAATGGTGTCGTGTAAAAATGTGTATATTATTAGGAAAAAGTTGAAAGCTATTGTCCTTATCTCTGATGTAATGAATTAAAGCAATGACTTAACAGTTATACTGATATCCATCAGATATCACCCTCTTACAAACCAATTATTTCAAACATTTATTTTTTTGTTACGGAAATTAGAATATCCGTTTATGAAAGTCAGTAAATATACACATAAGGCGTTTTACCAGAATGTTATTATAAGGTGCAAAAATACGGATACTTCGCAGTTTAGAAAGGAGGCACAACACGGGCATAAGAGAAATGGTACTTTGTGTTTATCTGGAATACTCAATAACAATGCCTTAGAAAACATGCGAGTGTAAAAACGATTGTTAGATACCAGGAAAGTATTAGAAGAACAACATTCTACTAAAGTTATACTTAAAACTACCATATATAGACTATATTCAATGGATACTGACGTAACTAGGGGGGAGCTGGGTAAGAAATTCTATCCCGTAAAAGCTACACATTTTCCTTGGGGAAAATGCTTGAATGCGAAACTGATCGTGTCCTGTAATGCCTATCTTGAATCTTGAATAAAACTCTTGACATTCATCATCGTACCCTTATAGCTGTATGCATAGTGTATGCCTTTAACATGGAAGACCAGGTTCGATTCCTAGCGGGACCTTATATGGTTCGGATTCCACGTTAAGTTGTAGGTCCATGTCTCATATAGCCTCTCTGATTAAAGGAATACTTAACTCAAATCTAATCCAATTGTCATTCGTCAAATAAAATGCTTACCTGCTTAGGTCGTAGCAACAAAGTGGATGCGAAAGATATTTGTAAATAGACATTGCTAGTAATTTGAGTGGAGTGTTATATAGTCTCGATAATCGAAACTGGATTAACCGAATTTTCGGGTTAACCAAATCAACAAATAAAAAGCCTTTACTCATGCGTGTGTGACTTTTATTTTAAAACACCAACACTGAATACATTATTTGTTTTGATTTAATAGTTATTTCTCAAAGAGGAAGAGTCGGGACACTATGTCGAAAAAAGTACAAAAGCTTTTTTTTACAGGCCAATAGTTGTGAGTGTGGTTTTCCTGGGTTTTTCACATTCGCATAAGACTAATGACAGGACAGTACCTAACCCATTGGTTCCAGGCCATTTCCTTCTTTCCTCATTCATTTCTTCCTCCCTAATTCTCGGGTAGTATGATCGCCGAGAGAAGCCAACTCTCACACGTGAAGGGCTGACATGGTGTCAGCTGCTGAAAGTCCAGAAATCTAGTTCCTAATTTTTCAGTACAAAGCCACTTTAACAATCTTTTATATACACTTAACTTAAAAGAACGCCTAGAATAAGAATTTTCATTTCGTGTTAAAACTTGACATTATATATTTTATAATGTTTCAAGGGATTATTGAAATTGAAATTGAGCGCTTGCCATTATTTACGGTGCAAAAGTGCTGCCAATATTTAATACAATACATATTAATCAAGCATACGCTGATTTTGTTTAAGGAGGGTCACCACCCGGAAGTCAGTACATATTTTAGCTCATTCCCTTAACTGCTGCGCAGTGAAACGTTACGTATTATAAATATTGTACAATAATATAAAGTTATGTTTCAGCTACAACAGAAGACACTGATTCATTTGGTTGTCCTAATATCGAAAAAGGGAACAAATAAAAGAAAATATTTGATTCGTTTTACAATGAGCACAAAATGGCACTAGCTATTAGATCTTATTAGAAGTGCTCAATTTTATGAAATGTATATTTGTATGTGTAAAAGTATTTTAAAGTAACGATCTTGTTACTAAATAGATATATTGTTTGACCGTTTTTCGTGTTATGTTTCACATTTTATTTAAATATTAATTTACATTTAAGAAAATACATTTTGAGAAGAAACTTGCACAGAACCCCATAATGCGTTGTTGCCAAATTTGTACGTTTAATTCCTGTATTCTAACGTTGCAGTTCGAGAAGCGGAATTTAGCTGTGAACTGCGATAAGGGTCGAAAACTAATTTCTCCAGTAAGTATCCAAGCAGAATTCCATGATTACTTCTTTTATTATCTGGCACCAGTAAGCACTCGACACTACCTGGCAACACAGCACTATTCAAGCAGCGTTTAGCATAGCACCGAGAACATCTATTGATGCACCTTCTGGACGAGCTTAATACACAATGTGGCTTTGTATTTATAAATGCAATATATTTATCATAAACGAATCGACGATATTCAAATTAATATTTATAAAGACAAAGAACTATTGCTGTGAGCTTCATTAGTACGATGAACGTGGTTTCGACAACCAATAGAACATTCGAAGACAATAGCAACGCGCTTAGATTTGTTTTAAGTGAAATAAACTTAAAGCTAAATAGACAATAATAGAATTTAACTTTGAGAGCATCTGTTTGTTACTTATTATGGTCTCTAACAGATTCTAGTCTCGTGAAATTATTTCAATCTTTTTAACGTAGCATCAGCAGGCCTAAAAGTCAAAATTAACATTCTCTAATATTAGAAAAAAATACAAAGCAAGTTACCACAGTGTCATTACTACGTGTACAAAAAATCGTTTGCATTTCCTTTAGAAAGAAAACTATAATAAGTTAAAAAGAGAAATCTTTTTCTTTCCTTTTCTCTGTGATATTAAACGATGAAACGATACCCTCTTTTGTGATTAATTTTGCTCTTTAAGTATACTCCCCGAATTTTCTTAGGTCATATTTGTATTCTATAATATTGGGTTATTTTGGATCCTTTTTGCTGCACTGTTTGAGACATTGAGACAAAATTTATGCAATATTTAGAAATCTGCGAGAAATTAAAGAAAATATATTAACAATTTGCGATTTTATAAAACTTTATTTGTGTTTGAAGAATGATTTGCTGTGGAGAAACAGAGCGAAGAATTAAGGAATTATTGATGCATATAAACAGTCTGTATTTATCCCTTGAACACCCCTGAACCAAAGAAAATTTTGCGTCCCTGTTACTTGTTCATATTATGTTCAATTAACAATGCCCGGATTACGCTTGCAGTTTACAAGCGATAGCTTCAGGTCCTTCTAGTAATAATAGAAAAGTCAGTCGCGCTGAGCTACCATCACTGTTTACTGGTATAGATCGTGAACAACTTATTTCTTCTTTATACCAATTTTTAATCTAGATTTTTTTTAAATACCATTCTGGCCTCGAACACCTGTTGCCCATGCATACCAGCGGGTCTGTCTATGGGTATTATTCTTGCTATATCTAAATTTTGTATAAAAATATCTCCTGTACGTAATCAATTTAAGAAGTTATTATAAGCACAAAAAATATCCGAAATTTTATTGAAAATGTGAACTAAGATAAACGTTTTCTTCAAACTTCTGAAAGGACTTTTCAATAAAAGTTTCCAGTTAATGCGGGGAGTATACAAAAATGTCAATTTACAGTTTAAAATTCCATTTCTCAGAAATAAAAGGAAACAAATGACTGAATCATTCAAGACATAATATTTCCATACAACAAAAGTTTGACGAAAAACTACTCATGTCTAAAGGAGAAAAAAATAAAATATATTTTGAATCCAGAGAAAAGAAGGAGATTGACACAGATGAGGATAGCGATGAAGATATTGAAATCCTTAAGTTTTACGTCCCACGCGTATGCCGGTTAGGCTAAAGAAGAAGATGATGATGAGAAATGAATGAAATGGTGGAATGAAGAAAGTGGGAGGAAACGGGAGAATCCCTAGAAAACACCACACACGGTAATTGTCCATCACAAAGTTCATTTGGCGTGAGGTGGGATCAAACCAAGGACCCCATACACCAGAGACGAACTCTCTATCACTGAGCCACTGCGGCCTAAACGATGAAGATGTTGTTCAATATGATGGTCCTGATATAAACCCTAAACAGAAATCTTCCCGAAAGAAAGAAGATTACAATTATTTAATTGGTTGCTGTTTACATCATAGCGTGTATATCTGATAGGCCATTAGGGTGAAATGAAAATCATCCTCTTATAAGTGATCCGTGTGTGTTTCCAAAAACAGCTAAACACACTACGAAAAACTTGTTAATGGGTAAGTACTGTATCGCCGGACCAATTTTAGGAAATTTACCGTGTCAACTGCAGAATTTATTTAAATTTGTGAGGAAGAATGAGTAAAAGTCAGGTAAGGGGAATAGTGAAAGTTTAGAAAGTGGCTGTATTTGTTGGTTGATTTTGAAGTTGTAAGCGGTACTGTATATGTTGGCAGATGGACTATTACGCGAAGAGGTACACTTGTTATGATATAGTGCCTGAAAACAGATCCTTATCTAGGGGGATCTAGGGGGAGCATTAATTTTTGCTGGCCCCCTAAAATTTTCACGGTAGGCTTGCAAATGAACTATAATATGGTGATAAACTATAATATGGTTTGATTGAGTCCCCCTAATTTCAGCCGGGCCCCCCGTACATTTTTGGGCTGGCTACCGACCTGGCTGAAAGACTGTATCGAAATGGCTCGTGATGTCAAGTCTATTATATAGATTGTAAAATGTTCAGAAAAATTTGGGCAAATCCTCAATTTGCCCTTTTCATGTGGAGAACAGAATCCAGCCAGCCCCTGCGGGGCATTTCTTTCCGTTGCTACTACTACTACTATTACTTATGCTATGGATCCATATAGTAAAACTGCACTCCAAATGTAACATAATCTAACTTAACGTAAGCCAATTCAACTAATTATAACCGAATGCTGTGTATATGTTGCTACTTTTTTTATTTTTAAATTGGTCTGGCGATACATCACCAATGCCCTTGTTAAAGTCATTTTGATTGCTAACGTTGTCTGAAGCTGACTCTCGCGTCCTTAGAGCTCAAAGGTTCCAAGTCCAACTTTTTTCGAACTTGAGTTATACTTATAGATGGCGCGTGATGTGCTCTTTCACATGGTGATAAGAAAGCATAGGAAATCGTTATTATTTAAGAAATAATGGATGAAATATTGTCCTATATCATATGTCCTCTTATATCCTATGTCCATTATTTTGCTCTCCTGTAAAATTTATAAAATTGGACATAGAACCATTGTGCTCCAAGGACACGAAATGTTCTAATCTAATAATAACTTTTGAGTGTGATGATTAATTAATTACCTGATGTGCATTTTAAGATTACATAATGCCTGTACATTTTAAGATTAAGCACTATAAGTAACTGATATATTCTGTGTAAACCATATAATAAAAAGTCATAGGATTTAATAAACGCTTAATAATAAATTGACATTGATATCGTTACCTGTTTCCACAATTTCGTAGAGTACTCTTCCGAATCCCGTGAAGAAACTTGCCACGAGATAACATTATTGAAGAGTTTATGTGTTGGAAAATTCCTTTGTTCTAATGGAACTCAAATTATACAGGGGTTGGACAAAAAATCTAAAACGTTTGAAAAAGTGTGAAAATCATACCTTGTATGGTGTAGGGCCTCCTTTTGCGTCCAAAACAACTTGGATCTGACTTGGAATAGACGTATACAGCTCCTGAATCGTGGTGTGAGGAATTTTGTACCATTGTTCCTCCAAACCATGCTCCAGTTCCTTAAGGGATGCTTGTGGAGGCTAATGAGACCTTTCTAACTCAGACTACAATGGCTCAATGATGTTCAGATCTGGTGATTGTGAGATCCAGGAGAGGTGTGATAGCTACTGGTCATGCTCCTCAAACCATGATTTTACCGTTTTTGCAGCGTGACAGGGTGACAAATCATCTTGGTAGATGCCAAAACAATCAGGGAACAGTATTTGGGCCATGGGTAGAACCTGGTCCCCCAAAATGGCCTCATACGCCTTAGCATTCATCATTCCATGCAGGGCTATGATGGGACCTGCAGAAAACCACGATCTCACTGCCCATACTGTAACAGAACCACCCCCATGCTTTACAGTTGGGAGTCTGTATCATAGGCCTGCGACGGTGTTCTCCATACGTAAACACGACCGGTTGTTGGAAAAAAGGTGAAGGTCGATTCATCGGACCACATTACGTGTTTCGACTGCTCTTGAGTCCACGCCTTGTGGTCCTTACACCACTGGACACGCCTCTTCGTATTTACTGCTGTGACCAGGGGTTTGGCGATAGCGGAACGGCCGGAATTGAGTTCAGATGTAAATTTCACTGCAGTGTTCTTCATTTAGCTTCTACAATCCCATTTAATGCACTCAGGTCCCTTCTGACAGGATTGTCTTTCGACCACTGTTCTGCTTTGCAGACGTCGTCTGCCCATGAATTGAGTATGCTCTCGTGACATTGGACACAGTGTCTTTCGATACCCCCACAATGTTCGTCACTGTTGCCACTGAAGTTCCAACCAGACGGGTACCAACAACCATGCCTCTTTTGAAGTCTGTCAGGTCGCCCATTTTACCTCACCAGTTTCACACCACGACTCTCACAGGTAAACTGGTTACTGCTGAAGGAAGAGGAAGGTCCACATGACATATTTAAAACAAAAAACGATCGGCAACCTCCACACGTGTTGTACAGTGGAGGGCCAAACTTACGTGTCCTGTATGAAGTGTTTCAAAAATTTTTTGTCTTTCCCCTATATATATAATCATTTAAAGTCTTATCTCTATAGTTTGTAATCGGACAATTTTAGACTTAAGCAAAAGTAAGCGAGACCGTTTGTTGGGTCAGGGGATGATATAATGTTTATAGAAGAGTGCCTACTAAGCAAGCAAATAAACAGGTGAGTATTCTTTCAGAAACGCAATGTAGTCACCTAATTTAGTAAAAACCAAGGTATAAGCTTAATCCTGGAAAGAACATGCTAGGTGAATAATTGAAAATCAATAGTTTACTGTTAGAAGAAGGGAGAGAGCGGCCTCAAGCACTATCTATTTTGCCCTGTTAACAGTGGCGTAAATCCCGGGAGAGATGAGGGGACATGTCCCCTTCAATCTTGGAACAGGGAGGGACTGTACCCCCAATAATTTGAAATGAAAGGTGTTTTTTGGGGAGAAATATGATGATTTGTGACTTATCGCCACAAAGGAAAGTGAGATGAAATTAATGTCCCCTCAGAATAGTCTTCAAATCTGCCCGCCTCCCAATCTTGAAGGCAACTCTGTTCCCGCGAGCCTCCACAGCATTGTTTTTTAACTTCATAAATATTTTGAACATCGCTTTATATATATATATATATATATATATATATATATATATATATATATATATATATGGTGTTTCCAAAACGATTCGGAGGTGATTCCTGACATCAAGGGAAGAAAAAAAGTATAGAGCAACCTGAGTGCACAAATGATTCCTTTCATAGTTAGAGGCTGTTGAAAACATGAAAAAATGAAATTTAAACGACCATAGTTCCAAAACTATGGGACCTACCGTAGTCGGGTCAAGAGATAATATGTCCACTATCCAAAAATACGTGTTTCAGAATCCTAAGGTACTGACGGAACAATTTTTATAGAGGGGGTTTGACTACGGGCATATAATTCGAAGTACTCACAAACTACCTCTTTAAAAATTGTTGCGGAAGTACTGCAGGAATCTAAAATTTGAATATTTTGATAGGGCACTTCCTAGTTCTTCAGTGAAGTCTTGAATTGACTACGGTAGATCCCAGAGGTTTTGAGCTATGGGCTTTTAAAGTTCATTCCTTTTTTCATGTTTTCGGCAGCCTATAACTCCGAAAGGAAGTATTTGTGCACCCAGGTATTTGTGCACTCTATATATATCAACGGTCTTACACATCTCCCTAATGTTGAAGACCGATTTGCGTCGCTGTCAGTGAATAATAAGTAAATATTCTGCAACTTTGTAGAACTGTACTCAGATGTAGTTCGAAAGGTTTGAATACAAAGACATTTTCTTGAAAAGGATCCAAGCAATTAAATTTGACGCACAAGTAGACTTTTACCACAACAAAAAACCTTTGACCAACTCACTCAGGAAGAAAGGACTATTGATTTGTGTTATTCTTTGTGTTCAAACCAATTTAAACATCGAAGAGATAGAGTACCAACTTAGAGTGTAGAAAATATACGTACTTTACTGGTATATCACGTATAAAATCCGACAAAGGATATATAAACTAATCAGATTTTTTTTTTCCACGGATCCAGAACAAAGAAGCACAGCAGACAGAGTAATCATATAGAAGTAACAATATAAAGTTCAAAAATGTCGCAGCGATCTTTGATCACTTTTGTGCTTATTTAGGATTTAGATTTCTGGGCTTTTGGCATCTATGGCCATTTTAGCCTGTCACATTTAAGGGACGACGTCCCTCGGTGAGCACATTATCCGGGGAAAAGGAAGGAAGATCATCTACAGCGGCTACTTCTAGGACCAAACAAGTTTTGCTACTCTGAACGCTAGGTGACAGAGAGTATCATTTTTAAAATTGACGCTAAAAACTTACCTTTGCTCTTGGATGGTTGACTCAATGCTCATCGTCTCTCTTAGCACTAAGCCCATATGGAAAACAGTTCTTCTGGTAAAAGCGAGATTTCAATCACGTGAACACCCATTTGCAATCAAACCTAATTTTCCAGAGCCAAAAATGCGTATGATAACTATAAATACACGAAGGAGTATTACCCTAACGATGAGTTTGGTAAGTTCCTAATTATCTTTTTCATTCTATTATGTTTTGAATTATTTTGGCCTGGTTAGGTTATCATTATGTTCCATGCTGCCACAGTCCTAGCTCTGCTCTGGAGTGGCCTGAAAAATAGTACCAATTTGAAACAAGAAGTTCTGAATTCATTATTTTATACCAGTGTAATACATGGCTCTATGACACGAAATTAAAAGAGGTAAAGTTATAGAACACTCTCCTCCCCCCCTCTTCCAAGAGTCCAAATCAATAAAGTGTTCTTTGTAAAAATTACTTTTTAAAAGCATCCAAATAGGAGAACCCCGAAGAACCGTGGAAATAGGTGAAACTTTTCTCGCATGTAGGAAGTATAACGGAGCCCGCAAATTAAAAGGGAAAACAGTTATAATCTTCGGTATGTATTGTAAGGAAACCAAACGCGCCTCTATTTCAAAGTGACCAGTAAACGAAAACGATATTTTGGCCATATATGAAAGAATATATAAAACGAGGTACAAATTAATCATCTCCGAGCTCGTGTGTAAGCGGTACGTTCTAATAAAATATTAAAATATAAATTATTGCACCTTATTCTCGCCTATTTCACGACCGAAGTAGGATAGTAGACTGTAAGAAGAATATAAGGTAAGTAAACTGACATTTGTACAAAATGTAAAACCGGTCCAGGGTTCTAGAACCTTCCCTGAAAAACATCACAACATATTATTAATAATTTTAAGTCACAATGGTATTTATTATTTTTAAGTAGTGCAGCACACATACATATACAGAAACAGAAAACGTATAACACCACACCCCATGTGAAGTAAGACAGTACACATACAGTAACCGAAAACACAAGATATCACACCTCATGTGTTGTGCAGTAAGATATTAACACACAAAATCAGAATATCTATATGTGTGCAAGCAGGGTCGGATCCAGGATTTTCTGATGGAGATGCACCAATAACCACCAGTACATTTGAATTGAATTGGAATTTTGTGTGGACAGAACCGTGACATCAAGACTGATAGATATATCAAAAATGGATCTCACCGATGTTCTGTTCATTCAAGTGATTTTATAGTTTTTGTTAGTGAGTTCTTTCCTGGGCACAAATTATCGTTCAGGATGTGATACGTGTAATATTGATGTGTATCATGGATAATTCACGTAACACCAGCAATGCTTAAAGGACTTGCTTTGGCACTAAAAAGATGAATTATCAGCACTAATGAGAAGAGTAACTTAACTCAGGTTTGACACCCGATTCAATTGGACCATCGATTTTCTTTCTTCCGGCTGTCTCCATAGAGATTTCCACAGGGACTGTTTTAACCAAATTTGACCTAGTGGAATGGCGTCAAGTATATTTTTACACTATAGAGATCCGTGTATCGATTCCAACCAGAGGAACAAGTACAAGAAAACTCTTCCTTCACAATCACCAATAGGTAATCATTAATTTTTTCAATCAAAGGAAAATTTGACAGAAGTGAATTGTATGTATGTATCCTTGGTGTTAAGCTTGGAATACTTGTACGAACCAGGTTTCATGGATTACCCAAGAAAATATATTCTTGTATCTCTTTCTCAAAGCTAATTGCCTTGACAGAGCTTGTCACTTTTGTTTGTCTTAACGTAGGCCTGAATTTGAATTTCATAGAGGGATATAAATTTCGTTCATTGCTCCAATTTTAATCAAAACTAACTTTCATCTGTGTGGCATATATACTTTTTTACATGGATGGTTTTCCTTAGTTTTCCTATATTACGTGTGTGAGTTTTTTTATTTGGATATAGATAATAATTCTAAATGGCAACAAAAATCTCTTACAAAACCATCCTCCACTTTCATCAAAACATCAAAACATCAAAACAAAAGACGAGGAATTTTCGATAACCCCTCACCAGCAGCAAACTGTCTTGAGGATGTTCATGCCCATACATAATTCTGAAATGGTAAATTACGGATACACTTGTATTTAGAGTGCACTGGGTTTCTTTTGATGACTAGTATGCTGGACTTTAATAATATAATATGCAAAATAATAAAAAATAGAATTACAGTGAGTCTAAAAATATGTTCTATAGCATTAGCATACCAAAATAAACCGACTGGAATTTTCACTATCAAAGTGCAGAGTTACTGCTGACTATGGTTATGCTATACCAGTTACTACTTATACTGATATGGTAATGCTACAAATGTTTGATTTTTAATGCTCCATTTTGATTTCTTTTATACAGTGGTTCTTTCGGTGACAGTGCACACCAATGGAGAACAGAGAGCAATTATCAATTAACCCGTAAGTATTCGCGCCCATTTTGTGACAGCAGTACTCTCGCGGGGGTTCAATAGACCCCCAAATTGATATTAGTTTTTTTACAATATTTTTTTAAATAATTAAGACAATGTAGTATAACTCTAGATATGCTTCTAAAATTATTTGCTGC
The DNA here is from genome assembly GCF_964235325.1 of Thermobia domestica. NCBI lineage: Eukaryota > Metazoa > Arthropoda > Insecta > Zygentoma > Lepismatidae > Thermobia > Thermobia domestica. The sequence continues at coordinate 69,991,938 of NC_137463.1, read as the reverse complement.
AATTAGATTTTTTTGTACTCGTTTTGAGACATTTTTATATATTTTCATCAGGACTTCTGGATAGCAACAAAAAATTTATCTGTCTGGGGATCTGTAAACTCCCCGAGCGAGTACTTAAGTGTTAAGAAAAAAAATAGTTTCTTTGATAATATTGTAGATCTCGCAGTCTGGCGCAAATGACTGGCTTAAGATTGTTGAAAAAGTAAATAACAATATTTGGCACAGTTAACTTTACGCTCCTTTTCTAGTTAGTCTACAACTGTGGGACCTAAAACTCAAATATTTCATTTCATTCCCTTTATATTCTAAACCATAGTTATTATCAATTATCGAACGTAGTTTCTTTATTTTTGATCTCTGATCTTACATATATCAACTCCGCTTTGATTTTGGATTGTGGCTTACAATGATGAATCTACTTTTCATTTTCCACGGATGTTCTGCTCCCAAATTTTTAGCTTTGATTGCTGTAGCTGCGGACGGTTGTCCTGCTTCTTTTTGGTATATCACGCTTTGTTTAATCGCTTTGAAACTCCTGAATTCACTTGTAAACACTTGTAGTAGGAGAGCATATGCCATAACCTGGTGAATACCGTTCAACTCTAGGCCCTGGTTGCTATCTTTGATTTTCCTTATAGCGTATTCCAAAACGAAGTTAAATGATAATGGCGACAACGTATCTCCTGGTTTCAGGCCATTTTCGACATGAAAGCTCGTGGACAAAAATTTTCCTAGCCGGACTTTACTTTGAAATTCATTTAAACATATCTTAATTAATCTAATTAGCTTTCTCGGTATTCCAAGTTCTGTAAGAACGATGTATAATGTTTCTCTCCTAACCGAATCGTACGCCTTTCTAAAATCAATAAGTAGTTGATATACCGGGGTATTGTATTCCCACTTTTTTTCGAGTATTTGGCGAATGGTAAATATTTGATCGATAGTTGATCGATTTCGCCTAAATCCGCACTGATAATCTACAATAATTTCATCTGCGTATGGGGTCAGTCTTGCTAATAGAATATTTGAAAGGATTTTATAGGATGTTGACTGAAGAGAAATGCCTCGATAATTATTAGTCAGTTTTGTCGCCTTTCTTGTGAATTGGATCGATTCTTTCCATTCTTGTGGCAATTCTTCCTTGTTCCCGATAAGGAGAATGAGTTTGTGTATCTTATTCCACAATTTCTCGTCTCCAGCTAAAATTAACTCAGCCAGAATTTTATCTACATCCGGAGATTTGTGTTTCTTTAATTTCTTCATAGCGGTTTCTACTTCTATTTGGTTGGGTTCTAAAATATACGGTTCTGCGGTGTGTATCCCCTTTTCTCCACGCACACTAGTTTTTGGTTGCGTATTAAGCAAATCGTCAAAGAAATCTTTCCAACTATTTAAGATGTTATCCGTATTAGTGAGAACTGTAAAGTCAGATTTCTCTCATATATAAGCACGAGGTTGATAATATTTCTTAAATTCGCTGATCCCCTTATACATGTCCCGAATGTTTTTATTTTTACTATTATCTTCGGGTTTCTTTACTTTAGCTTTCAAAAAATCGCATTTCTTCGTTCTAAAAGTTTTGGAAGTTTCCCGCCTGATATCTGGAAATTTTGTGTAGTTATTTCATTCGGATTTTGTAGCCACCGTAATTTTGCCTGTTTTCTCTTCTCTGCTAGTTTTATGCATTCCTGGTCGAACCATGGTTTGTTCTTGCTTGATGATACACTGTTGTATTTAATAAATTAGTAAGAAATTCTATAGTACTACAGCTATTTACTATATATAATATATGTACAGTGGCGTAGCCAAGATTTCATTTCCGGCTGGGTCCGTGGTCTCCCCCGGACGGTTTCCGTTAACGGAGAAACTGAAATGCAATTTTAGGGTTTCTTTTAACAACTTTAACATTTTCAGAGGTCTGGGGGCCCTCAGTGTTTAGTAATGTGGGAAGTGAAAGCTTAATTTTAGGTTTTATTGTTAAAACATTTCAAAATTTCGGGGAGGGAGGTACTAAAGCAAGTAGTATTATGACTATGCCCTTTTCAGATATATGATATACTAATATTGCTAATTGTAGGTTTACATATTTACAATGTGCTAACTTCGACGCACTATTTAAGTACACATTTGGATTGCTATTCATTCTTACTGCAAAATATTTATTACAGTTTTGAAAGCAAATGATTTTTTTAATTTGATGTTGCAGGGTTTCTTCTTAGGAGATGGATGATTAATAAAACGAAGTGATTGTGAAATTAGTTTTGTGTGCTCTTCTTCCGGGAATCGGGCTCGAGACTATGTATCCCACAGACGCATGCGCTAACCATCAGGGTTTTTCAAAACAACACCTACAACGTTTGGGAAGTGATTCCTGACACCAAGATAATACGAAAAGTATATCCCAACCTGGGTGCACAAATGCTTCGTTTCGGAGTTATAGGCTGCTGAAAACATGAAAAAAATGAACTTTAAAGGTCCATGGCTCCAATACTATGGGTCCTTCAGTAGTCGGGTCAAGACTTCACTTAAGAACCAGTATATGCCCTATCTAAATATCCATGTTTCAGAATCCTGGAGTACTTCCACAACAATTTTTATAGAGGTAGTTGATGATTACTTCAAATTATATGCCCGTAGCCAAACTTAGCGCAAGTTAGTTGCAAACCTGGGGCCCCGCAAAATATTCCGAATCAGGCCCCGCGCCACCTAAGGCCAACTATATATATAACTGTCACTTTTAGTAAGAAAATAATAAAGTATTTTATTGTTCGTCTGATGCTGATATGAAAAGCAATAACCATCGTTGTATTACAATAACGTTTGAAAACAACGATCTTCTTACGTCTATCAAGGCACCAGCATACTTCGCTCATTTGTGTCTTTTTAAAAATTATTCAAATTATTAATGGAATTATAAGAATAATTATATGATCGCTGAACTTCGTAAATAAAACAGAGAACATTTTATGAATTGTCCTAATGTACTTTTCTTTCTAAAAGGAATATAAAGTGTCCTTTCATTCTTTCCTTACATTCTGTAATAATACTATCATCAGACTTTTTATGTGTATATTAACCTTTATATATTGATATTCTAATTTTGCGTGGAAGATGGTAAAATCTCAAAGTAATAATTTATGGAATTGTAACATCTGTCGGACATCAGAATAATTATTTAGGATATACCCTTAAAGTCAATATCAAGTTATACTTAACTCTTCAAAATAAGACGGTCATAATTGTATTTTAAACCTGGAAATACAGTATATGTAAAACTCTGCTTATGTAGATAAAGGTAGAACATAGATAGAGCTAAGTATACACTTGGACATTTCTCCCACTACCGAATTATATTATTATTAATGTCTTATTGTAAATGGTGCAATACAAAATCACTCTAATGTAAATAATTCACTAATACTGGGTAAAGAGAGGTATCCCAAAGCACGATCAGTCAAAGGAAGTATCTCAACACATCCCCTAGTAAGGTAGTTGGAGTGAATTTAGGATACCCAGTGCTCGACGCGAGTAGAGGAGTTTGAAAGCCACAGAGCACCATGCAAACAGAGTGACTGAGATTAGGAGTCCTACAGTGCCCCGAGCAGAGCAGTGTTCGTAATTTGAGGGAAATTTCCCTAATCGAGGGACATGTTATACGTAAAGTTAGCAAAAAGGGAAAAAAGAATTTTTCGATGAAACGTGAAAAATCCAATGAAATTCTCGTGCTAACTGATTATCTAATATGAATGCTTAATTTTTCTTTGTTCTTCAGACATAATAACCAATACAATAACAATAGCTTTTGTATATGTGCTTGGGGCCGCTGTGGCTTAGTCGTAGAGTGTTCACCTCTGGTGATTGGGGCCCTGGGTTCGATTTCCCTCTGGCAAGTGAACTTTGTGGTGGACAAACACCGTATGCGTAGGTTTCCTCGGGGTTTTCTCGCTTCCTTCCACTTTCCTCATTCCAGCATTTCGTTCATTACTCATCATCACCGTTTCCTTTAGCCTAACCGGCATACACGTGGGACGTAAAACTCAAAGATTTCATTTCATTTTGTGTGTGTGCGTGTATTTGTGTATGTGTGCCTCAGTTCAAAGTAGTATGATTTGCATCCATTGTTGGCCGAATGTTTTTGTGTATACTTTTTGTTAAAAAATGAAGGGAATTCTAAAAGTAAAAACAAAAAGCAAAAATAAAACAAATGTGGTGGGTGCTTCATTTAATGAATCTTATTACATAACTTCAGACACAGAAATGGGGCACTTAACAAATATGTTACAGGTTTTCTATATATATAATTCTATAAATCATGTTTTCAGTTAAAATCAAGTAAAAGATATTTCACTTGCTTATCCTTGGAATATCAATATCGGCTTCAAATGATCTAGACCCTCACAAATATTGTAACATTTCTTTCTTTCTGTTGTATATTACTGTTACGCACAAACATGAAATGCCATGATTTATTCTTTCATCTTCCCAGATATTTCTTTCAAAGTTTTATTGTTTGAAGTTACTTTCGTATTTTAGAAAGGAAAATATTAATGATAATGCTCTTAGTTTTGCGTTTCCTCTGAGTGTCTCCATTTTTCTCCGCGCAAGAATCAAGATATAGGATCGAAAATGGTTGAAACATGAAAATAGGGAAAGTACATCCTCTGACATGGTTTATTATAAAGTACAAGTAAATTTTGTGAAGGTTGATTAGGTTGTCTCATTTCTGCCAGCAGCCAGTCTTGCTTCTCGCAACCCTTTCTTCTTCCGACCATAAGATCAGGTTGTCAACTAACATAACTTCAAAGATATGCATTCTCCACATTATTAGATGAATGATCTTATCTCATTTCGTAACTTGTTTCCCTCCTCTACCAACGTTTTGAAGATCAATAAGGAACAATGATGTGAGTGGATCAGGAGAGCTTGTTTATTTCTTCACCTCCACGAGTAGGAAATCAAACCCTGCTGATTCTGCAGTACATGAGTGTTTTTTTCAGCGTTGTCACATTTCCTTGTAAAAAGTAATATTAATGAACTATAAGAGCTAGTTTAAAAATAAAAAAGTGAACATGTAGTATTGGGGTATGTTAACATCTGGAGAAAGTTTGGACTGCATAAGACAAATAATTTTCATAACATTTTGGAAAGAAGTTCATCATGTTATTATATAGGGATTGATGATCTCAACTGAAAATGTTAGAAACGGCACTCATTGGAGAAACATGCAAAAATAGCAGTTTGAAATATGATCCGTCGGCTTTCTCCATATCATTGGAACTGCAAGCAGCATGCATGGTCTGTTTAAATGTAGCCAGTCTCACAAGTTTGTAGAACAAGTATTACAACATATATGTGGTGCCCACACAAGGTGACCGGAACTTTTACTTTCAAAAACGGCGACGGAAGGGGGGAGGTTGACTTCCATATTGCATTTTGGGACTCAGTAGTGTTTTCAATTTACAAAATACACAAGTAAGAATGATAACACAGCGTTTCTAACGTTGAGTACTACCCAACAATACTTTTAACTACTTCAACACTCAGAATTCCCACTTGAACCACAAAGCACTCAATTCTCATTTGAATATTCATAAGTTCTAGGCACGATTGAACCTTCCCAATGAGTGTTGGTACGGAAGAGTGTAGAATTAGCATTGACCATTAATATTTTGAATAAGTACGGGACACCTGGGTCATGTTTGCTTAAAAACGGGACATTTAGGCGTCCCGTTTGAGAATCAGAAAAAACGGGACAACGGTTGAAAATAAGGGACTGTCCCGGCTAAAACGGGACGTATGGTCACCTTGTGCCCACATCTTGTCCATATCTCTCACTTTACAGCCAAAGTACAGGTGATAGGCTTTCTTTATGATAGACGTGAAATTTCGTTTCTCGTTAGCAAATATTACTTCGCCGCAAACGTAAAAAAAGAAATATCCGCGTTGTTAGCACATTTACGCTACATGTTTTCTGACCAATATAGTGATATAACAATACAAAAATAATACCACACTTTAACCCTGTATCCCACCACGACCATGTCCGGAAATGCTGCTACGAACATAACATTGTTCTATATAGTTGGCAAATGTCACTTCGTTAAAAAAAAAAAAAAAAAAAAGAACTTGCTCTGCACTGTTAAAACATTTACGCGACATGTTTCTGCTCAGTTCAGTTATAGAACGATAAAAAGAAATAATAATAACACCACACACTCACTCAATATTTTACCACGACCACTTCCGGGATGGCAATTCCAACTACAAAACAACGTTACACAACACGTTTTCTCTGTCTAACTCTTCAATACAAACTAAACCATGATGTAGTTGGTGTTTCTTTGTCAGCGATGAAGTGCAAGTAATAAGGACAGCAATAAAGCTAACAGTCAGATAATGAAGTTTATTGAAACAGACATCTCATGTTGCACGAACCCTTAATTTGCGTGCCGGAGTACATCTGGCGACAACGTATTTCTTTGAAACCCGAACCAATCTACAAAAACTAATTTCATATTCGTTATCAGCACCCTAAAATTAGTAAGAATTGGTTAATTTTATCTCCGAAGCATTTTCACTGTTGACGAGTGTAATTGTCAAGTTCTGTTGCTGTAAAATGCATATTAGTGTTAAAATAATTTGTGGATCCCAAAAAAGTGCAAAAAAGTGCAGTTAGTTTTCAGCCAATAAAATTCGACATTTCAAATTTTCTGTAACTCATTTATAATCCTACACACAAAGAAAGGGTTTTAGGTTAGCAGTTAAAAATGTAGCCATTTTTTGCGTCAAAAAGCTTATTTTTGAAGGCCACTTCGTCTATTTTCTTCAGAGGCTGTTGGCAACACTGTTAGGAAGGTCTCATCAAAAGCAAGTCAAGTCTGGTTGAATGGTAACAATTAATGAATAATATCAACAATGTTAAAAAAAAAGTTCTCAATTGGTTTCTCGTGAACTCCTAGAAGTTAGATGCTTATAACATAAATAACAGTATTTAGTTTAATTGTTGTTAATATCACTACTTATCCCTCAACCATTACTACGCAGATACCAAAATTTAAAGGTGCGGGATATGTAAAAAAAATTAAAAGGAGTCCGCAATTGGGAACCAATGGAGTAGATGAAATACTGGCGAAATCCAGTGGTCACAACAGAAAATCTTAACAGCAGCATGTGGTTTGAATATAGCTGATGTATCGACCGAAGGATCAATACAGGGAAGTTTATTGCTATCTGCCGCAGCTACTTAACGGTTGTAAATTAGAAATATATCAAATTGGGCCTTGGCTTCAACTGCATAAACAAAGGATGTAGGTCCCGAAATTGTTGAAAGTGCAACCGTTTCAAAAGAAAAGGCAACATCCCATGTCCGAAGAGACTTACAGCTCCAGAATACAATTTTCGAGAACATAGACTCAAAACTCACTTACATCATTCATCTCACTTACATTTGGCTACAAGAAGAAGACACCTGACGAATCGATGCTTTCGGAAGAACTGATTAGACAAATGTCGAAACTCCTATTTTGCTAACCTTAAACGACGAAAACTATGTTGAGCGAATGTCGTTTCTACACACGCCGAAACACCTGAGGTCGGAAATTGAGAAGATATCTTCTATACGCCGTTGGAGCTATAGGATAAGACCCTGGATACTGCTCTGCAGGAATAACAGATAATTATACAGCAGAAAATTTGAACTTCCATCAGAAAAGAGTATATGATTTTCAGTACTTTACAAAACTGAATGTGATGAACACGAAGGAAGGGGACTGATATTAGTCCGAGCTTGGAGCGTAACAACAAATCACTGTGCAAACATATAGGACAAAATGAGACCATATATCAACTGTGTTGGCATACATGGATATAAAGAACGAGAGCTTACCGAATTCGTATCCACCTTTTGCGATCAATTTATATACTTCCGGAACATCCTCAGGCCTTTAAAGTACAGCATAAAGATCATATCTTGAGAGATTGGCGGAAAATGTTGCAACTATTCTTTATCGAAGTTCGGACGTGTATTCTGACATTGGTGGTGAGCTATATAGTCATCCCAAAAAAGGGGAAGAACCTGAATTTTACTTAATAGAGGAGTCTCGTGTACATGATCCATTTTTACTTGAGAAAAATGTTTCTGATACTCGTCAACAACAACACCACGGAAATGTAACAAAGTAATAACTAGACCGCCCCTTTCCAAAATATCAACAAAATTAGACCAATATCCATCAGCGCAGCATCGAGGCCAGTATCTTTAGAACTGAGATAAGTACTCTTACTACATCACACCATGTGAATTCTAATGCATTTCTCCCGACTCTTCATTGGGGTGATGAAGTTTTCCAACCTATTCAGCATCAAGATCTGAATATTCAAGATCAGCATCAAGATCTATTCACGTCATATGCATCGATGCCATCAGTTGGCTTTTTTGTTCAATGATGTCATGGTTCTACATATAAACAGAATTAGCAATTATTTGTCCAATGTCAATATCTTTGCTCTCTTTGGTCATAAGTTATATTTCTAGCTTTGTACTACTTTATACTGGTAAATACATGTGGGAATATCAAAACTGGACACTCACTCCTCGAAAAGATCCTCAAAATGAAGCTCAACGTATCCAACTCTTCACTGACAGCGATGGTGATCTCCTGAGATCGTCTTAGAAGAAAATGTAAGTGAAGGTGAAATAGCTAATGAATTAGCTCAAGTATCCGATGGCTACCATGACAAGGGCATTTTGTAGACCAATTCACTGCTATAGCGCAAATAGACGACCAGAATTAACAGCCGTTCTATACCGTCCAACCATTCAGTACAAAGTAGAATAATTCTTGAGAAATGGCCACCTATATACATTTGCTGGTAACCAGCAGCACGAACTCATAAGAATTTGGCTTCTTGTGGGTAATCAGCAGCACGAACTCATAAGGATTTGGCTTCTTGATGCTCACTATGAGTCACTCATCAAAGTTCACGAAGAATTAAACCCTCATTTTCTTGTAGATATTTGTCTATTCTATTTGTTATTCTATGCTTTAGATCCATCGTATGCAAGTGTATGTGCTCTTCACACTGTGTTTTCCATAGAGAAAAGAGTGTTTACTTTGGACGCATATTAAAATTTAAGTTAGGTGAAGAGCACATACATGAAGTTGTTAGGTGAAGTTGCAAATGTCGGATCGTCAAACTTTCTTCAGATTTACGTTTCTCTTAATCTAATTTACAAAATATATCAAAATCAGGTATGGCCTAATTTGTTTTCCTGGTCACTTCTATGTTTTGACATCTCGGGATCCGAAACTCAGATCGTGAACATTCATTCAGACTCGTGTTTCTCATTGTCTAATTTAGAAAATATATTAATTAGAGAAGTTAGCATTTATGCATTTTTTATTTCCGTTAAATAACTTTTTGGGGTTATAGGAAGGAAATTTAAATTCCGTCCTCTCTAGAGTCTTACAAAAACTTTTAACAAAATAAACTTTACTGCAATACGATGACTGGTGTAGTCTATATGCGCGTGTAAACACACAGTCGAATAGGAGAACAGATGGACAGACATTTGAAACCATTTTATTGCCACGCAGGAGCTAGGAAACATAATTCTTGAATTAAAATTGTTCACGAATACCATACTTTCTTCTTTCCTATTGCTCCTCGAAATTAAAATGTTCAACGTATTCAATACCTGGCCTCCTTCAAAAATATAAAGAAAATATTTGACTGTATGTAGAATCTTTCCTCCGAAGCCGAATTTGTCCGATTTTGTATGTGTTGTAAATAAGACTATCCTTGATTTATATGTAAAGATTCGGCTTTGTATACCATTATTTCTTAGGGTCAAACTCGATTATACTGCACTACAGGCTCAGACATCACACTAATATTCATTAAATTTATATATTCAATACACACTTTTTGTTTCATTTGTATTTTTGTTGCAATTGAATACTGTTATTATCAGTTTTATTCCCCTTTTATTCCAATTGTTTTTAGACAATTCTTTATCTGTTTAAAACTTGGTTACATTCTTTGCTACATTTCACATTAAGTATACAAACAAGAAAAAGTATGCCCAGAGAAACAACAAATTCAAAATTGTCTTTTAAAATATTTTTCTGCTAGCATATCTTAATTACACTTATCTTTTTCACCTGCCATCGCTATCACCATGTATTTCCTCAAGGGTCCCGACTCCCAGGTTGAGAAATCCGGGCATTCTAAACATACGAGCTTACTTCTCCAAACGTTTTCTTAACCCGTGACTGCTCAGTGGTAGAGTGCTCACCTCTCGTGTGTAGAAACGTTTCCTGCTCAATTGTGTTTATTTAACTTCGTTCATTGTACAAATTGGACCGTGAGTTACTAAGTGCGGTTTATGTTGTTTCCGTAAACATGCTCCGGAGTTTGTTTTCTTCTCATTCTTTCGAAAGTTATCTATCCTAAAGAAAAAGCTTTCTTTAAGGTGATGTTCATGTTTAAGTTTAAACTTTACATTCCTGTTACAGTTAGCATTGCCAACACACTACTATTTTACCGGCGTTTTGTGTATTATAATATCCACCACATGGCATTGTTTACAGACGTTTAACACGTGCTCATATTTACACACATTAACCATGTACGTCCTATTACAAATTACTACAGTAGCAGACTACATGGACACCAGCGATACCAGTGACACCACTGGTCACGTGACGAAAAACAATCACCAGTTCCACCACCATATCGGAGCAGTTATAAAACCAGAATTACTTCAGCCACAACTATCATTTTTCGGCAGGTCGCTCCTCTCCTTTAGCTCACTTGGAGATGTAGTGACTACCTAACTCAAGGCCTTTAGCTTTCGCGAAGCTCTTGACTTCCTTTCCAGTGTTCGTAGGTTTCCGAAAGAAACTTTCCCTCAAGTCCGATTTCTGTGGCAGAAGTTATGGAATAAGATTCATTAAAGGAAGCGCCCACCACATTTGTTTTATTTATTTGCTTTTTGTTTTTTTATTTTTTTTAGAATTTCATTCATTTTTTAACAAAATGTATACACAAAAACATCCAGCCGACAATGGATGCAAATCATGCTACTTTGAACAGACGCACACATACACAAATTATTGCTATTGTATTGGTTTATGTCTGAAGAACAAAGAAAAATTAAGCGTTTGTATTGGGTAATCAGTTAGCGAGAGAATTTCATTGGATTTTTCACGTTTCATCGAAAAATTCTCTTTTTTCCTTTTTGCTAACTTTAACTATAACACTTCCCTGAATTAAGGAAATTTCCCTCAAATGTCCAAGTGTATAAGTAGCTCTATCTATGTTCTATCTAGGCCTATATCTGCATAAGCAGAATTTTAATACGCTGTATTTCCATGTTTAAAATACAATTATGATCGTCTTATATTGTAGAGTTAGTTACCCTAATTATAACTTGATATTGACTTTAAGAGTATTTCCTGAGTAATTATTCTGATGTCCCACAGATGTTAGAATTCCATAAATTATTACTTTGAGATTTTACCATCTTCTACGCAAAATTAGAATATCAATATATAAAAATTAATATATATATAAAACTTTGATGATAGTATTATTACAGAATGTAAGAAAAGAATGAAAGGACACTTTATATTTCTTTTAGAAAGAAAAGTACAATAGGACAATATATAAAAAGTTCTCTGTTTTATTTGCGAAGTTCAGCGATCATATAATTATTCTTCCAATTCCATTAAATCTTCGAATAATTTTTTAAAAGACACAAATCAGCGAAGTATGCTGGTGCCTTGATAGACGTAAGAAGATTGTTTTAAAACGTTATTGTAATTGTCTATGACAACCATTTTTTTCTGTGGCAATGAATTTTCAATATTCTTAAGTCAAAAATAAACAAATAAAAATAAAAAAAGTAAAAAAAAAAATACGATTGGTTATTGCTTTTCATATCAGCATCAGACGAACAATAAAATAATTTATTATTTTCTTACTTAAAATTATATAAATCTGCTCGGGGTCCCATTCGGAACATTTTGCGGAGCCCCAGGTTTGCAACTAACTTGCACTAAGTTTGGCTACGGGCATATAATATGAAGTAATCATCAACTACCTCTATAAAAATTGTGGAAGGATATTTAGATAGGGCTCATACTGGTTCCTAAGTGAAGTCTTGACGCGACTACCGAAGTATTGGAGCTATGGACCTTTAAAGTTCATTTTCATGTTTTCGGCAGCCTATAACTCCGAAAGGAAGCATTTGTGCACCCTTTATATATATATATATATATATATATATATATATATATATATATATATATTGCTTTCCCTGGTGGTTACCGCGTGCGCCTCTGGGCTACATACTCTTGAACCCGATTCCTGGAGAGTGAGCACACAAAATTAATTTCATAATCACTCCCTTTTATTAATCATCCATCTCCTAAGAGGAAATCCTGAGACGTCAAATATATATATATATATATATATAATTTTCATTTGATTTCAGAAGTGTAATAAATATTTTGATTCAGAATGGATAGCAATCCAAATGTGCATTTAAATAGTGCGAGAAAGTTAATAGATTGTAAATATGTAAACCTACAACTAACAATATTAGTATATCATTTCTGAAAAGGGCATAGTCATAATAGTACTTGTTTTAGTGCTCCCTCCCCGAAATTATGAAAAGTTTTTACAATTAAACCTAAAACTGAGTTTTCAGTTACCACATTACCAAACGCTGAGGACCCCCAGACCCCTGAAAGTTTTAAAGTTGTTAAAAGAATCCCTAAAATTGCATTTCAGTTTCTCCATTACCGAAAACTTTCCGTGGCAGAACCCCGGACCCATTCCGAAATGAAATCTTGGCTACGCCACTGTACATATATTATATATAGTAAATATCTATAGTACTATAGAATTTCATACTAATTTATTAAATACAACATCAAGCCAATCTAATAAGTTTTGACATGTATTTCAAAGATTTGAACACTTTTCCTAAATATAGGTGATGTAACATCTTCTTGCCTCACCCTGGGTTTGGCCATGCATACCAGAATAAATATACTTTAAGACGTGTTTTAAAAATTAGCAAAAGCTACCAACAATCCTTATATTGTGGAAAATATAAGAGAATGAAGTGTTAAACGTGTCATACTAACTATAGTACATACCATAGTTTCTTTGTCAATTTGGCCTTACACGTATTGACTTTTTAAAGTTATTTTGCAATTTAAGGTTAAAATAATACGTCCTACTTGCAATGTGTGTTAATGACTGAATAAAACAACACCTGCGTATAATTTCTTTTACATTAATTTTAAGACATAATGAAATGCACATTGATATGAATTCGTTGGTTCAAAGATTTCTTTTTCGAAAAAAGAACTCAAGTCAGGGAAACCTAATATACGCTAGTGAGAACACCGTAGGTAGCTACTTATGAAAGGTATAATCAGGTTGAAATCGTTATCGACTGCAGACAAAATGAAACGATTATGAGACGATCACAAACCTTAAGAAAGTGATGGAAGATTAATGACATATTTTCCATTGGATTATTCGAGTTAGAAGACAAACCTTCATAGGTAACCACCTACTCAGTATGCACTAGTATATATTCGGTTTTCCTGACTTAATTAAAAAAAAATACATCTAGGGGTTCTTCGAAGGAGAGGGAAAAGTTTGTCCTCTGATTTTGTATTTTTAATATAGCTATAATAAGAGAAAGGATAAGCAAAGAAGTCGCATTGAGGCTGATTTATTTGATACTATCTCGGTATTCACGGTAGTATCATATGACATAATCAATAAGAACGTCAGGAACTTTTACTAATTGGGCTGTTCAAAATAAAAGAGAGTGTGCATCCGGAATAATGATATACAGTTTTACATAAACTAAAAGAAATACTTTTACGCCCAGGGGTATGTGTAAGGAAATTTGGATGAGTATTAAGAATGTTTGGGTGTGTGCAGAACATGCTTTGGACATAATATATATTTTTAAAGCAGAAGTTATAAATGTAAAAATATAAAGAAACGACTGCAGCATTACATTCAGAAAATATTTGCTTATGCCCGGAAACTTAATACAAACTATTCATTTACTTGTTAAGGAGAGGCCAAATCCCTCCCTTGTGGAGTCCATGGATATACCTGTATTGCAATATGTTGTTTTGTGTACTTGAGAACAGAGAGTAGCAGAGCTATCTTTAACAGTGCCATAGCCATTTGACCGGGGTCTCCACAAACAGAATGGCATGTATTAATAACATGTATTAGGAGAAAATTTCAATCATAGGAACCACAACACACTTGTTTGCTGTGGGGTCTGATATACTGTTAAAATGGCACTGGAGAGTAGATTAGACGGCACTAGCACGGAGTCCGATTGGGAGCAATCGGTCCAATCGGCTTAAGCCCGGCCCTATATATATAGTGCTTAAGGCCGGCCCTATAGTATATATAGTAGTGAGAAGGGGCTCCATCCTGCTAGAAAATAGAATCAGAGATATCTAAGGAATTACAAAGTTCTTTGACACGTCTAGCCCATCTTACTAACTTTCGTGCACTCCTGTAGAATGCCGCCTGCAAACAATCAACAGTCTGTTGGATCACACGTTTCTTGGGATATTTTCCTGTCTGAGATGGTAATTTGCCAGTTTTTCGCCGAATTTTGCACTATTGGTAAATAGCTTTGTATGTGGGAGGTTCTATAAATACATCCCATTCCACACCTACATGTCGCTGAAGACATGTAACGGATATCAATTATGCTATTCAAGGCACACTACACTTTCGTCTGTGGGATTCGTATCATGAATACCAAAGAAGAAAACATGATCCAGTGTCAACAAACGAGATATTTCCCTTCATGATTGGAGCAGCATAATAGTTGCGGTATTGACAAGGATACATTTGAAAATATTTCCTTTCCATTATCTGTTCGGTTTTGGAAAAAAGGAAAACTAATATTTTTGTACACCTAATGCAAATATCACCTAATGCATAATATCACCTAATGCATGACGTGATTGATGTCGTAGAACTACTTGTATTCCCATTACTTTTCTATTGCACTTTCACAAAAATGTATTAGGCGAAGTCAGCAGGGCCTACATATCTTTTCTAGTCCCGTGCCCCCAAATAGGTTAATCAGGCTCTGGTTTATAGGATTAAGGTATAGAAAAACAAACATTATTTTTCTTCAAAGCTGTTCCCTTCGGTAAGAGTTATAAATTCTCCTTGAAAGTGTATGAATGAGAAACTGATCTTCTGTTATAGTACCATCTTGAAGTAAGACCTCGAAAGACAACACTTACCTGTTTAGTTTATAGTAACAAACTGGAAACTTAAGGTAATAAAAAAACAAGCACTGTTTTGTCATCCAGGTAGAACGAAAAACGTTTTTTTCATGACTCGTTCATCTATATTGTTGAAAATTGGTTAAAAAAATTAAAAAAAAAACTAACTAAAAATACTGTTGGTCGGAAACATTAGCTTCACGATACTTTTAATCTTGTATTTAAACACTCAGAAAGAAGAAAAATGATTCTGATATAGAAGAGACACAAAATATACCTTTCCTCTGAAATTACTCACAAGCTACAGCATGATTGACAATGGAAGAAATGTAAAAGTATTGGCAAAACATTTACTCTGAATATTCTTTCGCAGTCTCTGTTATTGGAAGAGATGGATAATATTCACTTAATTTATGAGGAACGCTCAGTACAACACTCTTGTGACTAGGTATAAGAAAGTTACTTTTGTGAGGAACTTGTAACATTCACAGAGATTGAAACTGAATGCTCGCCATCAGCCATGAGCAGAAATAAGTTCATCCACCCATCAGTTCATCATAAGAAGAAATAAGTGAATAACTTAAAAACATTGAAGAGTATTAAACATGTAGAAAATAAGCCAGCATTATCTACTAAACACTATTATATGAAGCGATTATCGTTTTCAAGTCCCTCCGCTTAGTGTACAAATTTGGGTACCTACCAAATTTCTGGAATATAAGAAAACGTTTTAAAAGTTTAGTAGCAGTTTGTAATTATAACTAGGCTCACTTTCTAAATCTCTAGTATTCTTCGTTGTTTTCAAGTTATTCAGTAAATTTAAGAAAAGTGTTGGGGAGGGGGAGCTTAGCGAATGTACACACACTTCTCGTTTTGAAAGAAAGACAAAATGATTTTGAATTTACGTTGATTTAATACCCAAAATCTTTGATATTTAAAATAATAATGTTTTCATTGGAGAAATTATTGGCAATATATTATTGTGTACCACAATGTGTAATGAAACAAAATATTTAATTGAATTTTAAAATGTGTATAAAACAGGCAATGTATGAAGTGGAGTCAGTTTGAACATTCTTTAGGATTCATAATCCAATGGAAAATTTAGAGTGCCTTGACTTCTACAATGCAAATGACCGGCTATGACTTCTAGAACTAGGAAGACTCAGAAAGAATGTGCAAGAATGTTGATATGACGGAAAAATCATATAAATACTACCGGATTCTCTTCCGGGTATGGGAAGTTCTATTTTGACGTCGAAACTCTGCAAGTCAGATTTTTGATAATTAGTTTTGTCACTCCGTCATTCTGTCCATCAGAGGTTCTGCTCGTCATCGTTACCAAAAGTAAGTGATTATGCATTGTCTTCTCTTGTCTTTAAGTCATACCAGTCCATATCATGCTCTGTGATTATTCAGTTATTCAAGATCAGTTTATTAGATTCTTATTCTAAATTATTTCTGTGTTATCGAATTTTATCTTTGAAATTCTACTTCCATGTTTCTAATTAATTTTGAGCTACGCTATCTACGCCCCCAAGTATTGCATTAAATTAAATTTCTACTTGGAGGAACTGGGTGGATGTTAAGGCCATTCAGTAGTTTTCATGTGTGAGTATTGTTTGGGGTTCGCGACCCAGACAAGAGGTCACCGCTCGACATGCCTCCGGAAGTTTCTAACTGCCTTTGACGTCACAAAACCGGTCACGTTTAAGGTAGATTGCGAACCTATTTTTAAGGTTTTAGCAATATTATTTAATCTTGATATAAGCAAGGGGCTAGTTTACGGTGTGTTTTACTAGTATACGACATATGAATCCTCGCAAACGAATGAGACATTAGGCAACAGTAACAACACACGTGGATTCGTAGGCATCAACTATATAAGTACTCCGGGACTCAAACATTAATTGGAGAATAATATTATATATTGAATTCTTGTGAAGAAAATAATTTCGAAATTAAACTGGATTGAAGTGAAAACAAATAGTGACCCCAGGTTCACTTCAAGCAAATAATGCATAAGCATTTAATAATTATTTGTCTGTATGTATTTTAGACTTTGTGTATGTCTATATCCATGATTAAATATGTATTTATCTAGAAGAGATAGCAAAAAAGAACCTACATAATGAAAACTGCATTTCAGTAGGAGTTAGAATGATTAGGTGTATACGGTTTGCAGTGGATATGGTGCTTGTTGCAGAATCTGAAGAGAAAATTAATAAAATGTTAGAAAACTTGAGCAAGGGCTGTGAAGAATATTGGATGAAAAGAAATGTTAGAAAGACAAAAGCAATAGTGATTGGAACGAAGGGGTTGGTGTCAAATTAGAAGTAGGAGGGAAGAAAATAGAACAAATGACTAGTTTTCGATACCTGGATGATATGAAGTGTGAACGTGAAATTAAAGCAAGGATAGGAATGACTAAAGAAGCCTTTAGAAGGAATAAAATACTATTTTGCGGGACCTTGAGTAAAGAGTTGAGAAGAAGACTCATAAAGTGCTTCGTTTGGAACATTGTGCTGTATGGGATAGAAACATGCATATTATACAAAAATGATTAAAAAGACAGGGAGTATTCGAAATGTAGGTGTGGAGAAAAATGCAGAGAATTAGCTGGGTCAAGCGGGAACCAAATGAGAAGGTGTTAGAAATGGTGAGGGAGAAAAGTTCAATTTTAGATATTATTAGGGAGAGGAAGAGAAACTGGTTGGGACATTGGCTAAGAAGGAAGTGTATCACGATGGACGTTTTAGAGGGTATTGTGTCAGGAAAGAGAGGGAGGGGGCGAAGGAGACTACAATTAATAGATGATATTAAAACAGAGAAATTTACGTGAAGGCGAAGAGATTAGTGGAAGTCCGTGGAGCTTCTGAGTTGCAGCAAATGACCTATCAATAATGGCTGAATAATTATTATAATGATGATTATGTATTTTAGTCTCTTTAGATATAAGACACATTGAGGATAGTGCGATAAATACTCCATATTGACAAGTGAGTTTATATGGAGTTTTGTAGAATTGATTCTTCATATAGCTAGGAAATTGACGAAATCATTTTGTATTTTCGAAAACAATATGAAGAACATTTATAAAAGCTACAGGACAATTGAATTATTTTAATTTTTCACTCCAATTATACTAAAAATGTTCGAGTTGATTACATCAGTAGATGAATACTTTTCTTTTTTCCTTTAGCATATACTGCTAATTACTTTTAAATGAAAAGTGGAATTTTAATGTTTAATTTTAATTTGGTTACATAATTTAAAAAAAAGGAAGTTAAATCGATGTAATTGTGAAAAGAAAAAAAAAAGAATAATTTGATACTTTTGCAGTTTAACGATTGCACGAAGAATACGAGACATTCTGTTTCTTATAAATGTCAAAGCATGACCAACTATTGAGAAAATTCAAAAACACTACATTTGTGTTGTCCTATGCAGAGAAGGTTGAACACAGAATACACTTTCTTATTGAGTTTAAGAGCATTGATTTGCTAATTTTTTTTTTATGATGTGTGATAAATGTTTCAAGTTCATATATGCGAAAGTTAGCATCTGAATTCATAAACGTTAGAAAACAATTTAATTAACTCATCACGTTATCACTGTATAAAATAGAAAAAAAATATATTTTGCATTCTATTTAGAGCAGGTCTCCCACGCGTCCCGGATTTACATAATCTATCCCTCAATACTTGTTTTCATATGTTCCGCATTTCCTCAAAAATATAATTGAGTATAATTCGTGCAATTAAAAAAAGTTTTTATTAGTGACTAAAACTCATTTAATAAGAATAGCCTATCCTCTCTTACTTTTGATAACTGCTATGACTATGCTGTAAATATTTATTTTCCTAGGGCTTCTCAGTTTTAACTTTAAATGTTTATAGTATGTTTTAATTTTTCAGTCTGAGAGTCCTACTTTAGAGGAAAGAGTACAATAAGACAGGAAGGAAACTGTTAATGTGTGGGATATTTAAGAGGCCGCATCATGGCGAAATTAAAATACCGCTAATTTCACAGTAATTATGTGATATCTTCAAATAGACAAAATATCATCGAAAAGTGGAACAAGAGCTCAGTAGACAATATTATTTTACATGAGATACCGTTGTCACGACTCACCTATCTGCTTTTGATTTCTAGCCACTTAGAAAATCGGCATTTATTTTCGCGTTTCTAAATGGCTGGAAACGCAAAGCTAATAGGAAACTCGTGATAATGGTATCTCATGCAAAATAATATTGTTTAGCGCGCTCTTGTTCCACATTTGGATTATATTTGATCTATTTGAAGATATCACATAATTACTGTAAAATTAACAGTACTTGAATCTCGCAGTGATTAGGAATGTTAAAAATGATTTTTTGTTTTATAAATATGTGGTTATAAGAGTGTGTGCATTTTCGTGTGAGCATCGTAGAGACTATATGATAACAATTATTTTGTATTATTTGCTCCCTTTTCGCTATACTGTTTGAAGAATTTACAGCATATCAAAATGTGAGAAAACAAACTATATGTGGAATGTGTGAAGTTCTTCAAAGGCATTATGTAACTCTTTAATGCAGGAGTAAAAGTGAGGAGGAACGCGAAGGGACGCAGTCTCCCGCTTCTACAAAACATCCGTGGCGTCCGCTCACTTTCTAAAAAAAATACAATAGTCAAAGATAGCCACGGGGGGCGGCGTGACGTCATGCTTCCTCCTACCTTTTCAGATCCACTTTTACCCCTGGTTCAATGATGATATGCGATCTCTTGTAAAGCAAGGAAAAATGGTTTTTTCAAGCAGTGGTGTATGTTTAATAGTTGTCAGCAACGGTGCCAACATTCCAAAACTTATGTGGGTGCATATCAGTCGTAAGACGTGTTAGACTACATGTTTTCAGGAAAGTCTCGATATTTGATTTATTTATTTTTAGTTATCTTTTATGAACATTGTCATAAAGAGCTCTGATGTGATAAAGTAAAATATACCGGTAATATAAGGATAAGTTGGGGGTGCTCAAACTCAGTCGGTAACACAGTTG
This sequence comes from Thermobia domestica, assembly GCF_964235325.1. Lineage (NCBI taxonomy): Eukaryota > Metazoa > Arthropoda > Insecta > Zygentoma > Lepismatidae > Thermobia > Thermobia domestica. The sequence goes on along the minus strand of NC_137463.1, from coordinate 69,971,600 downwards.
ACTTAAACGCAAGAGAAACAGGTTCAAACCCGGGTCCTAAGTAAAAATCTTGTGCGTGCGGCGCACCCACAAGATTATTTGTGTGGGTGCCGGAGCCCCGGAGCAGCCACATAGTCGGCGTGCATGGTTGTCAGAAATGTTGACTAAAAAGCTCACAGCAGGTAATTTATTTATGGGAGTTCGTTACCACATACTAGGAAGGGTTCGAAGTCTTACGAAAAATGAACTTAACAGAAAAAAAATTAAAATTCTGAAAGAAAGAAAAAAACTTTTAATGACACTTATTAGTAAGTGTGAGGTGTACAGAATAACTGTAAATATAGAATGCAACTTACTTTTTAAAAATCGAAATTATCAGATCATTAAATATGAAAACAGGCAAAAGAAAAAGCATTTGAAAAGGTAAATAATTGGCTACAATGCTAATCTTAACGAGAAAAATAAACCAACAGTTGTTTCCCGGCTGTCTACAACATTCTCAGCTACTAACATAATTTAAATTCACAGAGAATGAAGAATTAAAAAAAATGAGGACCCCAGAGTTTGCAGAAGAGTTTCGATGTTGAGAAATCCCCTCGAAAATTATATTATTTAAAAATAAACCTTTACTATATTAAGATATATAGACATACAAATTACGCTTATCCAGATTGAGTATTGAAGTGCCTCCGTGCATGAAATTCTGGGTACCACTATATCAAAATGAGAATAGTATGGTATTATAACACAACGATAAGATCAAGTCTGAAATGTAAATTATACGAAGACTTAAGTTTACAAATCGAAAGAAATAAGGCACTAATTAATGGTACGCCGAAGTGCACCCAGAATTTTTTGTTGGAAGGTTCCAAAGTTTGGACAGGTAGAGAGTACAATACTACAATACATTACATCTATATTATTGAACAGATGTCATTCTGCATCCGAAAAAATACTAAGTACTTGGTAAGTACTCCCACTTGTGTTCTCAAAAAAAATCATAGAAGTATATTGCTTTTACGCAGTATACCGTATGGTAAACAAGTACAGACGAAGTGTGAGATCAAATCTTTAGGCAACATCAATAATTTCTCTGCTAAATAAATCTAGTCCCTCTGACAAAACGGAACTGGTTTGTCAGATTAAAGTTTTAGAGTGAAATGAAAATCAATTTATGGCATTTGTTCTGAAGTTGGTCATTAGTCTAGGTTTTGCTCTTTCTTTTTTTTTTTAAAAAAAAATCTCAATTTAGCTAACTAATGCTAATATTATTTTAGGTTATGTATAGATTCACTTTCGGGGGCCTTACTATACTTACACAATAAGAAGTATTGTGCAAAAGACACTAACCGACTTGTACTGGATTGCTGAGAAAAGTACGAATGCGTCAATAGGGAGCAGGCGCGGCAGCGAAGGTGGGTGTACATAAAGAAGGATAGCTCTAAACACTGATATGGCATAAAATTACTTACCTTACCTGTTGAATTATACATTTGTACGTTACTAAAGACGTTATAGGTATTATTCCGATATGTTTAGATTGCTTGAATGTTTGTGTTCCAAAGTAACATAAAACATTACTAACGCAATTATATGGATTCCTTATTTCTCGAACATTTATGAAGTGGTGTATCATGAGTTAGCACACTGACTTCAGATACTTAACTTCACTTTGTATACTGTGGTTACTGCATACCAAATGGGCAAATCCTTGCATAACATATTCGACTTTCATTAATGTAGTAGTATTGGCCCCACCTGAGGACACTTTTGGCCCCTGGGTCCCTGCCTCAGGACCCATGGTCCCTGGCCCTGGGTCAATGACCTAGGGGTACATAGGACCTAACCCTCTAAATTTTGGCAGGGGTACCTTGGCCCACCCCCTAAATTTTGGCAGGGGTACATAGGACCACCCCCCTTAAAATTTGGTGTGGTTGCCTAGGACCATAGTATGTACCTCTATCAGTATTGGGTGTCTATGTCGTTCCCTTTTATGGGTAAAAAATTGCCAAAAATTCAAATTTCGGGGGTTTTTGACGTAATTTATCCCCTTTGATGAGGTATTATTACCCTATATGGTTATATGGGCGTATACAGGGTTCCATTACCTTTCATAAGACATAGGTATATTAATGCACCCCTTGAAAAATTTGGGAGGGGTACCTTGGCCCACCCCTTAAAATTTGGAAATTGCCCAATTTAAACATTTAGTATTATAGTACAGAACCCTAGTACGTATCACTATAAATTTGGGTGGTTCACCTCGTTCCCTTTCATGGGTACAAAATTGCCAAAATATAAACGTAAGCAATACGTTGTACCACGTGTTTTTAGTTTTTGGTACATTTTATCCCCATTTGATGAGGTCCTATTACCTTATATGGTTATATGGTCATGTATAGGGGTCTATTCCCTATCATAAGACATGGGTACATTTATGCACCCCTTTAAAAATTTGGGAGGGGTACCTTGGCCCACACCTTAAATTTTAGAAATTGCCCAATTTAAACATTTGGTATTATAGTACTAGACCCTAACATGTATTATGATAAATTTGGGTGGTCCACCTCGTTTCCTTTCATGGTTACAAAATTGCCAAATTTTAGTACAACCACGTGTTTGGTCTTTTGGCCCAATCTCTTGGATGAGGTCCTATTACCTTATATGGTTATATGGTTATGTATAGGAGTCCATTACCTATCATAAGACAGGTACATTTGTGCACCCATTCAAAAATTTGAGCGGGGTACCTTGGCCCACCCCTTAAATTATTGAAATTGCAAATTTTACACATTTGGTATAATAGTATAGGTTCCTAATATATATTACTATAAATTTGGGTGGTCCACCTTGTTCCCTTTCATGGGTACGAAATTGGCAAATTTTAGTACAACCACGTGTTTCGTTTTTGACCTAATTTATTCCCTTGGATGAGATCCTATTACCTTATATGGTTATATGGTCATGTATAGGTGTCCATTTCCTATCATAAGACATAGGTACGTTTGTGCACCCCTTTAAATTTTTGGGAGGGGTACTTTCGCCCATCCCTTAAATTTTGGAAATTACCCATTTTATATATTTGGCATTACAATATAGGACCCTAATATAGATTAGTATAAATTTGGATGGTTCACCTCGTTCCCTTTCATGGGTACGAAATTGCCAAATTTTAGTATAACCACGTGTTTCGTTTTTAACCTAATTTATTCCCTTGGATGAGGTCCTATTACCTTATATGGTTATATGGTCATGTATATTGGTCAATTTCCTATTATAAGACATGGGTATATTGATGCACCCCGGGATGGGTACCTTGGCCCACCCCTTTAATTTTGGAAATTGCACATTTTATGTATTTGGTATTATAGTATAGGACCCTAATATAGATCAATATAAATTTGGGTGGTCCACCTCGTTCCATTTTAGGGGTACAAAATTGCCAAATTTTAGTACAACTACGTGTTTGGTTTTTGGCCCAATTTATTCCCTTGGATGAGGTCCTATTACCTTATATGATTATATGATCATGTATAGGTGTCCATTCTCTATCATAAAACATAGCTACATTGAAGCACCCCTTTACTTTTTTGGGAGGCCGAACTTTTAATTTTTTGAAATTTTCCAGTTTAAGCATTCGGTATTATAGTACAGGACCTCAACATGTATGATGATAAATTTGGGTGGTCCAGCTTGTTCCTTTCATGGGTAAAAAAAAAATGCCAAAATATAAACATAAGCAATATGTTGTACCACGTGTTTGGTTTTTGGCCCAATTTCTCCCCTTTGATGAGGTTCTATTACCGTATATGGTTATATGGTCATATATATAGATTCATTTCCTATCATAAGACATGGGTACATTGATGCACCCTTTAAAAATTGGGAGGAGATATCTTGGCTCATCCACTCGGTTTTAAAAATTGTTTAATATAAGCTTTTGGTATCATAGTACAGGTCTTCAATATGTATCACTATAAAATTTGGATGGTCCACCTTGTTCCCTTTCATGGGTAAAGAACTATCAAAAATCAAATTTCGGAGGTTATTGACCCCTTTGATAAGTATTTAACACGTTATATGGGTATGTACAGAGGTTTATTACCATCATATGTTTATGTTCCCTTTTAAATTTGGGAATTATCAAATAAAAAAATTCGGTAACGTTTTCTAGGACCCATTGTAGATACTGGTGTTTTTCTTATGGCCAAATATTGAAAATTTAAAGGTTATTGACCGGCTTTATTATTGAATAAGTACAGGATTTATTACTTTTTCGTAAGACACAGGTGTATTTGTGTATCAATCTTAAATTTTGGGAGGGGTAAAATTCTTATTGTCGTATCAATAATTGGTAATTGTTCTTAAAATTGGATAGTATCTCATTCATTGGGTAAATCATTGTCAAATATGAGTATGATCACGTGATCAGTTATTGACCTATGATGTGTCACAGCCTCACACACATCGCCATCTTCCTCTTCTTCAAACGATGAGGGAAACTGTAGACTATTTTATTTTGGGGTTCAGGATGTCGCTTTCCAGGTCCTCCTGATGTGGTTTCCTGAATGTATAAGGATCCTATAAAATACTATTCTATTGCCTGGATAATCAGACTGTAGATTGCGTAAGTTCAATATAACATAGCTTCAACACATTAGTGAGCATCCACAAAACTGTGGATGACGGATATACAGTAATATAGCTCCAATCATATGAGAAGTACACACACGTGTATGAAGGCATCTGAAAGGCAACACTGATAACACAGGGGACATTTATACTTGGTGCCACAGACATGATTAATGAAAAGGATTCCAAACGCCAGATTCACATATAAAAGGTTCGGCATATTTCTCGCTCGAACTATTAATCAACAAGGCGGCTTCCTTCCATAAAATCACCGTGACGATGTAAACTATACTTCCACCTTGTTAGTTGCAGATGCAAATTTATAAACAATTCCTGTACTTAGCTCATATATGGTATTTAGTATAATACAATATAATCTCGACGTCATCATACTCACGTTCTAGTAAATTACATAATAGTTAAAAGAATTGTTGATAAATCATTCATTACAGACAAATACAATGATGGCATAAAACTAGAGCATATCGTTAGGTGAGGTTTTAGCAGTTGGGGGGCCCTGGACTTAATTTACTCGAACATAATTTCCCTTATGTTCATCTTCGAGCTATATTTTATCTTTTAATAATAATATTTAATTTCACTGAAAATGTTTAATTGCCTTTAATTAACTTACAACTTAGTTGTATCGTCATAAGATCAACAAATCACTAGAGCAGTATCACTTAATTCATAACTAACTATTTATCATGACAAGACAATCTCTAATTTCTTGTTCTACTTCTTTTTTTAAATCAACAACTTTTCTTCTTCTTTTACACTAATTAGATTTCGAATGTATATCTTTCCAGAATGATTACATATATAATGTGTTATACATTTTAAATTACAATAAATAATGATTTACTAAAATCTTATTAAAATTATTCGGAATATTTAACTCTAATTGAGTAGCGAATAACCTCTGACAAAAATATTAACATTTTGTATTGTCGTATCTCCGGGACGGAGCCACTCAAGGAGATGTCAGAGTTTATTTCTCTGTACGGAACAAATTTAAAATTTGGTCCGTTACAGATTGCCGGCTCGGTTAGAAAAAAATTAAAGCATTTAATTTTTTTAAAATATAGAATTAGCTTGTGAAAATCAAAATATTAATAAAATATGCAAGTACTACAACACTTCGAGCACATGTACAATATAAATAAATGGAAATTTGATCAATAACACATCAAATCAATAACACATCGAATTACACATATGATCGAACTATGCAGTTAACTACTTCAACAGTATCACATCCTACTTGAACAAAACAATTAACTTTTTCCATTAACATTATTAAATTGATAACGAAGCATTAATTTGGTTTTATATTCATCAGAGCAATTAAATTTTTTTTCAGGTTTCGAAAGTTTTGCGAACCTGCCGGTTGTCCTTTAAGATTTTGCAAAATCGCACAATTCCGAAGCATTTTTATAATTAGATATGGTCCGACATATGAATGGATGATCATTACTATCATTTTGCTCCAATAAATTTTCTAGAGTGTGATAATAATCATCCTCCTTTGAATAATAACACGATATCAATCGGGTTAGGTTCTAAATATAATCAACATGTATTTGAGGTCTTAGAGGTTTCCCTGCGGAAGGTGGCTTCGATATCAGTTTCTCGACGATGTTACCGGGTGAGGACTGGTAGTTGTTCCAGGTGTCACCGGAATCACATTGCTTCCATTCTCTGTTAAACCTATATCATTCTGAGCATCTCCGTGTACAGGACATTTGCATTGACACAAACGTCTTTGTCCTTCATTAGTGTTATTCCCGTAATTAAAGCGCCTTCGACGGTAACTATTATTACGGTCATTCCGCCGATTACCAAGCCAAGGGTAATTATTTGTTTGCACTGACGAATCTGTAACTTTTCTATTTATCGCTGAACATTCTACATTATGAATATTCGGAACATTCCTCGTTCCCGGTACATTTCTCGTGGTAATATTACCATGTACTCTCTGAAGATCGGTTAGACGAAATAACAATTCGTTCACCGTTCGACAAGGAGAAGCCCGAAACAGCCTAGCCTCGTCTGGAGGGAGACAGTTCAACACTATATCCAGCGCTTCATCTTCATCATACTTCTCCACAATTCTTTGATACCGATCAACCAGGTTCCATGCGAATTCCACCAAGGAACCATACTTCGCTTTATCATATCTTTCCTGAAGCAGTTGTCCCTTCTGCATTCTTTCCATTTGGGGCGACAGATATTGTTGTCGGAAGTAGTAGACGAAATCCTCGTAGGTGTAAATAGAACTAGAGATGTTTCTAACCATTCTCCGGCAGATTTGACCAGAGATTGAGTAAGGAGTAATAACTTATCTCGACCAGACAGTTTGAGTAACGCAGTATATTGTTCAAAAGCTTCCAGAAATGCTCGCGCCGCGCCAGGCGTAATTTGCCCACCGTACTTCGGGATATCCCGGATATCACGAGGCTTCAGATGATATGACTCCTCATAACAGTCATCCGCATCCATCATTCCTTTGCTTAAATCTGCCAACGAAATCCTCTCATGTATACTATTAGGGAGTATTAAATAGTTTCTCCCATCTTCGTGAGACTTATGCTCTCTACATGTTGATATTGGTCTCCCCACATGAGTCATAGTCGCATAGGCGTTTTGTGAATTTCTTCCAGCGTTACAGTGGCAATTATTTACTAATCCATTCACAACAGTTGTTAACGGGTTATAACATGACATGCATGACGTAACGACAACAGGAGTACTATTAATTCCTTCCGCCGCTGAAAGAAAAGAACAAGAATTTCCACTTACCGCTGTAAAAGAAGGCAAGTTAGCAACAGTGTTATTGGCACAAACAAGGGAGATATCATTCTTAGAATTAAGGGTTTTACCAAACCTTTCCTGGGATAATGATCCACTATCACCAGATAGGTTCTCGCCAGGTTTCTCTATCTGTTTATAAAGATGATTTAACCTTTCACATTGATTATCCAGGACGGTCTTCAAAGTTCTAATTTCCTCCTCATCGTGCTTCTGTAGCTCTTTCAACTGATGTATTTCGTCCTTTTGTTTGGTTCCACTAATTTGAAGATCACTTATTGCTGTCTTCAACTTGCTAACTTCTTCCTCAGTTTCCTTCTTGAGATCACTATTCATTGTCACCATAGTATTTTCCAATTGTACTATTCTATCTGTTTGCGATTCCTTCCATTCACTAATTTCTCTCCGATTTTCTTCCTGGTCTCTCTTCATCTTCTCCATTAAGGCCTTCATGCCAGCAAATTCGGAAAATTTCTCATCCAGCCATTTCATTAGCACTCGCAATTCACCCGTCACTTGCGGACTTCCAGCTAATGCTGTTTCAGTTCCGGAACCTTCACCATCAATGACCTGTACTGGCAACATTGATTCATCAGACTGTACTATCAGGTGACAATTCTCACATACCCATGGGCATTCATGCTTAGCTAACTGTTCATATTCTTCTGGTTCCAAATCTAAACAGTCTAGGTGTTAATATTACTACACTTATCACATTTCACTGTGAGTTCATTTGCAGATCTCCGAGGATCACAATTACATCCGAATTCGATATGGGTTTCAATATTCCCAGAAACAGTCTGCTTAACTTTTGAACGCGTCATTCTTTTATAAGTCAGGTCCCCCAACGACTTTTCACTCACCATTTTGCTAAAGATCTTCAAAATTCCATTTAGTAAAAATTACCAATCAACAACGGATAGCCAACATCAAAGAATGTCACTGAGGTGTCTCAGCGCCCTCTAGCGACGATCCTGGCTGGGTCGCCATTTTCTGTCACAGCCTCACACACATCGCCATCTTCCTCTTCTTCAAACGATGAGGGAAACTGTAGACTATTTTATTTTGGGGTTCAGGATGTCGCTTTCCAGATCCTCCTGATGTGGTTTCCTGAATGTATAAGGTATCCTATAAAATACTATTCTATTGCCTGGATAATCAGACTGTAGATTGCGTAAGTTCAATATAACATAGCTTCAACACATTAGTGAGCATCCACAAAACTGTGGATGACGGATATACAGTAATATAGCTCCAATCATATGAGAAGTACACACACGTGTATGAAGGCATCTGAAAGGCAACACTGATAACATAGGGGACATTTATACTTGGTGCCACAGACATGATTAATGAAAAGGATTCCAAACGCCAGATTCACATATAAAAGGTTCGGCATATTTCTCGCTCGAACTATTAATCAACAAGGCGGCTTCCTTCCATAAAATCACCGTGACGATGTAAACTATACTTCCACCTTGTTAGTTGCAGATGCAAATTTATAAACAATTCCTGTACTTAGCTCATATATGGTATTTAGTATAATACAATATAATCTCGACGTCATCATACTCACGTTCTAGTAAATTACATAATAGTTAAAAGAATTGTTGATAAATCATTCATTACAGACAAATACAATGATGGCATAAAACTAGAGCATATCGTTAGGTGAGGTTTTAGCAGTTGGGGGGCCCTGGACTTAATTTACTCGAACATAATTTCCCTTATGTTCATTTTCGAGCTATATTTTATCTTTTAATAATAATATTTAATTTCACTGAAAATGTTTAATTGCCTTTAATTAACTTACAACTTAGTTGTATCGTCATAAGATCAACAAATCACTAGAACAGTATCACTTAATTCATAACTAACTATTTATCATGACAAGACAATCTCTAATTTCTTGTTCTACTTCTTTTTTTAAATCAACAACTTTTCTTCTTCTTTTACACTAATTAGATTTCGAATGTATATCTTTCCAGAATGATTACATATATAATGTGTTATACATTTTAAATTACAATAAATAATGATTTACTAAAATCTTATTAAAATTATTCGGAATATTTAACTCTAATTGAGTAGCGAATAACCTCTGACAAAAATATTAACATTTTGTATTGTCGTATCTCCGGGACGGAGCCACTCAAGGAGATGTCAGAGTTTATTTCTCTGTACGGAACAAATTTAAAATTTGGTCCGTTACAGATTGCCGGCTCGGTTAGAAAAAAATTAAAGCATTTAATTTTTTTAAAATATAGAATTAGCTTGTGAAAATCAAAATATTAATAAAATATGCAAGTACTACAACACTTCGAGCACATGTACAATATAAATAAATGGAAATTTGATCAATAACACATCAAATCAATAACACATCGAATTACACATATGATCGAACTATGCAGTTAACTACTTCAACAGTATCACATCCTACTTGAACAAAACAATTAACTTTTTCCATTAACATTATTAAATTGATAACGAAGCATTAATTTGGTTTTATATTCATCAGAGCAATTAATTTTTTTTTTCAGGTTTCGAAAGTTTTGCGAACCTGCCGGTTGTCCTTTAAGATTTTGCAAAATCGCACAATTCCGAAGCATTTTTATAAGTAGATATGGTCCGACATATGAATGGATGATCATTACTATCATTTTGCTCCAATAAATTTTCTAGAGTGTGATAATAATCATCCTCCTTTGAATAATAACACGATATCAATCGGGTTAGGTTCTAAATATAATCAACATGTATTTGAGGTCTTAGAGGTTTCCCTGCGGAAGGTGGCTTCGATATCAGTTTCTCGACGATGTTACCGGGTGAGGACTGGTAGTTGTTCCAGGTGTCACCGGAATCACATTGCTTCCATTCTCTGTTAAACCTATATCATTCTGAGCATCTCCGTGTACAGGACATTTGCATTGACACAAACGTCTTTGTCCTTCATTAGTGTTATTCCCGTAATTAAAGCGCCTTCGACGGTAACTATTATTACGGTCATTCCGCCGATTACCAAGCCAAGGGTAATTATTTGTTTGCACTGACGAATCTGTAACTTTTCTATTTATCGCTGAACATTCTACATTATGAATATTCGGAACATTCCTCGTTCCCGGTACATTTCTCGTGGTAATATTACCATGTACTCTCTGAAGATCGGTTAGACGAAATAACAATTCGTTCACCGTTCGACAAGGAGAAGCCCGAAACAGCCTAGCCTCGTCTGGAGGGAGACAGTTCAACACTATATCCAGCGCTTCATCTTCATCATACTTCTCCACAATTCTTTGATACCGATCAACCAGGTTCCATGCGAATTCCACCAAGGAACCATAGTTCGCTTTATCATATCTTTCCTGAAGCAGTTGTCCCTTCTGCATTCTTTCCATTTGGGGCGACAAATATTGTTGTCGGAAGTAGTAGACGAAATCCTCGTAGGTGTAAATAGAACTAGAGATGTTTCTAACCATTCTCCGGCAGATTTGACCAGAGATTGAGTAAGGAGTAATAACTTATCTCGACCAGACAGTTTGAGTAACGCAGTATATTGTTCAAAAGCTTCCAGAAATGCTCGCGCCGCGCCAGGCGTAATTTGCCCACCGTACTTCGGGATATCCCGGATATCACGAGGCTTCAGATGATATGACTCCTCATAACAGTCATCCGCATCCATCATTCCTTTGCTTAAATCTGCCAACGAAATCCTCTCATGTATACTATTAGGGAGTATTAAATAGTTTCTCCCATCTTCGTGAGACTTATGCTCTCTACATGTTGATATTGGTCTCCCCACATGAGTCATAGTCGTATAGGCGTTTTGTGAATTTCTTCCAGCGTTACAGTGGCAATTATCTACTAATCCATTCACAACAGTTGTTAACGGGTTATAACATGACATGCATGACGTAACGACAACAGGAGTACTATTAATTCCTTCCGCCGCTGAAAGAAAAGAACAAGAATTTCCACTTACCGCTGTAAAAGAAGGCAAGTTAGCAACAGTGTTATTGGCACAAACAAGGGAGATATCATTCTTAGAATTAAGGGTTTTACCAAACCTTTCCTGGGATAATGATCCACTATCACCAGATAGGTTCTCGCCAGGTTTCTCTATCTGTTTATAAAGATGATTTAACCTTTCACATTGATTATCCAGGACGGTCTTCAAAGTTCTAATTTCCTCCTCATCGTGCTTCTGTAGCTCTTTCAACTGATGTATTTCGTCCTTTTGTTTGGTTCCACTAATTTGAAGATCACTTATTGCTGTCTTCAACTTGCTAACTTCTTCCTCAATTTCCTTCTTGAGATCACTATTCATTGTCACCATAGTATTTTCCAATTGTACTATTATATCTGTTTGCGATTCCTTCCATTCACTAATTTCTCTCCGATTTTCTTCCTGGTCTCTCTTCATCTTCTCCATTAAGGCCTTCATGCCAGCAAATTCGGAAAATTTCTCATCCAGCCATTTCATTAGCACTCGCAATTCACCCGTCACTTGCGGACTTCCAGCTAATGCTGTTTCAGTTCCGGAACCTTCACCATCAATGACCTGTACTGGCAACATTGATTCATCAGACTGTACTATCAGGTGACAATTCTCACATACCCATGGGCATTCATGCTTAGCTAACTGTTCATATTCTTCTGGTTCCAAATCTAAACAGTCTAGGTGTTAATATTACTACACTTATCACATTTCACTGTGAGTTCATTTGCAGATCTCCGAGGATCACAATTACATCCGAATTCGATATGGGTTTCAATATTCCCAGAAACAGTCTGCTTAACTTTTGAACGCGTCATTCTTTTATAAGTCAGGTCCCCCAACGACTTTTCACTCACCATTTTGCTAAAGATCTTCAAAATTCCATTTAGTAAAAATTACCAATCAACAACGGATAGCCAACATCAAAGAATGTCACTGAGGTGTCTCAGCGCCCTCTAGCGACGATCCTGGCTGGGTCGCCATTTTCTGTCACAGCCTCACACACATCGCCATCTTCCTCTTCTTCAAACGATGAGGGAAACTGTAGACTATTTTATTTTGGGGTTCAGGATGTCGCTTTCCAGATCCTCCTGATGTGGTTTCCTGAATGTATAAGGTATCCTATAAAATACTATTCTATTGCCTGGATAATCAGACTGTAGATTGCGTAAGTTCAATATAACATAGCTTCAACACATTAGTGAGCATCCACAAAACTGTGGATGACGGATATATAGTAATATAGCTCCAATCATATGAGAAGTACACACACGTGTATGAAGGCATCTGAAAGGCAACACTGATAACATAGGGGACATTTATACTTGGTGCCACAGACATGATTAATGAAAAGGATTCCAAACGCCAGATTAACATATAAAAGGTTCGGCATATTTCTCGCTCGAACTATTAATCAACAAGGCGGCTTCCTTCCATAAAATCACCGTGACGATGTAAACTATACTTCCACCTTGTTAGTTGCAGATGCAAATTTATAAACAATTCCTGTACTTAGCTCATATATGGTATTTAGTATAATACAATATAATCTCGACGTCATCATACTCACGTTCTAGTAAATTACATAATAGTTAAAAGAATTGTTGATAAATCATTCATTACAGACAAATACAATGATGGCATAAAACTAGAGCATATCGTTAGGTGAGGTTTTAGCAGTTGGGGGGCCCTGGACTTAATTTACTCGAACATAATTTCCCTTATGTTCATCTTCGAGCTATATTTTATCTTTTAATAATAATATTTAATTTCACTGAAAATGTTTAATTGCCTTTAATTAACTTACAACTTAGTTGTATCGTCATAAGATCAACAAATCACTAGAACAGTATCACTTAATTCATAACTAACTATTTATCATGACAAGACAATCTCTAATTTCTTGTTCTACTTCTTTTTTTAAATCAACAACTTTTCTTCTTCTTTTACACTAATTAGATTTCGAATGTATATCTTTCCAGAATGATTACATATATAATGTGTTATACATTTTAAATTACAATAAATAATGATTTACTAAAATCTTATTAAAATTATTCGGAATATTTAACTCTAATTGAGTAGCGAATAACCTCTGACAAAAATATTAACATTTTGTATTGTCGTATCTCCGGGACGGAGCCACTCAAGGAGATGTCAGAGTTTATTTCTCTGTACGGAACAAATTTAAAATTTGGTCCGTTACAGATGGGATCAGGAGTCCAGGACATTGGTGCATTTAACCATTGTAGGATAATTTGAGAATTGTCAAATGAAATTACGTCATTGGTTTTGATTATTCCAGCCTATGGACCAAATATAAACGTAAGCAACACGATGTACCACGTGATTGACCTTGATGAGGTAGTGTACAGGGATTCATTTCCTTTGTTGTGGGACTTCTTAAGTTTGAGTACATACTTGCAGAAAACAGTTGGTTCTACTCAGGTAAACAATTGACGGTCATTATTGCCCTTATTGAACATATAATGATATGATTAATTCTAAGACTTAGGTATATCGAGAGAAGTATTCTTTAAATTTGGGAATTGTGATAAACAGAACTTTAATATAAGGCGTGAAATTTGAAACAATACTTTGAACTTTAGTCACAGCTCATAGTCTAAAATCATTTGTGGTGATTGATTTGACCTTGAGCTTTAGAAATCTGATAGCTAACCTTATTGAATCTTATGACTCATAGTCTTAAGGGAATACATGCTACAACACTGAAATTTAGTCACAAGGTGATGTAATCTGACACTGGCAAAGTTATTGTTGATGCAATTTGATTGGTTGATCACTATCTTTCGTGCAATCTGATTGGCTGATCACTATCTTTCGCGCAGTCTGATTGGTTGGTGATTTTCAAATCTTTGCTGCATTCAGTTTTGTTTTGTTTAACATTTAGAAAGTATTTGAAATTTTTGTTTAAAACTTTGGTTTGACATTTTTTCGTTTGATATTTTTAGTTTGAAAATTTTTGTTTGAAATTTTTGTTTCAAATTTTTTGTTTGAAATTTTTTTGTTTGAAACTTTGGTTTGACATTTTTTCGTTTGATATTTTGTTTGAAATTTTTGTTTCAAAATTTTTTGTTTGAAACTTTAGTTTGAAATTTTTTCGTTTGAAATTTTTGGTTTAAAAATTTTGTTTCGAAATTTTTGTTTCAAAATTTTTGTTTGAAAATTTTTGTTTCAGAGTTTGGTTTGGCATTTTTAAAAGTTTGTGCACCCATTAGTAAAGAACCGGAACTGTTTAGAACAAAAACCTCTGGCAACATTGTTTATCATGGTGCAATAGTACACGTCAGAACATGATAATGTAACGTCATCAGTTTTGCATCATATATAAGTATTGTTCGAGTTAGTATTCATGATAACATCATCATGGCTACTTGTCTGCAGTTTCTGAACACACGTGATGTGATGAAATCATTTACCAAGATTACTGATTTACAACAGAATGTACCTTATAGAATCTTAGCTAGCCAAATGATCCCTACAAAGTTTGGATTAAGAATCGTAGTGAAGCTTGAATATGATAAGAATATAATTTTACCAGCAAGATATTTACCCATGGAAGCATCGAAACAAGAAGAACTGCTGCGTTTCTTAAATACTGGATCTGTATCTTTATGTTATAAAATATTCTTGGGTCGAAGTCATCAATTTGAATTTAGTACACAGCCGGATTCGTCAGCAATTGTGATGAAATCATGAATTCAAACGTCAGCACATTCCTTTGACGTCAGACGTAGTTGTATGAATTTGGTTGGTCAGGATGACGTCAGCAACTGTGATGAAATCATGAATTCAAACGTCAGCACATTTCTTTCCAATGCCGTCAGCAATAACTATAAACCAGCAAATACAATGTTATCCCATGAAATCATTTGAGCAAGTGCGTTTCAGGAGGAAAGATGTGTACTTCTAACGATAAAGAATTCATCTTCGCAAGCTATTATCCAATAAATATATTTCAAACAAAACATGTGATGATTGGTATCAGTGCTAGAACATTTGAACCTGTGATTCGATTGGGCAAAGCAGAACAATTTGGTGTACAACTGAACTTTGAAGAATGGCAAATATTATGTTCACGAATCGACCAAAGGGACGTTGCATCATCATGTTCTGACGTGTACTATTGCGTCATGATAAACAGTGTTACCAGAGGTTTTTGTTTTAAACAGTTCCGGTTCTTTACTAATGAGTGCACAAACTTTTAAAAATGTCAAACCCAACTATGAAACAAAAATTTCGAAAACAAAAATTTTCAAACGAAAAAAAATTTCAAACAAAATTTTGAAACAAAATATTTCAAAACAAAAAATTTCAAAAATTTTGAAACAAAAATTTCAAAACAAAAAATTTCAAACGAAAAAATTTCAAAATTCTGAAACAAAGAAAATTACAAATAAAAAATTTCAAACAAAAAATTTTTCAAACTAAAAATTTTGAAACGAAAAATTTTTCAAACAAAAATTTCGAAACAAAAAATTTTCAAACTAAAAATTTCAAACGAAAAAATTTCAAACAAAATTTTGAAACAAAAAATTCAAACAAAAATTTCGAAACAAAAATTTTTAAACTAAAAATATCAAACGAAAAAATGTCAAACGAAAGTTTTAAACAAAAATTTCAAATACTTTTTAAATGTTAAAACAAAACTGAATGCATCAAAGATTTGAAAATCATCAACCAATCAGATTGCACGAAAGATAGTGATCTGTCAATCAGATTGCACGAAAGATAGTGATCAACCAATCAATTTGCATCAACAATAACTTTGCCAGTGTCAGATTACATCACCTTGTGACTAAATTTCAGGGTTTGTAGCATGTATTCCCTTAAGACTATGAGTCATGATTCAATAAGGTTAGCTATCAGATTTCTAAAGCTCAAGGTCAAATCAATCACCACAAATGATCTTAGACTATGAGCTGTGACTAAAGTTCAAAGTATTGTTTCAAATTTCACGCCTTATGTTAAAGTTCTGTTTATCACAATTCCCAAATTTAAAGAATACTTCTCTCGATATACCTAAGTCTTAGAATTAATCATATCATTATATGTTCAATAAGGGCAATAATGTCCGTCAATTGTTTACCTGAGTAGAACCAACTGTTTTCTACAAGTGTGTACTCAAACTTAAGAAGTCCCACAACAAAGGAAATGAATCCCTGTGCACTACCTCAACAAGGTCAATCACGTGGTACATCGTATTGCTTACGTTTATATTTGGTTGTAATAATGAAAACCAATGACGCAATTTCATTTGACAATTCTCAAATTATCCTACAAAGTTTAAATGTACCAATGTCCTGGACTCCTAATCCCATCATAGGTCAATAACTGATCACGTGATCATACTAATATTTGACAATGATTTACCCAATGAACAATTACCAATTATTGATATGACAATAAGAAAAGTACCCCACCCAAAATTTAAAATTGGTACACAAACACACCTGTGTCTTATGAAAAAGTACCGGTAATAAATCCTGTACTTATTCAATAATAAAGCCGGTCAATAACCTTTAAATTTTGAATATTTGGCCATAAGAGAAACACCAACATCTACAATGGGTCCTAGAAAACGTTTACCGAATTTTGTTATTTGATAATTCCCAAACTTAATCGAAGTCGGGACGATTGTAAGGTATCCATGTTCACCCATGAAGCGCAACAAAATGGCCCCTAAAAGAGAACAAGGTGGACCACCCAATTTTATAGTAATATATATTAGGGTCCAGTACTATGATACAAAATGTTTAAATTTGCAATTTCTAAAACTTAAGGGGCGGGCCAAGGTACCATTCCCAAAAATTTTCAAGGAGGTGCACAATAAGGTAATAAGACCACATCAAAGGGGATAAATTGGGCCAAAACCCAAACACGTAGTACAACGTATTGGTTACGTTTATATTTTGGTAATTTTGTACCCCTAAAAGGGAACAAGGTGGATCACCCAAATTTATCCTGATACATGTTGAAGTCATGTACTATAATACCAAATGCTTAAATTGAAAAAAATCCAAAAAATTAAGGGGTGGGCAAGGTACCCCTCCCAAAAATTTAAAGGGGTGCACAAATGTACCTACATCTTATGATAGGTAATGGACCCCTATACATGACCATATAACTATATAAGGTAATAGGACCTCATCCAAGGAGATAAATCAGTTCGAAAACCAAACACGTGGTACAACGTATTGCTTACGTTTATAATTTTGGCAATTTTGTACCCCTAAAAGGGAACAAGGTGGACCACCCAAATTTATCATAATACATATTAGGGTCGTGTACTATAATACCCAATGTTTAAATTGGGCAATTTCTAAAATTTAAGGGGTGGGCCAAGGTACCCCTCCCAAATTTTTAAAGGGGTGCACCAATATACTCACGTCTTATGAAAGGTAATGAACCCCTGTATACGCCTATATAACCATATAGGGTAATAACACCTCATCAAAGGGGATAAATTAGGTCAAAAACCTCCGAAATTTGAATTTTTGGCAATTTTTTACCCATGAAAGGGAACGACATAGACCCCCAATACTGATAGAGGTACATACTATGGTCCTAGGCTACCATACCAAAATTTTAGATTTGGCAATTTCCAAAATTTAAGAGGGGTGGTCCTATGTACCCCTAGGTCATTGACCCCCGGGCCAGGGACCATGGGTCCTGAGACAGGGACCCAGGGGCCAAAAAGTGTCCTCAGGTGGGGCCAATACTACTAATGTATTTACCAAGTGGTAACCACGCCCGAAGTAGTCCCCCTCTTGCCAAATGTTTACAACCGCTTATAACCAAAACTTGTGCTTTCCTTGCGTATTATCAAGAACGCAAACAAGCAAATTATCTACTTCTTCACTGTAAGTTTTCAAAATTTTACTAGAAACGGACGATCAACTTTGGAATTTAATCCCAATTTTCTTATATTTGATTCGCGTATATCTCCAATAGTTGTTTAACGCAATAGCAACCCTATTACCAAAAGTCTAAAAGAGATTTGAAGCATTACTATCAGGTTGTGTGCGCATCAAGCTTTACGATCCAATGTAGACTATACCACAAATGATTCATTAGTTACAATAATGAATAGTAGATTTCACCATATTTATAAACTAGATATTTTCAATTGTTCTCTTCTGCGCCAAGCAGACAAATAAAATTCGTAGGTCCATTAAATATATAAAAATAGACCAATGCTATATCATTACAGGTCTTTGTGTTTTCGGAAAGAGCTCGGTTGTAAGAAGAAATAATATACACTAATTTCGTAAAGGGTATTATTATAAGATATTATAAAAGATTGGTTCTTGTTAATTCTATTGAGTGTAGTGTCATCATCAAGTCTCAAATAGTTAGTTACTAATTTCGTTATATTGTATCATATTGTGTTGTAAAATAATCCCTAAAATTAGACTAAATTTATAGAAGTATGGATTTCAGTGGGTACATCCTCGTTAGAGTTAAGACTCTTACGACTGACAAGGATCTGGTAATACTTCTGGACCGGCGTCTGACATCCGCCGACCACGTGAACAGCACAGTGAACAAAGCAAGCTAGAGAATGAGAGCGCTACTACTTATCCTGTTGAACAATCAATTCACACATGAAACCTGAGAACTTCTATATCACATAATGTATACAACCCATACTTACGCATATGTACTCTCATGAAGTGTGGAAGCACGCTGTCTCATAGCTTGAAATTGTGCAGAATAGTCTTCCAGGGCCATCTCCAGGCATCTTAGGGAAACCAACATGGTACATCTACAGGAGGACTTCAAGTTACCGATACCTAGTCAACTCTGTGAACATTAGCCTGTATTCTCTAAGACCAAAGTCAGAAGATCAACGGCTGAATATCACAAATAGTATCACACATTCTACAGTTGGAAATATACTGTAAAATGCACAGTAACCGTAGGCACCCCTGGAGCATATGACAACTACGGGGACTTGCGAGTTTCGCTGTTCTACAAGACAAATACAGTACATTAATAAACGAACAAGATTAATACAAGACCAAGGAAGGCGGGGAATAGGTCCAGTACTTCACCAGCTGGGAAGTCATAACTTTGCTCAATGTTTAATGATCAATGCTCCACATGCCTTTACTCCACAGGTACATATTTTGGAGATACTGAATAAGCTGCATTGAAACGAGGGTAGATTGAGAAAAAATTCCTCACGAACCGGGGATTGAACCCAGGAAATCCACAAGGTAGACAGTGCCTTACTGACAACGTTGCTTCAGGTCTTCCCCATGTGTTTATATTTAGTCCAATAACATCTATGTCAAATCTCAAAGAAACTGATTTTTTAATGGGTTTGGATAACGCTAACGGAGAGATACCTAGTAAGCAAAAAAATAGGATATTTGATTTTGTTGAATATAAGACACTTAATTTAGAGTGTAATATAGAATTTTATTTTGCTCCACGTTAACTTTATAACAAAATTCCGCCGTGCTATGTTGGATATTGATCACAGAAATATCTTTAAAAATAGTCATTGTTGATGACATAATGAGCACACCTCACGACATTAATACTATGTATATACTCATAAAAGAAGATATTACAAAATCGTGCTTCATAATCAGAGGCTTATCGGAAGGGAAGTCACATACGTAAAAATTAAACTATTTTCGCTTGAAACTAAAAGAACAAAATCTTTCTTAATGTACTAATTGTCATATACAACAATTAATACAACAGATAATATTTATTCCCTTAGTTTCAAGTGATATAACCTTGTTACCCGTGTGACTTCCCTCAAGAGCCGCCCCTGTTTATTTTTAAAATAATCTGAGTATTTTTAATTTCTTAGAATAAATTAGAAAAGTTACTTTTCCTAAAGCACTTAATCCTTTCCTACTATGGTGCCCCACATACTCTGTCCATATCACTACTTTGAAGCGTTGAAACAATAAATACTGTAATTTGCACCTCGCAAATACATTTTCAAATGGATACTACTGTAGTATATTAAAAAGTTAGAATTACCAGTAGACCTGCAGCTTTGAGTCTAGTAAATTAACATGGTGTTACATTTTTGTAGTATTTTGTGCCTTTTCCTATTCTTGGAATAGCCTTAACTATCCAATACATTGCTTAGCTTCATTGACACTGGTACTTTAAAGACTGCGTTCTGTGACAAAAAGCACAATTAACTCAATTTAGGAAGTGGGGGGCGCGGTGGCTCAATGGTAGAGCTTTCACCTCGGTGCTTGGTGTCCCTGGTTCGATCCCAGCTCGCGCGTGTGGACTTTGTGGCGGACAAACACCGTGCTCTTGGGTTATCTCTTGTTTTTCCCGTCTCCTTCCACTTCCTTCGTGCTACCATTTCATTCATTTCTCATCATCACCGTCTTCATTAGTCTAACCGGCATAACCTTGGGACGTTATGCATTCTGTTCATTTAATTACTGTTTAAATTTTTTTTCAGCAGGTAGGCTATGTAACAATACTTCTATCCGTAAAGCGAGATTACTTACTAGTTAGCGACAGGATATCAAAATTAAAGATGACTGATAACATTTTCATACTGCGTTAGGTATGGGTGCCTATATAGTTGTGGTGAAAAGCCTCTGAAGTTTGCTTGGCTCTCTTACTTGATCAACATTTCCATTAATTTCTTCTAAACGATATCTAACAACTAGACACATGCTTGAATACGCCTACTTCTCAAGGTTATACAGAAGTTGGCGCAACTGGGGTCAGGTATTTGTCGATCTTCACGATGATAATCATTATATATATAAAACTAAAGTGTGAGGTGCAGGGTGGCTCAATGGTAGAATGCTTACCTCTTGTACATGAGGTCCTTGGTTCTATCCTCGGCCAAGTGAACATCACCGTGTCTTTTAGTTTTGTTGGAGTACTCCCTTTCCTCCTACTTTCTGATTCCACCAATTCTTCCATCATCGTTCACATCCCTTAATCATCCGTATCTTTTAACCTAAAGGGCATAAACGTGGGACGCTAAACTGAGAAATTTCATTTCATTTTAGAACGGAAAATAATTTGTGTGCGATAGAATCACACAAAAACTACTGAACCTTGATAAATGTCATGATTATCAACCTTAAGACTTCTAAGGCTCTTATAACATTTCAAACATTTTTTGGTATGGAGACGAGAGGTGACTGGGGTAAAATTAACCGAAAATGACCTATATTAGTGTCCAAACCAAAGTTTCTGGGGTCGCTCAGATCAATAATGACACTCCTGATCTGTTTAAATCTAAAATTGATCCGTATCATTCATGCAACAGACTAGACAAGTAAGAAGTGGTGGCCTATATGTTTGTAAACATATTGGCAAACAACTAATATCAGTTTATAATCCAAAGTTTTTGGGGTCGATAATATGAGTGACGTTGCTGATGCCGTTTAAGTACATATTTATTCCCATCGGTGTAGGGAGTGAAAAAGACGAGCGGTAGGAAAGGTATAACGTTGCGGAAACTGTAGTTTCATTCGAATGCATAATATCCTGTGGGGACGGTTCAAATACTTCTTCCAAACCCTTTCGACTCTGTGCGAGAAAGGGACATTTCCGATAGTATGGGATAAAACGCGCGACAAAAATATTGAGATAAACAAGACAAAACAAAATTATGGCACACTACACTCCGCCACCCACATTCAACTACTGGTTTTCCAGTAGATTACACAAATGTTACAGGATAGTAGTATGGCAACCGAAAGCCTTACCTTAAACTCTTGACATCAATTATTCCATAACGAATTTCAAAACCAACTAATAGCACTAATTCTTAGTCTTCCAAGAAAACACGAACCTTGCTCCATCCAAATCAAACTTTTAAAAAAATACTGAAATTATTTTGATGCAAAACGTTAAACTGCTGATAAATTTGTTCTAAACCTTAGGGAATAGAACTCAATCGGAAGCATGAAGCAAAGAACATACCAGACTTATGAATGTAGTTAATGTTTTCTCCTTCAAGGAAAGTTACCGTTAACATACTTTTATAACATAGAAGTTAGTGTCCTTTTTTGCTAATTTCAGCTCTAAGCAATAGCAGTAAGTTTGCATTAAGAAGAAAAAGTTTTTTATAACTCTGAGAATTTTTACAAAAAAATTCGCGTAATATATTTTAAACCGCTAGCGGCAGTATATGCAATCTCACATTATTAACACATTTTATCTTTCAGCAGTACAGTTGATTGAGAAAGCTCAGTAAAACATATGCTATATGCTACCAAACTTGATTACGTTTACAAACGTTATCCTGTAATACTTTTAGGCGAGATGTTAAGGAGTATTTGTCTTCTTATTCTTCCGTGGTTTCAACCTCAAAAAGTCGCCATACTGTATCAAAATCCAATAATGTTTACAATACCTTTCGTGGAGCTTTTAAAATATAGTGAGAGCAAGACGTAAAGACGTTCAGTTCCTTATTCTTTCAACGCGGAGTAGTAAGTATGAATAGTGAATGTTAAAGAAAATGTAGGTAGAAGCCTAATTCTTATTCCACCAAAATTATTTTCTTAAGGATTGTTACCGTGGAAAATATCTTAACGAGATAATAACAAGGGTACTTCAATTTTCAACCTCTCTTAAATCAACAAAGGGGCGATGTGAGATGAAAAAACTAAGGTACGCCTAACTTAATCATTGGACGTCGCTCTTCTCCAACACTGGTAGACCGACGTTTAATTATTGTGAGGTAGGGAGCGTGAAATAATATTATTATAAGTACAATCGGAGATACCTCTAAGAATGAAGAGGATAATTTACTTCGATTTCTCCAACAGGCAGCTGAGCTCCTAAAATTCCAACATTAGACATTTTACAAGTCATAACCTACGTTTTTCATAAGGGACGCGATTAACATGTTAAACAAGGTTGTCTTCAGACACAGACTCCACCTTTGGCTACGCTTGTCCTGTACGTCGGTTAAGTTCTTGAAACTCTTTGTAGTATTTATGCACACATGCATCACTTACTACAAAGTTCTTGCCGTAATCGTTACTAATGTGATGACGATTTGAGACTGTATTAAGCTCTGCTATATGGAGAAATCAAATTGCATCCCTAGACAACATTTAGCAATGGCTTCAATTGCATTCGATATATATTTCATGTTCGCTACTTGACAGTGTTACAATTGCATAGTTCGTCTATATGTATAGCATATACTGTATATAAACTATAAGCAACTACGTCTATATAGTATTGAACGAGTATTATTCCGTACTCAAAAAGGTAAGTAATTGTAAAATACTTAAACCTACATTTTCAGAAAAAAAAATGATATACGAGCAACTAGATTAGTTTTAAAAGAAAGAGTACAGATGAAGTGTAAGAACAAATTTTCATACCACATCAATCATTTCCCAGTTAAACAAGTATAGTTTTATTGAGAAAGTGCATAAATGTATGTTGAGTTAGGAAGATTTTTTTGGGGGGGGGGGCGGGAACGATGTGGATCCCCTCGTGATTGCGCCCCAGGTTCCAACCTAAAAGTAACTAATCCTTAATTAATAATATAAAATTTTGATTTTTAATATTAATCCCCTGTGCTATAT
Source organism: Thermobia domestica (assembly GCF_964235325.1). Classification (NCBI taxonomy): domain Eukaryota; kingdom Metazoa; phylum Arthropoda; class Insecta; order Zygentoma; family Lepismatidae; genus Thermobia; species Thermobia domestica. The sequence continues at coordinate 69,947,603 of NC_137463.1, read as the reverse complement.
TTCATAAATTCATACTTCTGTAAATAAAATATACTGTTTTATTCTTTGTGGGGGTAAAAACAAATTATTACATGCAGTGACTCCCATAGGATTTTTCCAAGGGGACGTAAAGGAGTTACACACACAAGCACAATCGCAAATGCACACACGTTTCAATGTTCATGTGCATATAATAATAAAAGAAACAGCAATCATTTATGTAGACGTTCTTATTAATTACAGTGAGTAAACTATAGTATTGTCAGATTTAATATAAATACCCCATGTGCACTCTGTATATACCGTACTATAATATGTACAAGTAAACTAGTAACCTTTCACATGTATTTAAATGTTACAACGACTCACCAAAGGTGGTCGCCAACCCTGGTTCGGCTAATAACATAAGTAAATCTTTAGTGGCCGTAATTGTTCACACCTTAAAATATCTTCCGTAATTATATCCACTAGTATTCTCACCTTTTATACTGAAATTACAAGTCGATGATGAGTAGTAAATAATTTATTCGTTGATTCTCTTTTATCGTATATTCACACAAACTGTTTTGCAATCAAACATGTTAATTATGTATCTATAAACAACTACCTAGCAACCAATTATACAATAATGTATATTTCTTACATATATTAAAAAACATTCTTCTTTTGTTATTTTTAAATTAACATTATATCAGGTATAGTGCTTATGTAGAAGCACTTTCTGCCCAAAAATACAGGTAATTATCAATCGATACAAAGTATCTCGTTGTAATGTCAAAGCTGAAATAATTCGGAAATCCAAGGAGAGCAAGTGGCCTCTTGCCCCCGCTGTGCACGGCCATGATTACGGGGTAATTTAATTTAAAATGATATATCAAAGTACTCAAATGTAACACAAAATATGTTGTGTGCCGGTTCTTGGTGTTTCGTTTTACTATCTTTATATTTTCCCTACAAATTCCATAAGATCTTTTATTGCCATTGTTGGGCACTTCAAGTTTTCACTTATTTGGTCTAACCAGCTGAATGTATATATTACAGAAGTGCAATCTCAGATTTTGCTTGGGAATGTCCGCAGTTCTCCATCGACATGAGTTTCACGTTTCACTAATTGTATTTATTAATTAAAATATATGCATTTTTGTCCCCAAAATGACGCTCCTGACACAGTTAACTTGGAAATATTCGAATGTACCTATAAGTAAAATTCTGTGTACTTTCAAATGTATGATAACAACGTATCTTACGTTATACATGCAAATTCATTAGAAAATTAGAAGAAATACATTGTGTACTGAGGTTTACTGACTTCTTCCTTTCTGGCAATGTTTACAGCTTAATCAAATTAGTTCGATTTTAGAACTTTATTTGAGTTAACGCCTGCGGTTTGTTGTTTTAAAAAACCGTGAAAGCTGTTGGTTTTTGTTTCTTTTTTTAAAAAAATCCCATAAGAAATTAATAAATAATTTCATAAATAACCTTGATTACAAAAATCATCTTACAGGTGACTCCCATATTTAATAGAAATAGGAATTAAATTTCTCGACTTTCAGCGTCTGTGGCCATGTTAGGCCGTCCCGTATGACGGATGATATCACTCGGTAATCACACTGCCCTGGAAATCATGAAGGAAGAAAGGAAGGGAATAAGGAAGGAAGCGACCTGAGACCGTTATGCTAAGTACCACCTGCCTGATGAAGATGTGGGAAACCTCAGTCATGATGGATAGCTTGAAGAAGCATTTACGCTTTTCGACCGAGTCTTCTCGCCGAGAATCGAATCCGAGTCCACTCCCACCAATCCATATTTACTAGAGTATGACTTTAACGGAAATGATTTAATAATTTTACAGTTGTTCAACAGATGTAGACGTCTCTCATAGCAATTCTTTCAAGCTTCTATCTTCAAGTCTGCAAAATTAAGATATAAATTAGTAGCAGTTAGTAAGTGTTTAAATTTTCCTACCAGAGCGTTATTACAAGTTCTAAAAGCACCGACACTTAACATTTTGTTTAGAAATAAGGCTGCAATATTGCGACGAGAGAAATGTTACTCTTAGTTTTATTTCGTATGTTAAATAAGGATACATTAGCGGAGGAATTAAGTCGACATCCAATAATTAAGTATATTTTTCAAAGGGCACTTTTCAGCTAAGTATGCTGGTGCCTTAGAAAACATGTGGGAGTAACGATCGTTTTCGATAGACCCTTATGATAAGCATATATCCGTTTTATTCATATGAAATTGACACGTTTTCTTATCACAAATTTGATTCAGTTGACAAACAGTGGCGAATTATGCAAAGTATATAAAACATAATTTACTTACGTTTTATAAAAGTTTATATATTATTATACTGGTATGTTAAATATAAGAAATGAGTAGTTATTTGTCACACCATATCTATAATTTTATTACTCCTAGTGTGTTTAGAGGAGTAAATTCTAGAAATTTGATGGTTAGCTTTCTTGAAAGCACCCTGGTGCACGTGGTCACAGGTTCAATTACCGAACACAGAAGAAAAATATCATAATCAGTAACTTTCATTAGTCTTTCATCTCCTTTATTCTAAATGCGATGATTACGGTACTTAATTCTTTTAAAAAAAATTTCTTCAAAACAGTTCCTTGCAGCTAAATCTAAAAGCTTTCTATGGATGAAAGTGACTGAAAACAAAACTACCTTCACACTATAACGGCGATTGTGGATCTTCAGATCTCGTGACTCAGCTGCTTAGGTCATAGCAACAAAGGTCAAAAGTATATGGATAAAGTCAAACTGTTTGTCAATACCTTAGAGTAAAAAATACATTATCCATATGACGGGTATTTATTAGAGATTTTTTTCCTGAGCCATCTAAGGTTGACTGAGATAAACGAAATTTGGTACAGACTTTGAGTTGATTTTAAGTTTAACGTCCCTTTCAGCAGCGATGCTATATGAGACGTGGACCTACTGATTAACGTGAAATCTGAACCAAATGAGCGCACAGACTTTATTCCTTCTGTAAATAGGAAATTACAATGTAAATTACACACATTATTCACATCGCTTTACGCACTTGTTGACAGCGGTTATCAGATTGGTCTACAACTCATGATTTAAAATTAGAAGTCAGAATTTTTATCGTCTTGGAAATGATTTCTCGTTAAAAATGACTTCAGGGTGAGGAAAGGGCAAGAATCAGATGGGGTAAGGTCATGATAGTAAGGAAATGGGAAAGAATATAATATCCACATGATTGTGATGTCTAAGCAGCATGCTAGTTATGAGCTGGAGTGTTGCCTTGAAGAACACGCATACATTTGTTCAGCATCCAACGCTCTTTAATATTGATAGAATCCCGTAATTTCTGCAACAGTGGACAATCTTATGTCCTTGTAATTGTGGTACAGTTCGCCATGATATCCATAATCACTAGTTCATGCTGGCCTTTAAAAAACTGGCAGCATGGCGTTGTTGGCTGAGGTTTGAACACAGGCCATCTTTAGAGTTGGTAAGTGTGCTTCTATTGCTTCGACTGAACCTTAATCTCTAAGTCCGTCAAGAAAGATATCTTGGTTTACATGGTAGATGATCAAATGTTCCTGGGATCAAGCAACTTCTTTCTGCTTCTGTAAAGGTATCAGTAGCCGGGGAAAGATTAAGACAGACACCCTGTGCATGTGCAAATGTGCATGAATTATTTATCCACAGACCCAACATCTATCTTGAGATTTTCAGCTAGCTGACGAATAGTTGTGCATCAGTTCGCTAAGATGATGGCTTCCACTTACTCCATGATTTCTTCCTCAATGCCAGATAGGAGTCGTCTTGAAGTGGAGAAAGTTTCCACAGAATTACAACTAAAAGCGCTTCACAATATCGTATGATGGGGCTTAATTTCCATAAGTCACTTTCACCTTATCAAATGTTTTCTATAATGTGCAGCCTCTCAAATACAGAAGTTTGATCACAGCTCAGGATTCAATTGGATCCATCGTACACTTTCTTTCACTTTGTAATTGCAACGCAGGAAACGTTTGGAGTTCAAAAATGAAGTTTTCCGTAATTAAAAATAATATAATCGCGGAACAAAACAAACTATAAATTAAAAGACAAATTCTGACCAAAACATATATTAACTAATAAATAATAGCGTTACAGTTTCGGCAAATTAACTTTGCCTTCATCAGACACATTATCTGGTTAGAATTTGTCTTTTAATTTATACAAGAAGTTCCAAAGCTAGAATGAGTGGTATTGAGAAAGCTAACTAATATCTTACTCCGCATTATAAAACTAATCTTATGACAGTTTCGGCAACTTACCACTCGGATCCACCAGACAATAAATAGTTTCTGATCAAGTCCAATAGATAATCGGCGAAACTATCACAACATATTAGTTTTGTAATAATAAATTGGTTTGCTTTGCTCAGCAATTAGTTTATTTTAATTATAGTTTAAATAGGCAAACATGATATAATGGAGAAGCTTTCCTCATAATTATGCATTAATGCATATAAAAATTCAGTATTCTACAACTAAGTCAGGGGAATATTTAATAAACGCTAGATGTTTCCATGAAGTAAGATTTAAGAAAATAAAAAGATAATGTTGCTCGTAACAATTAGCTCAGAACTCCACTCTTGAATTTTAGGGTCACTTCATACCTAGTCTTCACTCAATACAATACTAATTCTCATGTTAAGTAAAACACACAAAATGTATATTTCCTCTGAAACCACATGTCAAAATATCATGATAAAGAATGGAAGACAAGTTGAAGTAATTAAAACATTTATTCTGAAGTTAATTCGTCAGTGCTTTTATTCGAAGAAATGGATAATGTTAATTTAATTTGTGAGGAACGAACATGATAATGGTCTTTTCAATACATGTTAAAAACTTGCTCTTCTATATTTTTAACATATTCAGGAGTTGAAATTGAATGTATACCATCAGCTATGATGGAAAAGCACAACTGACCCTTAGTGCACACTAACCGGTCAAGTGATCATAATATAAGTCGACTTAATAATCAGTATGTCTTTACATTCATGAAAACAACGTTTTCATTAAAGAATAATGGACCATGTTCAATTTCATCTTAATACAGGTAAGGAATTACGTTAGGCGTGAATCTCAGTAGTACAATCGATTTGGTTTCATCAATCAGCAAAAGTTGGCAACAATTACAAAACACACGTTCATTTATTTTTCAGGGAAACACATAAGGGATTCAATATAGTTTCTTGTTCTACTAAAATCTTTTTTCAGTTAGGCGATCTATACTTTTCTCTTTCTTCTGCCATATCACTGAGGAACCACATTACGTCCTATCTTCCTTTCCACAATAAATCCACTTCTTCCTTGGTTGGCCTAGCACTCGAGTGTCATTCAGTTTTATAGCATCCACTCGGTTAGCAACCACATTTTAAACTCCTTTTTCTTATATGTATAAAACAACGAAATCTACTTTTTTTTGTAGCTTTTCCTGGTCTCAATTTTTCCTGGTTTCTACTACTGGTCTCAGCATTGCTGTTTCTCAGATCACTTCATTCCCAATTTTGTCCTTCCACGTTACAACGATATTGTATATCTATTTTGTAAATTTCTTCTATTTAAATATCTTGGTTTTGGCCAACGGTGCATAAAACTACACAATCTGTTGTGTAGAAGAAGAAAAAGAAAAAGAAAATAATTTATATGTTGTTGATTCTAAATAGAATAAAAATAAGATTTAATCTTAGTAGCTCAAGATATATATGTTGAAGAAGAAAAGAATTTATACGTTGTTGATTCTAAATAGAAAGAAATAAGATTTAATCGTAGTAGCTCAAGATATATGTTGATTTTATGTGTATAACACTAGTTAACAAAGGTTTTGTTACATAAAAGGAAATACCTGTTCTTAAAGGAACTTTTTGCGCTGAATTCGAATATGCACTCGGTTTTTCTCCATCACGTACGATTTTCCCGTAACAGAGGGATTTTCGGGAAAATCCCTCAAAAATTTCCCTTTTCGTTTATTTTACACCCCAAGATCTTGTCCCCTTGCATATACTAACACAGAAATTATACCTAACTATACTTTGATTCATATTTAACAAACCCTCCAAGTTTCGTAATAATCGCTTTATTCTTTCTAGAGAAATAAATATGTTTGTATGTATACTGTGTGTACTGTTTATTGCACCTTATAGTAATGTTTTCAGATCTCTTAAGTTGAGGTAAAACGTTTTGCTTTATTACCACAAACACATATATAAAATATAATACAATATAATTTACAAGTGTGACAATTTACAATAAACAATCATACAAATGTACCAAAAGGTCATGAAAAGACAATCAAAACTATCACAATATATGAAACTTCCATTGGGTTACAAAAACGTACACTACTTCCTTCTTTTGTAAGAAATGTTGCATTCTCTAACAAGACCCCAACAATAATCCCCATCATTGAAGGATCCCATCGTCCCTGGTACCTTTTCTCCATTGCCATTATATCTTGGTGGAATCTTTCCTCCTGTTCGTCACTGAGAGCACCTAGGTTAGCAGGAAAGAAGCTGAGGTGGGAGTGCAAAAAGTGGATTTTTAAAGACATCCTACAACCCAACTCTTTGTATTTCTGTATCATGTCCTGTACGATTTCTGTGTAACTCTCAGCTTTGTTATTGCCCAGAAAGTTGCGCACAACACACTTAAATGCTGTCCAGGCAGCTAGCTCAGCACTGTTTAACTTGCTGTCAAAGCTATCATCAAGCATTAATTTCCTAATTTGGGGACCAATAAACACTCCCGCTGAAATCTTAGCATCACTCAGGTTAGGGAACTTATCTCGCAAATACTTGAAACCTTCACCAGATGTGTCCATGGCTTTGACAAAGTTTTTCATAAGTCCTAACTTGATATGAAGTGGCGGTAGTAATATCTTATTAGGATCTACCAAAGGAGCGTATTTGACGTTGCATTCTCCAGGTACGTAATTCACTCTAGGTTCCCATTCCTTCACTTCATAATGTTTGTCATCAGCTCGGCTATCCCATAAACATAAAAAACATTGGTATTTCGTGTAACCGCACTGCAGTCCTAATAAAATACCAACTACCTTGAGATCACAACATATTTGCCAACAATGGTCCTTGTAATTTATAAGATTTAGCAAAGTTGACATGGTGTCATAGGATTCCTTAATCTTCACTGAGTGCGCAAGTGGTATAGAAGGTTTTTTTTATTTCCATTATGTAAAAGGACAGCTTTAAGGCTGACCTTTGACGCGTCGATAAACAACCTCCATTCTTCTGGAACGTAAGGAATTCCTAGCTCCGCCATCAACCCATTTATATCCGTACATACGCACACATTATCTTGCATTGAGAAATAACTTGAAAATTGAACATGCCTTTTCCTGTACACTGATATGTTCGTTTCTGCATCCAATAAGTTCCACCGCTGGAGCCTTGATCCCAGAAGTTCCGCCTCTTGTTTTGTCAGGTGCAAATCACGGACTAGGTCATTAAGTTCACATTGCCGGATGAAATGTGGCTCGCGAACACAGTCAGGGATGAACGTTGGATCCTTGGATGTACATGTTGATGTCGATGGTTCATCAAGGTCATGATCATCATCAGAGTCTTTTGGCCATATCTCTTCCCAATTGGTAGGGGGCTCGGGAAGTGGAAGTTCTTTTGCATTCTGTTACATTTGATAACAAATATTGATAACCATTTCATGAACAAAACGAAAAAACTTGGAGAATTGTATATATATGTATTAAGATATACATATATTTTACGTTTAAAAAAATATACGTTGGAAGTACATTTTATTTTTATACACGTTTCTAATTTACAGAGAGCAATACAAGTGTGTTGTTGATTATTGTAAATATTCATTTTTATGTCTGTGTTTGTAGTAATAAAGCAAATCGTTTTTACCCCAACTCAGGAGATCTGAAAGCATTACTATCAGGTGCAATAAACAGTGCACACAGTATACATACAAATATATTTATTTCTCTAGAAAGAACAAAGCGATTTTTACGAAACTTTTAGGGTTTATTAAATATAAATCAAGGTATACTTAGGTATAATTTCTATGTTACTATATGTAAGGGGACAGGAGCTAGGGGAATAAAATATCTGAAAAAGGGAAATTTTTGAGGGAATTTCCCGAAAATCCCTCTGTTACGGGAAAACTGTACAACTGTACGTCATGGAGAGAAATCGAGTGCATATTCGAATTCAGCGCAAAAAGTTCCTTTAAAATCAGGTGATTTTTCTCATGTAACAAACAAAAAGTTTAAATTTGTTAACTAAATCGATGATCTTAGTTACCGCACAGCAGATAGTTGTTTATTTAAATGTTGCTATGACAACCAATGAAAATTATTATTAATGAAGTTAAGTGAAAAGGAATAAAAGGTAATAATCACACAAGGTGACGTGTCTTATTTAATGCAATTTGATTGTGTTGATATAGCTAAAAATTACGCGAACTGTGGGCTGGAATGTAACATAAATACAACGTTACAACGTCACTCCACACATCCACTGCAACATCTCCATCTCAGCTATAAACAACTTATATCTACTCTTTCCTACGTCGTCCAACATTCCGCTCCGTATAGTATTCCAGATCTCAGTAGTGTTTTGTAACTTTTCCTTTAACACGTATTGGTATCTTACAGCCACGCAAGACTCATATTGCTTCTATCCATCTTGTCCAAGCTCTGTTATTTCGTGCCATTTACATTCTTACTCTATTCCTGTATTTTCCTGTAGTGTTGATTCCAAAAACTTGAATGTCTTCGTCATTACCACCTTTTCTTCTTCGTGTCTTCGTATTCTTGTATTTTCGATTACATTTCTTCTGAATAGGAAATGTAGATATTCTGTCTTGGTTTTACTAACTCTAGGTCCTTCTCCAATGTTCCACAGGTATTTATTACGCAGTGCTGCCTTGGTGTCACTCAGCAGATCAATATGTAGTTTGCAAATGGCATATTTCGAGATGCTAATTTTTGGTATCCTTTGTGAATTTGCCTATGAAGGTACATAAATATATAGGCTGAATCTAGTTCCAAGTTTTACTTTTAATGTGAAGTCTTCTATTATTACGCACGCTCTGTTGACTTCAATTCTACATCAATCATATACCGGTATATATATATATATATATATATATATATATATATATATATATATATATATAATTTAACAGATTTATTTGTTCCGAACACACTCTTCTTCTCTACCTACTAAATAAGATCCCTTGATACTCTATTGTGCTGTATTTCAAGGTCAATGAAAACAATATGGAGATCCTTCTGGTATCTTTTGTACTTTCTATCACCATCCTAAGTGCAAATATTCCACTGTAGATCGCCCAAGCACAAAACCAAATTTTTATACTTGTTTCTATGTCTCCACTTTAACTGAGCTTCATTGCTCTCCTCATGATTTTTATTCCTGTACAGTTGCTATATTCTTGCACATCTCCTTTATTTTTTTGAACACTGAATCAACGTAGTTGCTTCTCCAATCATTTGACATTATTTCCAGATTCCAATATCCCATTAAAAATTTAGCAGATCATTGTACTCCTTTCTTAGCTAACCTTTTCCACGCTACGATTTTAATATTATCTGGTTCTGGGACTTCATCACTTTTCATCTTTCTCATACTTATTTTTGTACCTTTACCATAGTTACAGACCAAATAGGTTTCCTGACACATGGGTAGATTTAAACTCATCTTTCTCATAAGCTTCCATCGGGTTTTCCTTATTGAGGATTTCAAGAAATACTCTTCTCACCGCTCATTCCTCACTTGTCCCATCTTCGTTGTTTTCATGCTTAATTTTGCATACATGGGAATTATCTCTTCAGAATAAAACCATTTATTATTTATTTTAAGAACATTTTTAATACTTATTATGGAGTCCAATATGTTTTCATATTCTAAAAAATAACTATTTCATGTAGGGACCTTCCCATTTGTAGAAGTTTGGATCTAAGATCTTAAATGTTAGAAAACATAAAGCAAGTAACCATAGTACCATTATTACGTGCAAAAAGCATATTTTGTATCCCCTTTAGAAAGAAGAGTTAAAAAGAAGACAAGAAAAATCCTCCGCTTCGTCAGACATGTTTAGTGACAAAATGTCATAAAATTTATGATTATACATTTCTGTTTTATTAGTGGTGCGAGAATTTTATATTTATATTATTCCGTCCTTTTTTTACTATAGTGTTTGAAGAAATTTAAACAAAGTCAAAACGAAAAGAGAAATATTTCGAGCAACGCAGAGACAAAAAATATTAAGAAGTTCCCCAAAATTAAATTATAATTGTCATAAATTAATTTTAAGGATTGTGTAAGAAGTGAAAGTTCTATACAAATTATTGTTCAAGGAAATAAAAACGGAAAACGTAGCCATCACGTGACAGGAATATGGAGTATTCCTGCAAGAAAAGACATCATAATGTGTCTCATTCACAGGGAAAATGATGATGTTAATTCAACCCAATATTCACACAGTTCAATAGTTCCAGCATGATTACCAGTTTTGCTTGTCATTTCAACACAAGGAATTTGGTACTACACAGGCTGTTACGGTGCCGCACAGAGAGGATGTTGGAGGGATGTCGTAGAACTGAGTGAATGAACAACACACGACGAAATACGAACAACGTGATGATGATCTTACGATGCATTTTACAGCTTAGTCAAAATTCTGCGTATCAGATAGGTACACCGATACAGTAATTTTAAGCTTGCATATTCACATTCCTTCCATATCACAAGTATCTCGTAAGTGAGTGAAAATTTTACTACCTTTAAATTTTCGCTATGAACAAAGATTTGCGCGGTATAATTGACATTTTTCCCGAGTAAAGAACAGCGTATTACATCTTCTGTAATCTTTCATGAAAATAATTTCGTGAGCATATGAATGTTGTTGTGTGACTAAATTTATTTGTTCAGGAAAAAAAAAAAAAAGTAAAGAAGTTCCAACAGAAGTAAGCCTCTGAGATAGGTAACTATCCCAGAAGCTTACGAGTTGGCTATCCTGTCTCATGACTGTTTTGTGGAAGGTGGTGCCCTCTACGAGTTTTCGTGGTTGTGCATCTAACCTCCCCTCTTCACTTATGAAGACAGGGTACGTATCGAAACACCTACTTTTCTTTTGTAGGCATAATTTATCGAATGGAAGCATGTTATTTGTTAATTTAGGCTTATTTTTGGCATACAGTGAATCTCTAAAAGTGAAAAGAAATTTCTATTTGTTATGTGTAAATTGCTTCAATGTTTAGTTGTGTGAAAAGTGAATATATAAAAGGAAAGTGTATTTCGTACCAGTTTGACATAAGAAAAGTTACTTTGAATTGGACTATTAGATGTTAATACAAGAAGACTTTTGGTATGTATGTCTTTTTCTATATTTGGCATGCCGACTGGAAAGGAACATTGATTTGAAACTTAATTTGTACATTCAGATAACATGCTATCTAGTAAACTTTTTCTTAAATTGCTATTTTGTGCAGTTCGCGGATAGTCGATATTACTTGACATTTCGTTTACATTCATTTGAATTAAATACTACTTTTTTGAGAAGTTATTTTTACATTTGTTTCAAATTTTGGCTTATTAATAAAATTTGTTATATTGGTTTAGTTGAAATCCAAATCTTTAATTCTATATTTAACCTGAGAAAACACCATAAAACGTTCTATCCGAGCGGTTTAGTATTAATTTACTTAGATACCGCAACAAGACAAAAATACCCTGTCTTCATAAGTCAAGTGTTTCTCATTAAGCCAGAGCTTTATGCTCAAGAGAAAATTTATATTTGTTTGGATTGTAAACCTATTAGGAAAATTAGTAACCTACCAAATTCAATCTGTAAATTGAAGTTTAGATTTGTATCAGAGAAACACGTTAAACTATACATAAGACAGTATGAATTTCATGTACGCTGCAGAGGCATATGATAATTATAACCAATTTAATAGGGGGAATTACATTCCTAACCGCTATCAAGAAACTTCCCATTTAAATAGCAGTGGTTATAATGCTAATGTGGGAAATTTGTGTTCGTCTGGGCATGTGGAACCGGGCAGAAGCAGTCAGATGCGACCCGTTGAGGATCTGATTGATTTTGCGGGAGCTACAATCCCTCACGACACCGTAAGTCATGCTCCTAATATAGGACAAAATACAGGTATTAGATGTGATTTCAATAAATTCAAAAATTTGAGTGCATTTAAAGCAGTAGAAAGTTTGGTTAATAATATACCCATATTAAATTCCGTAGATGGCTACCATATTTGTCATTTCTTAATGCAGGCTAACAGTTTGATAAAACAGAATGTAGCACCTTCAGATATCATATTAGTGCTTTTATTAGGTAGAATTACAGGTCCATTATTTCTGGATTTCCAACAATTTATAAATGAAAACGCAAATTGGCCTATAGTACGTAATAGAATCGTAGAAAAATATGTAAGCAGTATTATCAAAACAGAAATTATAAAGGGAAAGTTGTACCGAGTAATGCGTCCCGAGGAAACATTTAAGGAATTTATTCTAGAAAAAGAGAACATTTTAGAAATATTTAACATGTATATGGGTGACGTAGAATTTTGTAACATGATAGTAAATCTTATCACTCCTGAGATTCGTAACATATTTCTGTTAACTTCAACTCCCAATCAAAAACATGTATTATTGTCCTTTGCTGAAACATACGATTCTAACCGGAAGTATAATGTAGATTATGCTAATGCGACCTTGCAGTCACAAGTACCTAGTGGTTTAAATATACCTAATATTAGAGTCAATCAGAGTCAAAATAGACAGTGTTATTCTTGTGGAATGAAAAATCATTTTTGGCGTCAGTGTGGTTTGAGAAAAGAAAAAAGAAAAGAAAATTTGGTAGAAAATAGAAAGTGTTACAATATTTCTGACAAAAGGCAAGATTATATGGTACAAATTATGGTTTCAGTGTGTCACATTCCTGTGCGTTGTTACATAGATACGGGCAGTAGTACAAACTATATTGGTAAAACATTACTTGAACAGATAAAGTTAAAGTGTACCCCTAAAAGAAAGACAGTAAATCATGTAGTTACATCCATGAGTCAAGAACCTATTACAGTCAAAGAAGCAGTGGAAATTCATTTCTTTATTAACAATAGGAAATTTACCGACTGGTTTCTTGTGATAGACTCTCCGGACATTTCGTTGTTAATTGGAGGACAATTTTTACAAAAACATGAAGCGTGTATTCAGTATAAAGAACAAAAATTATTATTGGGTAAGGATGGTATTACTGTGAACTTTAAACTGGAAGAAAATAGTGTTTCAACAACGGAAAACTACTCGTTTCGGAATTCTCATTCCAGGGTTGCCAATCCAACAGCCATGTCGACAGGCGCACTAGGCATTGCTGGGGAGAGGACAAACAACCTTGGACCTTTGAACCAACAACCATCTACCAGTCGAACTAATCTTCAGCGTCCACAGGCGAGGAAAGGTGGCATAGGAGAGCGAAAAATGGAGGCTACCGATTTTTCCCCTGCTGCGGGACAGCCCGTGTTCAATCCAGTATACCACACAATTCATGACAATGAGGTGGATGAAGTCATGAATGAAACCCAAGGTAATAACGATATTCAAACTGATATTTTTGATGAAAGTTTATGTGATTATGTCAAAGAAATATTAACGAAATACAATGATGTAATATCAGATCAATTAGGTACTATCAAAAATTTTAAGTATGAAATTTTGTTAAAAGATGATAAGCCTAGCATTCAGCAGCCTTATGCTTTACCTAAACATAAGATGAAAGAATTGAATAATTACATAGACGAATTATTAAAACAGGGAGTTGTAGAAGAGATTAGGAGTTCACCCTATATCTCACCGTGTTTTTTAGTCAATAACCGTGATAATAGTAAGAGACTCGTAGTCAACTACTCTTCTGTGAATGCAAAGGTAATTATGCAGGCTTTTCCAGCTCCTAATTGTGAAAGTATCATAGGAAACATAGGTAAACACCGTATATTTAGTGTCTTGGACGGGAAATCCGCTTTTTACCAGTGCCTGTTAGATGAAAAATCTAAATTGTATACTGCTTTTGCTACTCCTAATAGACTTCTAGCTTTTCGCAGACTTCCTATGGGTCTCTGTGTTTCACCTTTTGTATTAGCAAATCTGTTTAATAATATATTTAAAGATCTATTGGGTGACCAGTTAGATATTTTATGGGATGACTTTATTATACACAGTCCAGATATAGAGTCACATAAAAGAACTTTAGAAAAATTCTTAGAAAGATGTAGAGAATGGGGAATAACTGTCTCTCCCAAGAAAAGTAAACTTTGTAAGAAAAAGGTAAAATTCATGGGTTACGAATTTAGTGATGGTAACATGTGTATAGATGAAAACAGAGTAAGGGTGTTGAGAAATTTACCTGCGCCGAAGAACAGACGTGGTTTACATAAACTTATAGGATTTTTAGGATATTACTTGCGATATCTACCTAATTATTCAGAATTACTTGGACCTTTACATAAATTAAGATCCGAAAAAACACCATTCAAGTGGGGTGAAGCAGAAAATCAGATTTTAGATAAAATCAAAGAAGAAATAGAAAGACATGTAATTTTGAAAGTGCCAGACTTTGATTCACCTTTTGTAATTCATGTAGATGCCAGCACAAAAAACTATAGCGGTATATTAAGTCAATATGATGAAAATGGTAATCTTAGACCAGTTTATTTTTATTCTAAAGTTGTACCAGAAACTGACTGGAGTAGGAATGTGTTTGAATTAGAATTAAAATCATTAGCTTTAGCCCTTTCAAAATTCGAGCCTTATTTATATAGAAAGTTCACAATCTTTACAGATTCAAAAGCCTTAAGCTGGATATTAAAAAATCATGGTAGACAGAGGAAGTATGGTACCCTTATAGAAAAAATCAGTAGATTTCAGTTTGATATAGTGCATTTAAAGGGATCCCACAATAGCCAGGCAGATTTTATCAGTAGATTATATGACACTACTTATTTTCATCCTCCTTCCCCTGAAATAGAAGAAATTTCAGAATATAAAGGAAAAACAGTAACTCTTTCATTTATTAATTTTTGGAAGCTTCCTTCTTTAAACATTTCTTTACAGGAATTACAGCGCCAAGATCCTGAATTGAAAGGCATAATTTCACAAATAGAGGAAGGTAAAACAGTACCGAATTATTTAATTAAAAATAGTGTATTACTAAAAGAAACGAAGGGTAAAATAAACAAAGGTTACAGAGCAGTTGTTCCGAAAAATATGATTAATACTATTTTGCAGTATCATCATGATTTTCTAGGATCAGGATCTCATCAAGGGATTAAAAGAACTATAGGACGTATAGCAGGAAAATTTACATGGTCAGGAATGTTTAAAGATATCAGAGATTACGTACAGAGTTGTAAAATTTGCCAAGAAAATAAACCGAAAAATACGAAAATGGTAGGAACTTACTATTCTAAAACTGTTACTATGCCTAATCATACTTTTTATATTGACGTTCAAGGACCCCTTCCTAGTAGTTCTGGTTTTAAGTATATTCTAATACTTACAGATGGTGCAAGTAGATATTCATTTTTAGAACCTTTACGTCAGTTAAATTCCAGAGTAATAATAAGTAAATTAGAGAAAATCTTGTGTCATTATGGGTGGATAAATAACTTAGTATCGGATCGAGCTTCTTATTTCGTAAGCGATGCCTTTGAAACATACTTATTTAGCCAAGGAATAAAACATATTATTACTAGTCCTTATAATCCTTCACCTAATTTAGTGGAAAAAGTGAATGCTATAGTTAAACAAATTTTACGTTGTTATGTAAATAATAATCAGAGTAGCTGGTCAAAACTTCTCGACAAAATTCAATTCACTTTAAATTCTAGCATTATAAGCGAACTTGGTGTTTCTCCAGCAGAAGTTTATTTTGGGAGAAAACTTTTTAGTCCTTTAGACTGTAAATGGTCTTTAAATGTAAATCTTTTTGAAAATGGTAATAACAAAGAGCAAATGTTAGAAATAATATCAGATAACATCAGTAAGTCATGGAGAAGGAAAGAACAAAACTATAAAAGAAAAATAATCCCTTCTGAGTTTGCCGTAGGACAAAAAGTACTGATTAAGAATATAACTAAAGCATCGTTGCTTAAGAAATACAATCCTAAGCTAGATAAAATCTATAAAGGCCCATATGAAATTCTGGATTTACCGACAAAGAACACAGTCTGGGCTAGATTAGTAGAAAATCCCGATATCAAGGTTAAAAGACATGTAAATTTCCTTAAGAAATATTATGAAAGAAGAAACTCTGTAAATGCCAATGCAGCAGCAGTAACATCAAATAGTAATAGCAGTTAAAAATGTAATCATTTCTTTAGTTTATTTTAGAATTTTTGTACATATTGTAAATATTGTAGAAAAAAAAAATGCATGCCATATTAAGAAATATTTCGAGGTAACATTGTCAGATATACATCATCATAGCTTTAAGGAAATGTTTGTATAAGAAAGATACTGTTTTGTGTTTATTATTTCACAGCTTTTGTAACCTGGGGTGTCGCCAAACAAAAATGAGAGACTTTCGATCCAGATTTAGGAGGAAGTGGTACCACCTTCTAAATGTGTCATCTAGATTTTTTTTGGATGGAGAACTTTCTACAAACGAACAGCTTAGTATTTCTACGTGAAAAGGGCCCTTGGAATACACATGGAATACGGATTGGAACTGTCCAAGAATCTGAACTCAGTGGTGGCGAAGAAGACCTAGTGGAAGTGTTTGGTGAACAAATAAATTTTTCAGTGAAGTGATCAGGATTAGTTTGTGCGCCCCCCGAGATATTTTGTTGTGTGACTAAATTTATTTGTTCAGGAAAAAAAAAAAGTAAAGAAGTTCCAACAGAAGTAAGCCTCTGAGATAGGTAACTATCCCAGAAGCTTACGAGTTGGCTATCCTGTCTCATGACTGTTTTCTGGAAGGTGGTGCCCTCTACGAGTTTTCGTGGTTGTGCATCTAACCTCCCCTCTTCACTTATGAAGACAGGGTACGTATCGAAACACCTACTTTTCTTTTGTAGGCATAATTTATCGAATGGAAGCATGTTATTTGTTAATTTAGGCTTATTTTTGGCATACAGTGAATCTCTAAAAGTGAAAAGAAATTTCTATTTGTTATGTGTAAATTGCTTCAATGTTTAGTTGTGTGAAAAGTGAATATATAAAAGGAAAGTGTATTTCGTACCAGTTTGACATAAGAAAAGTTACTTTGAATTGGACTATTAGATGTTAATACAAGAAGACTTTTGGTATGTATGTCTTTTTCTATATTTGGCATGCCGACTGGAAAGGAACATTGATTTGAAACTTAATTTGTACATTCAGATAACATGCTATCTAGTAAACTTTTTCTTAAATTGCTATTTTGTGCAGTTCGCGGATAGTCGATATTACTTGACATTTCGTTTACATTCATTTGAATTAAATACTACTTTTTTGAGAAGTTATTTTTACATTTGTTTCAAATTTTGGCTTATTAATAAAATTTGTTATATTGGTTTAGTTGAAATCCAAATCTTTAATTCTATATTTAACCTGAGAAAACACCATAAAACGTTCTATCCGAGCGGTTTAGTATTAATTTACTTAGATACCGCAACAATGTTCCGACATTTACGTAAGTAGAAATGCTTCACACTATGTTCCTCGCAACCATTTACAAATAATTTTACGTAACTTCATTATCCCATATAAGAGTCATGTCTGTTTAAAAAGAAAGAAAATGTTTTTGAAAACTAGTGCTTGGCAACTGTAAGTAAATCAGCATTCACTGGTGCGCTCTAACATGTAAAACCTCCTCATCATGGCAGGTAATGGATTTAACGACCAAAGTGCAAAGGAGTTGAAGTAACAACAAACTTCTTTAAGAATTTAACAACATTTCATAACACAGAGCGATTGTGTTTAATTTACACTGCCATTTTTACTGTGTAACAAGATCTGAGGTAACTAATATGTTATATATGAACAGTGGCGTATTTACGATTTTGTTTCGGGGGGGGAAGAATTTGTTAAATTTATTCCTCGAAATGTAAAAATTATGCAAGATGTGTCATTTACTTTAATATAGTAAATAAAATTTGGGGGGGTTTAAGCCCGGAAGCTCCCCTTAAATACAGCACTGTAAACGCGGAAAACAAGAGTCTTGGAGAGAATGAGAGGTTAGTTGAAAAGAGACAGGAATTGGGATAGAAAATGTGAGATTGTCATAATCGCATAGAGAAAGCTGAGATTCATCACAGCAGACACAATAGGTCTTTACCTTGCACTACATTTTCAATGTTGGATAGATAAAGCGGTTAAGACTAACGGTCAAGAGATCAATTTGGACAAAGTTATTCGGATCCTACCAATCTGTGGTGTGATACCAAACGCATTTTAAATAACTCTGGAATTGTCATTCAATTTCAGATCGCCACATATTGTCTCACGGTACCTCTCGATTAGTCGTATTAGCTGTGTTACAAATTTCAGTTCCTTTTAGCCTAACCGGCAGAACAGTGGGACGTGAAACTCAAATATTTCATTTTTTTTACAAATTTCAGATGAAATAAATGCTGCCCCAAAAGCTTAGATACTTTTTGAATTTAAACAAATCAGAGATTTGCACCACAGGCTACAAAAAGTTTGCTATTTTATAAAGATCAAGAAGTTAAGTATTATCATTTCTGGGGAAGAAACTATTAAATATGTAGTGATGCATGAGTATTAGTTGCAGAAATTTGGAATGAAAAAACTAGTAAAAATTCACTTCCTAAAGAATTATTATAAGTAGAATAAAGATATAAAAGTATCCAATGGTTGGATTGAAGAGAAAGAACTTCCCTTCACAATGCTGAAAGGAATATTTTTAATAGTAATAGTGCGCAAACTAAAATGTAGATGCCAATTAAAATTTTAAAATATTGAACTACCACTTGTGTACGATCAACGCAAAGAAATGATTAAACCATTAGATGACAAAACAGAAAAAGAAATTGGAATAGTACAATATAAATTTAAAACAACATCACCATATTTGAAAGAGAAAAACAAACACTCTGTAACATTTCTCATCTCTACAATATTCGGAATTCGCGATATGTTTTGAATCCGTTAAGGTAGGTGTAGATATAATTTAGATATCACTACATTCAATTAGAATATTATCCACCTACTATTAAACCGAAAAATGATTGCCAGATTTTATGTATTCTGTAACTTTCAAGCTTTTCTAGTAACTTTACATTATGAGAGTATTTTCCATTAAAATTATTGGCCTATGTTTAGCAGAAGGGGTCCAGTTCTTTTCTCTAAAAAATGTTACAATTTTGGTAATTTCTGTTCACAATCGGTTAGTTTAGGGTAGGGTTGGTTAGTTTAAGTTAGGTTAGCCTAGTTTAGGTTACGTTAGGATAGTTTAGTTTATGTTATATTAGTGTAGGAGTCCCGCATAATTTTCCAAAAAATGATAGAATTTCGCTTATTTCTAGCAATATTACGTTGGTTTAGGTTAGTTCAGGTTAGCTTACGTTAGTTTATGTTAGATTAGGTTAGATGTGGTTACGTTATGTTACGTCTAAGTACTTGTATACTCATTTCTCCTGTAAATTTTGTGTTTTTACGTGTTTCTGGACCCCTTGTACTTAACATACCCCAAATTATTTCTTCCGTTTCTTAAGAAGTAAACGAAATGATAGTTCTGTATACTTTTAAAAATAATTTTGTAAGTTAGTGCGATAAAATAATTACAGTATCTAATTTTCTCACATACCGTTAACATAGCAATCCAAAGATGTAACTTTGTATTCAAAGAGACAATACAAGGGTTAAGTGCTGTATCGCAGGAACAAGTTTAGGAAGCTTACCGGGTCAATTGGAGAATTTATTTCAGTTTGTGAGGAACAATGAGTGAAAGTCAGATAAGGGGAATAGTAAAAGTTAAGAAAGTGGTTGTATTGTTGGTTGTTTTTGATGTTGTAAACGGTATTGTATGTGGAGCCAGATGGACTATTTCGCGAAAAGGCACACTTGTTTTACTATACGGATCCATAAATGGTAAAATGTACAGAAAAAGTTTAGGCAAGTCTTCAATTTGCCCATTTTATGTCACAGAACCCAGTCAACCCAGGCGGGGCTTCTAACTCGTTTTTACTACTAATACTACTACTTATACTATGCATCTGTTTAGTAAAACAGCACGCCTAATAACGTAATCTAACGTATCTTAATGTAATCGAACCAAATATAATCGAATGCAGTACATTTTCGTACTTTAGATCGTACGTTCTTTTTTCGATTTTCAAATTGGTCCGGCGATACAGCACTAATGCCCAATACAACAAGCTGTGTTTTTATCTCTTTATCTAACTGAAAGTGTATCTCGTGATACGGTTTAAGAATCTTAGACTTCATTGTCACATCGTATCAATTATAGCAGAGATTGATTGATCATGATATGCCACTGTCGTGAACATAAGGGACTGTGGTCTAATAAAAGCAGAACTTCAAGTGAATGTGAATTCTAATATGTTCTGAAACGAGGTCTTTTTGAACTATAACAAGGGCTGTGGGACTGTTAACATTTGCAATCGTCATTTACAATACAATTAAAAGGCAACAAAGATTTGTGTAATATACTTCCACATTGGTTCAACATTTGTGTTAGGGTGCTCGGTGGCTCAGTAGTAGAGCGTTCATCTCCGGTTCTTGGGGTCCCAGGTTCGATCCCGGCTCGCGCCGTGTGGACTTTGTGATGGACAAACACCGTGCTCGTGGGTTTTCTCAGGGTTCTCCCGTTTCCTCCCACTTTATTCATTCCACCATTTCATTCATTTCTCATAATCACCGTCTCCTTTAGTCTAACCGCCATATGCGTGGGACGTAAAACTCAAAGGTTTCACTTTTTTAGGATTTGTGTTTAGCGTGTCTTTTAGCATGAAGGCTTTATGAAACGAAAACCTACAGCTTAAAGTTAATCCAAATCACATGGCTTAAAAACACAGCTTTTGTGTTTCATATGTTGCAATTACTTTTAATCAATCTGCTCCAGTCTCTAATTAGCATTACCGGTGATCTACGTTATCATGTAAAGCCATATGAGGTAGAGTTATCAAGATGGGATAGATTGTAGACAAAATTTATCACAAACCAAATACAACTTTCTTACAAGGCTGTCTATAAGCTTTATTATAAACTAATTAGAAATGAAACAGTTTCGGAGGTATATCACTTCCTTCTTCAGACTACTATTCCAACTATGGAACTTGAGTTGGAACAGTAGTCTGAAGAAGGAAGTGATATACTTCCGAAATAGTTACATTTCTAATTAATTTATATTAAAGATTATAGACAGCCTTGTAAGAAAGTTGTATTTAGTTTGTGTTTAAGGTGGACACAAGGCTTTTTATCATAATAACAAAATTTATATAAAAAATACAAGCGTGTTGATAATAAAAGTGAAGCATCACTGACATACCTGGACATTATTCTGCACTAGTATGAAGTCCCAATAACTTACATAATAATAACGAGAAAAAGGTATTAGCTAGTCTCATTGTCCCATTTTAGGACTAAGTTATTTTAGTTACGATCCGAATTTATCGAAAGAAGAAACATCCTGCTCATTGCGTACCATTACACTGAGGACAAAAGTATTTATCTTCAGTTGCACCTTAACAGGGTACATGACTCAATTTGTACATTCAAACCATTGGACCCATTCTTCAGTTGAAGTACTATGAGCATTACATACACCAACAATGCTATTTCTTTCTTCTTCTGGAGCAACATCTGTCTATTTTATGTTGCGTTACATACTCCAGAAGTGGAGGGTTGGGTAAGAATGATCATCTTTTCATATTATTGCGGCTCGCACCTTGCTTTTTAGTTTCTTCAGTACAATGAGGTGAAATTCTTGTTCGTAAGAATAGATTCATATGGAAACGAGATTTATATCAGTGTTCTCGGTGTTGAAGTGCTTGTCTCACCTTTGCTGCTGCAAACCAAATGAAATTTAGGAACTGGAACAATGCCCTCTGGGGATCTACGTAATGACTGAGCTCCAGGATTGCAAGATGGAGGAGTTTTGTATGTGATTGGAAGGGTATAATTTTCTTCAGTGAATAATGACTTATCATCAGACGGAAAAGACAGAATAGGTACGAGGTCTGCATCTTGCCCTAGGGATGATGATGTTGAAGTTGTGGAAGATTCTTGATTATTGTTCGCAGGTAGAACAATAAACTCGTGTTCGCCAAAAATATGACGGCTGACAGGTAAGATTCCGTTGTTATGGAAACCACTTGCAGTATTTGCTACAGAGGTTACATAATCACTCCACAACACGATATTGAGTGTACGATTAGTGCTATAGAAACCATTGTTCAATTGTCTTGTCATAATAAATTTTCAGAAGCCCAAATACACTCATATCCAGCAGCTGGAACTTATGAGTACAGTGCACTGGCAAGCCTAAGAGTAGTATACCGTTTCTAGATGCATAATGTAAATTGTGTACCGTGTGTATTTCGTATAAGAGGTATTCCGTCAAAACTTATATAATCGGATTTTGTTTGAATGACTTAAAGTAAAGGAAAAATTATTGAAGTATTCGAAAAATAATTCACTTCTAACCCATTCATTTGCATTAACAAACTGATATGACTTCGGGATATTTGTATGTCGGTTCTAAGTTTCCCATTTTTCTCACAAACATGAATGCTTGGGGAACATATTTTCCACAATCGTTAGCAGCACAAATAACTGTCACGTGTTTATATCTTTCTGTGTGGAGCACAAATTTGTGTTCTAGAATTTTTGATGAGTTCCGTACTATTTTCATTCTCGTTCGTAGGTAGTGGTACTCGTGAATCTATATTTTGCACACATGTTTCCAGTAGGTCGATACGTACATTTTCCAAATTAAATCCATACACACGACCATGTGATGTTTGCTCTGGTGATCTGACGCTAATATTTGGATGACGATTTAAGAAGAAATATGAACATTTTGTCAGCTGCCACTGTATTCGCCGAGTTGAAAAGTTAGTATTCGTATGCTGGAACACATTAGACCAAAGAACATCTTCATGTTAAGAATGTGTCCACACAATTTATTTGCGAAACCGTTTAAATGCAGCAATGAATCATCCAAGATGTTTCTTACCAACAACTGCGATCCTTTTCTTCTCAAAGAGTCTTCTGGTTAATGTGAATTTGGAACATTGCGGCTGCTTCTTTGCGAAACGTAACAATGAATACATGACTACCAAGCATGTTGATATCGGTAAAAAAAATATTCGAGTATCTATCTTTATTAGTTTAATTTAGCGGGTCTCTCAAACTCTGGATAATGAAAACAGCGAGTCAGCATTTTTGACTGTCTGAAACAAAATGGCTTCAGCGGGAAATATCTTCCTTCTACATCATGCTGTTAGCTATAGTCGATTTGCAAAACAGAGAAAATTGTTTCCAAGCAGTACCGTTCGAAAACAATGACGAGTCCTTTACCATAATAATTTCTTTCCGGTGGTACTTTAAAATGCCGTTAGTAAATAAAGGGTTAAACATAACAGATTAAGTGTTTATCAGTGCATGTAGTGAGTAGTGTTATGGGGAGCGGTGTTCTCCACTTTTTAAATCTTTGAAGATTTTCCTCTCCAATTTTTAAATATTTGAAGTTGCCTTCTCCTATTTTATTTTTCAGGGAACATAAGAGTCCAAGGAAAGGAACAATTTATCCACTCTATGTGTGTTTATTGTCTTTGCAGAAGCACAAAAGCTCATAAAACATTTCTATGGTGTTCCCTACTTCTTCGGAATCACTTCGAACACTACGGTAATGCAAGGCATCGATAATATATTTATGTTGAAATACTAAATACAAACTTCTCAACTGTACACACTACCAACCAGCACTTAATATATTAACTAGAAAAAACAAAGGGAAACAATATTTTCCCCGGAAATCAGGCCATTGAGAAAAATAATACAACGAAATATTTCAATTTAACGTCCTACATATGATTATACCCTTTAGGATAAGGGAGACGGTAGAATACCACTAGTAATGAATGACAACTGAAAAAATTTAAAAAAAAGGAAAAGCACAATATTGAACATTGATTTTTGCATGGGCATAGGCATAGGGCATAGATGTCCAACAATCGCTTGATATTAGCAGAGGAATTTAGCTTTTTTCTTCTTCTGCTATTCGTATCTCCGAGACGCGACCCTTGCTGTTTTGAAGTTTCTGCAACATAGCTTTCATACTCTGACAATGAGGCTGATGTAATATGAGATAAGACAGTAATAATTTTAAGGTGCTTCTCAAATGATGGGGCCATGCGCACCGACTACGTGGGTGCTCCGGGGC
This sequence comes from Thermobia domestica, assembly GCF_964235325.1. Lineage (NCBI taxonomy): Eukaryota > Metazoa > Arthropoda > Insecta > Zygentoma > Lepismatidae > Thermobia > Thermobia domestica. The sequence continues at coordinate 69,923,148 of NC_137463.1, read as the reverse complement.
CTCGGCAGCCATACAAATAATCTCGTGGTTGCTTCGCAGTTTAAGCCAGTCCTATTACCGTCTGACCTAAGGCAGCCCCAACTTACCCTTACAATACCGGTATATTTTACTTTATCATATCCGAGTCCTTTATTACAGAGTTCATAAAAGATTTTAAGTAAAAATAAATCAATTAAATATCGAGATTTTCGTGAAAACGTGTAGGCTAACACGCCCCGTCATTGATATGCACCCACATAAATTTTGGAAAATCGGCGCCGTTGGCTGGTGCTACTGCTTCTGCGGTTTCCGGGAGTTTCGTAATGTCTCATCCGAAGGCAATAACTGTTCATTTTCATTTTATTCGCTGTTTGTCCCGTGTTTTCGTCTAGTTTTGACTTTCAGCTCATGCGTGGAACATGATGGTTGTTCCTGATTTTTTTTCATTCAGTTACATATCCTAGCATGAAACCTATCTTATCTCCCTGGCCTGCAGGCAATTTCACCTATGGTCAACTCTAAACTCAACTAAAGTTTTTCGGTATATTATCTAATACTTATTACATAAATTTTTATATGTATTTCCGAAAGTTATATTTGTCACAATACGAAAATATGTTAAAAGGTAATGCAATGCAATTTAGAATACAATGTTAGCTTGGGGATCGTGAACCTATTAGTAGAACCAACGAATAAAAGATGGTGTAAAGAAGGTATATGACGCCTTTGTAAGTTAAGGTTAAGTCTAAACTTTTACGTTATTATCTTTCGTTTAAAACATAGTACCAAAGAACGCAATAAAAAATAACAGCAAATTAGCGGGTCATCATCGCTAAGTCCAGTGGTTTCAGAAGAACTTTAGTAAAGTGAGTAAATACAGTGCCTCTGTGAAGAGGAGTACGTAAAGGTGACATAATGAAAATGTTCTTTCACTACAGTGATGAATTGAAATAAAATACTATGAACAAATTAAAATCCTATATAAAAAGGTAAAAGTCTCCGTTTATTAAAATGCAACCTTCTGCATAAAATCTAGGCATTGTAATATAGATTGGAGATTGAATCACTAGCCAATTAAACTTTGACTTTAGTGATATAACATTGTAATCAGTCAGATTTAAATTTGTGTTATTAATATTTGATGTTAGTGCTATTATAATCTAATGTGCTTCAGAAAGATTTGAACCTTTTATGGGTAAATTAGATAATGTTCAAGATGACATGACTACAAGAAAACAAACATGTGAATCACTTCTTAATCGAAATATCCAACCTCGTTCCAGTTAAGAGTATTTGGTATGGGAGATCAGGTTTGATTCCAGGTGGGAGCTCATGTGGTTTAGATCCCAAGTTATAAATGTACGTTCAAGTCTCATATAGGCTCGGAGCTGAAAGAGACGCTAAATTTGAACCAATCAACCTATCTTAAGAGCTGAAGTGGTTATTTGATCTCTGAAATGTTTGCTATACAATCTAGTCTTTCGAATTAGTATAAAATTAGTATACAATTATTATATAATTACTATACTTTCGAATCTAGCCTAGTAAGCAATTATTAGAATATCTGTACTATACCTTTATTTTCTTTCTTAATTCTAGGATGTGTTATCTGAAAAAGAAATGTCAGTAGAACAGCTAAAAATAGAAAGAATAGTATGGTATTTGGATCCCTGCAAAGAATTGAAGAAAAGGGAATTGTGTTACGAACATTGTGATAAGAAACACTGTATGTGTTCTAGATATAACTTTTTGTTCAGAGAATCATGGGTTAGGTTTCCTGTGGAGACACTCGGACGAACGAAAAAGTGTAAAATCTTTTTCTGGCTAGTTATGCTGAGTGAGGTTTTTCCTCATTTATGCCAGGCAAATGCCGAGATGGTACCTAATATATTGGTCCCAATCCGTTCCTTCTTTTCCCATTTCTTTCTTTCTTCCTAGTGCCCGTGGTAGTGTGATTGCTATTCAAAGATGATCATCTTTCAAATGAGACGAGCTAACATGGCTATAAATGTCGAAAGATCAGAAATCTAATTCCTAATCCTTATTCTTTTGTTTGGAAATCCAACAGTACCTCCATACGTCAATTAGTTGCCAGGGAGATCAAACAGATTACGAATGCCTATAGTATATCACCAATAAAACTTATGATAGTTGATTTGGTTTGCTCTACAAATTAGCGTCTCTTTCAGCAGCGAGTTTATATGAGAATTGGATCTATAGTTTAACATAACATCCGAACCACATGAGCTCACTCCGAAAATCGAACCTGGGTATTCAACGCAAAAGGCGCGTATGCTAACCGTTTAGAGCTCTATTATGACAGTTAAGTACTTATTAATGCCCGAAGTGTCTCAGCATTTTGTTTCAATTATTGCGTCTATTATCTTGTGTGGTACATTAATTGAAATGATGAGAATTTAATGATAATAATGAAATGAATTTTTCTGACTATGCTTGAGTGAGATTCGAACCTACTACAGATAGGTCTTACGGTGACCAGCCTTAGACCATTCGATCAAGCAGCTCTCGCAGAGAGAAGTCTATTTTTTTTTCAAACATTATCTCAAACATTATTTTCAATATTTGCAAATTTCATAAAGATTCAGAACTCAGAAACTATTTCAACTTGATATAAAACACACTGAAATTATTCAATTTCAAGCTGAAAAACTTGTTGGAATGTCCAATATCTGTAAAAGTTCGCAAAGTACAGCATAAGTCATAGTAATGGTGATAATTATTGAAAGTTATTTTAGTGTTTAGAGTTCAATGTTTAGTGTTTACGGTTAGAGTTTAATAAGAAAAAAAGAGCGAAGGAAATAATATGCTGAGCGTATGTCCACAACAAAAGTTTCCCAATAGGCATGTTTTGTTCAGTCACAGAAACGTGTCTCATTTAAAAAGTCTGTATCCTGAAACTACATTTTTATTTTGGTAAGCTATCCTGTCATTTGGGTGCTATTGAAACTATCTTTGACATGCCTTGGAAACAATTCTGCGAGTGTTTCTCCTTACCAGATTAGTATGGCGTTCGATCACTTTTCTCTCTGTTGCGACTTGAAAGAGGCCAGAATTGGCGGAATATTACATAATTCTGCGTGTAGTGTATTACTCTGAGAAACGATGAGTGTAGAAGGGGTGGGGAATTTCTGTCGGACTTATGTTTCCAAAAAGGGACCGAAGATGATAAATTATCTTCAAGAGTGGGAATTGGGTGAACCAGGGAAGGTGTTCTACTTCATTCTAATGATCCTCAAACCACGACACAACTCCTGCAGTGTGAAATCTTCTGGAATTACCCTATATACTAGTATATATGATGGTTCGTTTAACTGACATCAAAATATATAATGAATTCTATCCTTTTTAAAAATTATATGGATTCAACATAGTTAAACAACAATTTAACACTAACTAACTAACTAACTAACTCTATGGCCTATGGAACCCGGAGGTTCAGTGCCGCGTTCACAAAAGCTCTCTACTGACTTCTATCCTTAGCTAATTGGATCCAGTTTCTACTTTGTATTCCTATCTCTGCGAGATCCATCTTAATATTATCCTCCCATCTGCGCCTAGGTCTTCCTAATAGTCGTTTTCCTATGGGTCTACCAGTCAAGACTTTGAAAGCGTTTCTACTTTCTTCCATTCTAGCTACATGACCTGCCCACCTAAGCCTCCTAGACTTGACGACCCTAACAATGTTGGGTAAACCGTATAAACTATGTAGTTCCTCGTTATGAAGCTTCCGCCATTCCCCATTCTCGTTCCTCTTGGGTCCGAATATTCTTCTCAGGATCCTGTTCTCAAATACTTTCAGTCTATGCTCTTCCCTCAGAGTAAGCGACCATGTTTCGCAACCATACAGAACAACAGGCATGATTATCGTTTTATATATTTTAAGCTTCAAATTCCTCGACAGAACTCGCGACGACAAGAGATTTTGAACCGAATAGTAACACGAATTCCCTGCTTTTAGTCGACATTTAATTTCTTCGTGAATATGATTTTCGTCTGTTAATATTGATCCTAAATATTTGAAAGTATCAACACTACGCATTATTATTGAACATTCCTAATAATGCACGAAACAAACTTTTTCTCACCGCCTTATTGTAGTCTTCTTGCTTAAAGAATTAAGGTGCGTATTTGTTATTAACATTGTAACAATATTTATGAGTAAAACACTTTATGTGTTTACTAACGATCGTAAATTTTTATTTATTTTCTCCTACAGGAAGATAAAATCTTAAAATAATTAAATTTGTAGGCGGGCGGCATCATGAGGTCATTCGTATCAAACAGTAATATATTTATGGAAAGAGAAGCATAGGCGTCATAGTGAAGAAAATAATGTGATAATAATTAGTTTTAGGATTGTTTCTGTACTACCTTCAGATAGCTTCTGATACAACAAGTGAGAAAAACATAACGCAATACATTTTCGATAGCAATATAAACTTTACTAGTACCAAGTTTCAATGCTCACAATGAACTAAGAAATTAGATGCAGTTAAGTACAGATCGCTGTAAGGGATGATAGAAACATTATTTCTTCTTCATATATGCATATGAATAATTTTACTTGCATTACTCTAAAACAACTCTGATGATTCCGGGTTCGAACTCCGGTGAAGAGGATTGCAATCTGAACATATTTCGATAGCTCATCTTTTATCTTAAACTGTAGGGTAAGATTCAGGAGTTTCTTTTAGCCTCGGTGCTGAAATTGGACACTTGAACAAATGTAAGGAAGTGTCCGTTGAAAGGATCAGACCAAAACAAAAGTGAAAATGAAAAAGTTCAATCATAAGGAAAGATCTAATGAAAAGTAGGAAAAATGCAAACATAATTTTAAAAAATGCATTAACAGTAAGTGAACTACTCACTTGACGATTTGTGGTATATTTGAGGCTTTTAATATCTTTTACTTCAGATTGATACACACAGACAATTCGTTGTCAACCAAAAGAAATAACAGTTTATTTTAGATAGTCACTGAATAATTAATTTTTAGTGGGATGCACAGAACTTCAAGAAGTCTTAACTGTTTACAAATTAACTACTATTTACTTCTAGGGAGAAATAAAAATGACTTTTAAGGTGTTATTACTTGATAAACTAGAAAATAGAACTCATATAGAATTCGTCTGTTAATTTGAGCGAGAGATTCACTTAAAACTGAGTTATCGGTAAACCGGGATTTCGATACCTTTAATGTTATTTAGATCTGTTTAACCTTTCTACGCATGAAAGGAATTTGAATGAAATTGCAGACAATCATGTTGGGGGCCCTGGTGACCTCTTATCCATCGCAGAGTCATAATTAATACATGGTTGGAAAGCTCACTGAACACAGATTTTAACAAGGTAACATTTGTGCAATTTCCGCTCTATTTGTAGAAGAAGAAGAAGAACAAAAAAGCCCTAAAATATTACAAAATTGAATTTGGGGGCCTTGGTAAAACCTATGCTGACAAAATGGTGCTAATGTACAGGGGATAGACAAAAAATCTAAAAACACTTCATATAAAACATGTAAGTATGGCCCTCCAATGTACAAAACGTGTTGCCGTTGCCGATTATTTTTTTGTTTACAATGTGTCATGTGGGCCTTCCTCTTCCTTCAGCAGTAACCAGTTCACCTGTGAGTGTCATAATGTGAAAGTGGTGCGGTAAAATGGGCGACCTGACAGACTGCCAAAGAGGCATGATCGTTGGTGCCCGTCTGGTTGGAGCTTCAGTGGCAACAGTGGCGAACATTGTCGGGGTATCGAAAGGCACTGTGTCCAAAGTCACTAGGGTATACACAATTCATGGGCAAACGACGTCTGCAAAGCACAACAGTGGTCGAAAGACAATCCTGTCAGATAGGGACCGGAGGGCATTAAAAGGATTGTAGCAGCTAAAAAGAAGACCACTGCAATGAAAATTACATCTGAACTCAATTCCGGCCTACAGAACCCGGTTTCATCGAAAACAGTGCGACGGGAACTTCATAAAATGAAAATTCATGGCAGGGCCGCTATCACTAAACCCCCTGGTCACAGCAGTAAATGCGAAGAGGCGTGTCCAGTGGTGCAAAGACCACAAGTGTTGACTCATGAGCAATGGAAACACGTAATGTGGTCCGATGAATCGACCTTCACCTTGTTTCCAACAACCGGTGTGTTTAAGTATGGAGAACACCGTTGCAGGCCTATGATACCGACTGTCTGCTCCCAACTGTGAAGCATGGAGTTGGTTCTGTTACAGTATAGGCAGTGACATCGTGATTTTCTGCAGGTCCCATCATAGCCCTGCATGGAATGGTGAATGCTAAGACGTATGAGGCCATTTTGGGGGACCAGGTTCTACCCATATTGTTCTCTGATGGTGATGGTATCTACCAAGATGATTTGGCACCCTGTCATGTTGCAAAAACGGTGAAATCATGGTTTGAGGAGCATTACTAGGAGCTATCACACCTCCCCTTGGTCTCACAATTACCAAATCTGAACATCATTGAACCATTGTGGTCTGAGTTACAAAGACGTGTTCGATCTCATTACCCTCACCCAGCATCCCTTAAGGAACTGGAGCATGTTTTGGAGGAACAATGGTACGAAACTCCACACACCATGATTCAGTAGCTGTATACGTCCATTGCACGAAGGATCCAAGCTGTTTTGGACACTAAAGGAGGTTATTACTTTCGCTTGGTTATTACGTTTCCCCTACTACTAAAATATTTTAGTACTGTAGGTTAGAAAGTAACGTATATATAGGTGATGTCACATTTCCAATATTACAATTGAAGTATACTACAGAAGGGTGGGTGCAGACGACTTCCATCCTTCCAAACTCGCAACTGAAGTGAGTATGAATTTCTCGTCAGCCAAAGTAATACCAGCGCATAGAGCTAAAAAGTGCCAGACTCCATTTGCTGTTGTCTAGTTCCTTTGCATTAACACTTCCTTGCTATGACCCTATCATTGTTTATCTGTACATTGGTACAACTTAAACACTTATATCTCGTATAATTTTTCAGTTCTAGGATTTTTGACACTTTCACACTGAACTTTCATGTCTCTTATAAGTAACTGAGACAACTTATAAGTCAACATATAATTACTTAAATCAGAAAAGAGAAAGTAAAGAATATTTTTTGCATTAATCACAACCTCCAGTGTTAGTTACCTGTCATTGTTTGACCATGACCAGTGGTGGCCTAAATTGGCATACCATGCAGCAGATGGTGATCACTAGAACTTAAACAAATAGCAGAATCTAAACTATTTGGATATATTTCTGGCTTCACAGTTTTAATTACAGCATTTAAGCAATATACAAGAACAATCTATATATAATTATACTAAGGTAATGATTTATTATATAAAAGCACATTTAATTCACCAAGTGCATGAGTGCTGAGGGCTATTTCATTTTGTTGACATCTTAACAAGAAAGATCCTGGGGGCCGCGGTGGCTCAGTGATCGAGCGTTCACTTCTGGTGCATGGGGTTCCGGGGTTCGATCTCGGCTAGCGCCAAGTGGACTTTGTGGTGGGCAAACCCTGTGTGTGGGGGTTTCTCGGGGATCCCCCGTTTCCTCCAACTTTCTTCATTCCACCTTTTCATTCATTTTTGATCATCACCGTCTCCTTTAGCCTAGATGTCATAAACGTTGGACGTAAAACTCAAAGATTTTCATGAAAGATTCTGCATCCAGTTGCAGACAGTCTGCTACCTGCAAGCTCAAATCATACTTACAAATAGTACTCGCGAGGGAAAACAATACTGGGTTAGTTTCTTCAACGAATAAGCGACAATCCGATGTAAAGTTATCAAATTGTACTATTCGTTGCGTTCAAGAACATCTATGATTTGTGAATATAAATAATAACTCTACCATCTTCACCATTTGAATTATATATCCTTACACTTAATCAGAAGGTGATAGCTGACTAGATAAAAAAAACTCCGTAGAGGTATCGGAGGTGATGTGAAGGGTTATAGGTGTCAACAAACGTCGCACCAAGAGATTTTCGCAGTCCTTGTAATCCAAATCTCATAAGATAATGATATAGGAAATACTAAGACTATCTTGGCGACACGCCGTCGTCCCTCGAAGTGGTTTAGACCCATAACATAAGGACACTAGACCTAAGCTTGTATACTTATTACAGTGTTTAAGGCTTATTTTCGTGTCATCTTTGAAGTTTAGTTAGTGTCAGTTTGAAACACTCAAATTCACAACCTCTCTGCTTCAAAAATACACAGATGTGGAAAATACAGGACATTCTCTTGATTTTACAAAAAAAAAAAAAAAAAATCAGTTTCTGGATCTTCGTATTTCTGTATTCCCTGTCCGTTTGAGCCAATATTATCTGCCTAAGCTAATGTGACTATCACATATTCCCTTTAATCAAATTAATACTAATTACAATACAAATATCGATTTCTATATGCAAATATTTTGATATGAAACATATAAAAATAAAATATTAATTTCCATATTAACCCGTAGGTGCTCGCGTGGGGGTCTCCTAGACCCCCAGCAAGTTTCCTTAGTGATTTTCTTGAAAATGGAGTTGGTTATACTGCTACCACTTACAGTATCTTCCTAAAATAGAACAAGCATTCTATCAAGGCCCGTAAAAAAAGATTATAGGGAATGTCTCTAGCGATTCTCACGGCAATATTTTAATTAACAGCTAAAAAAACAACAAAAAGTATGGGGGTCTGTGGCACCCCCACGCGAGCACTTACGTTACAAAAAATGACGCGACTACTTACGGAAATACAAGTTAATGTGGCACAAGTACGTACTATACACTGCTCATAATCTTCAAAACAGACAATAATAATTGTATTACAATGAAATATCTAATAAAATCTGACAATACTATCAGTCAATTGACAACCCTACTAACCACATATAACTTACCTTTTTAAATACTACTACTTTTATTACTACTACTACTTCTACTACTACTACTACTACTACTACTACTACTACTACTATTACTACTACTACTACTGGTACTGCTACTACTACTACTAATAATAATAATAATAATAGTAATAGTAATAAGAAATAGTGATATTAGATTTTTTTCGATTGTTGGAAGGATCCATAAATACTCCATGAAGATATCAGGGTCAGTAGAATCAATCTCTGGCTGCAAAGTAGCAAATACTCACCAGCAGGAACAAAGATAACGAAATCGAGCTTCTATAAGTTCGTACTGTTATTACAAATTAACTGATGAAACTTTACAGATTGTTTCATATCGTTGTTGGATGAGTAGAACTTTCACTTTTTTTCGTTTCTACTTACGATTCTGTATTAAACAAATAATAGGAGTTAAAATTTTATTCTTCTTGATACTTCAAAGATCTCTAGGCTAATTTAATACTAACAGTATATCCTTCTCAGCTGTTAAGACTACCACCAAAACTTATTTAATGTAGGAAGTAGAAAAAAACAAAGGGAAACATTATATTGGCTGAAAATCAGAACATTAGAAAAAAATAAAATCAAATCTTTCAGCTTTACATTCCATGATTGTATCCTTTAGGCTAAGGGAGACCGTAGAAGCTCATTAGGGTTGACCAAAAGGTAGAAAGGAAAAGGAAAATCAACAAACAGTGTTGAATATTGACTTTTGCATGGTCATATGCTTAATGTTATGTGTAGATGTCCAAGAATTATTTGAAATTAGAAGCGGAAGAATTAGGAAAGGAAACCGAAAATCTTCTTTTCAACAAGTAATAGGCTATGAATATGCTGCTTGTGTTGCTGTTCTTCTTCTTCTTCCTCTTCTGCTACTGCTACTTCTAGTACTACTACTACTACTACTACTAATAATAATAATAAACATCCTTATTATATATATATATATATATATATATATATATATATATATATATATATATATATATATATATATATATATATATATATATATATATATATATAATAAGGATGTTTATTATATATATAAACGATAACAAACTGTATCTCGTCATGAAGATTAATTACTTGAAACAACATAAAAATACTGTATATTGATTAAGTTATTGACATTAAAAACGTATGTAGCGCAATTTGAGAGACCATTTTACTACCCTACTTTTATTTTATCCAGGCACCACGACTCTATTTAAAAAATCAATTGATGGACAAAGTAGTTACTATTAAATATATCGAATGTAAACGCAAATAAAATGTGTGTTTTTTTTTTTTTTTTGTTTTTTTGTCTACCAGAAAATGAATTTGGAGGTGATCCTGTGGGGTGCCTATCCCTCTGGTCTGTAGGCTATTTCCAGGTATTATTATATACGTAGATATATATATATATATATTATATACATAGGCGGCGCCACAGTGGTTGCAATGGGTGCAGCTGCACCCACATTAACTTTGATTTTCAGATTTCCTACAATAATCCTTTCTATTTTGTATATTTCTTGTTTCCCATGTTTGGATATATTTGAGTGATTTCTTAAGATTCTCACAAGTTATTTGCTACTATACAGTGTTTTTCTAGTTTTTTTAAAGTAAAACTTAGGGATTATTTTTTGAGATCTTGAGGGTCTGGCAACAATGTTAGGATGTGTTGGCAGAGCGTCTTCGGTTATTAGTCGCTTATGCGAAACGGAGTTTCTCCAATTTGATTTATGTCAAGTCCAAACTAGCTTCAACAGGGACTCAACTCGATAATGTTTTCTGTAGAAAAGTCGATTTCAGTGAGCATAAAAATAAGATGTCATTGAAGAAGTGAAAGCCATGGTTCCATTCAACATAAAAATGTCCTTATAAAAAGTCTTGTAATTGATGCTATTGCATAAAACAAAGTACCCTTGTACACTTAGAAATTCTGATATTTCTTTGATAAATCCATAACCCATATACACGTCTATCTATGTATGGAATTTCTTTAAATATGAATAATACATAAAAGTTTTTATTGATTACCATGTTAATATTTTTTACTATGTCGTATTCCTTCCCAGCCTACATCCACATTACCAAAATTCTGGCGTCGCCTATGATTATATATATATATATACTTTCGAAAGTTGATTATTAAGGAAAGATAAATTGTAATGTTAAAGAAATGCAATGCAATTTAGAATACAATCTTTAGCTTGAGAACCCTGAATCTATTACTTATAGTAATGTGTAATAGATGGTACCATTTGTAAGTTAAATATTTCAAGTTATTTTTATCTTTTGTTGAAAACACAGTACTAAAGTACCAAAGAGCTCAATAAAACAATAAGGTCCAATTAGAGTGCTCTGTTTGATAAATCCAGAAATTTCAAAAGAGATCTTGTAAATTTACGGTACTCCTGTGAAGAAAACTACAAAAAGATCACATAATGGAAATGTTCTCGCACTACAGTGAAATATTCAAATAAAATACTATGAATAAATTAAGATGCTATATGACATGGTGAAATTTTCCGTTGATACTTACCATTTATCGTTCTTGATGAAATCCAGTCGTTGTAAAACAGATTGGAGGTTTACTCACTAGCTAATTAGACCATTACTCCAGTGCTATTGTGATCAGTACGATTTAAATTTAGGCTTGTTCATATTTGATGTTTGAAATATTTTTCAATTGCTGCTATTGTTATCTAATCTGCTAAAAAAGGTTTTAACCCTTTTATGGGCAAATTAGATAATGTTTAAGATGACATGCCTACAACAAAACAAACATGCCAATCTTTTCTTGATGGAAACATCCAATCTCGTTCCCATTAAAAGAATTTGGCATGGGAGCTACAGGTTTGATTCCAGGTGAGGGCTTATGTTTCTCAGATTCCAAGTTATAAGCTGTACGTTCAGGTCTCATATAGGCTCGTACGTGACTTCTGAAAGGTTAACTAAATATGTAGCCTTTCAAATATATTATTAGTTTAATAGTTAGAATTTCTGCCTATATTTTTATTTTCGTTGTGAATTTTAGGATTATTTTATCTGAAGAAAAAATGTTAATAGAACAGCTAAATATAAAACGAATAGTATGGTATTTGGATCCGTGCAAAGAATTAAAGAAAAGGGAATTGTGTTACGAACATTATGATACAAAACACTGTATCTCTTTTAGACATAACATTTTGTCCAGGGTACTGGGTTCGTTTCCTATGGGGACACTCGTTGGAAAAAGTGTAACAATTTTTCAGTCCTATATTCCTGAGTGAGCTTTTTCTCATTCATGTAAGGTACAGTAAACGCCTCCATGGTACATAATATAATAATGCCAATCCACTTTGTTGCTTCTCCATTAAATTCTCCTTCCTGGTTCCCGCGGTAGTGTAATCGCCGAAATATGTAATTTTTCATATGAGACGAACTAACATTCCTATAGATGTCGGAAGTTCAGAAATCTAATTTCTAAATGTAATCCTTTTGTTTGGAATCAAATAGTAGCTACAATGTGAATTAGTTATCAGACAGATTTTGAATGCCCCTAGTAGACCCTATATCACCAACAAAATGTATTATGATAGTTGATTTCATTTCGTATTCACATTAGAGTCCCTTTCAGCAGCGAGGATATATGATACGTGGACCTAAAGCTTACTGTGGGATCCGAACCACATGAGCGCACTCCGGAAATCGAACCTAGCTATACTTCGCAAAAGGCGCGTACGCTAACCATTCAACCACGAGATCCTCTATTATGATAGTTGAGAACTTATTAACAAATACCTGAAGTGTCTCAGAATTTTGTTTTAATTATTGCGTCTATTATTTTGTCTGGTAGATTAAATGAGACGATGAGAAATTAACAATAATAAAGAAATGAAATGTTCTGAGGATGCTTGAGTGAGAGTCGAACCTATTACAGATAGGTGTTACGATGACCAGCCTTAGACCACTCGATCAAGCAGCTCTCGCGGAGAGGAGTCTAGGAGAAAACAATTTCTTAATAGCATCGAAAGAATACATTTTGGTAAGTTACCTATGAGCTGTGATTCGCAGGAACAGTGTATCATGACGCAATGTGCGTCATTAAAGTTATTGAATGGAGAAAAAGCGACTTACTGAAACGAGTTTGCAGCTTAAAATGTATATACCAAATAACAATGTCAAACAACTTGAATGAAATTGGTTTGTTATATTTTCTCTCAATTAATGTTGAAACCTAAGATAGTAATAGCTTTCTACTATGTCTAGTTGAGAGATGGAATGTGTTTTTGTTAAGCTTAATTGATTGCCAGAAACCGATTTTTGCTATCTATTATAGTTTTTATTCTATAATGATCAACGTTAAAACCGGAAGTAGTTTATTTCTGACACTTTCTGTTTGAATAAAGAGTCAAGAGAGAAGATAATATTATTCGTAGTATTCGTAGAATGATAAATCGTTTCTAAAATCTCATCGTTTCCTCTCTATGTAGATCAGGGCTCAAAATTTCCTGTCGCCAATAGGATGGTTTCTGCCTAAACTCACAGGGCTGCACAGTTTGTGCTTCGAACGAAAATAATTGCCACAGAGTGAGAGAAAACAGGGAATGTGAAGTGTTTCTTTGTCAAACCAAAGGCCGGAGGGAGGTGACTTCTCATAATTTGTCCGTGAGAGATGCTGACGACCATCATTTTTGGATTGGCGAGTGCGTTTGACTTTGAAATTTTGCTCCCTGATGTAGATCAATATTGTGGATTTGTATCAATTCTTGTTTTAATAGTGGAGTTATGGATGGATATGAAATCCATTCTTGGAGCGAGTAATCCGTTTGAGAAAAGTAGCTTATCTATATATATTACCATTTTCACTCTATAGTTATCGACCTAAAAGCTGGAAATTTTTCATCCTTAATACTTCGGGCTTGAATATCGATTCGACCAATGTACTCGATTCCTAACAGGGGACCGCGGTGGCTCAGTGGTAGAGCGTTCACCTCTGGTGCAAGGGGGCTCGGGTTCAAACCCTGCTCCCGCCAAGTGAACTTTGTGGTGGACAAACACTGTGTGCGTGGGTTTTCTCGGGGTTCTCCCGTTTCCTCCCACTTTCTTCATTCCACCATTTCATTCATCACTCATCATCACCGTCTCCTTTAGCCTAACCGGCATAATCGTGGGACGTAAAACTCAAAAATTTCATTTCATTTCATTTTCGATTCCTAACAATCGATTCTCTACATTCTAGCCAAAATTAATGTTGATCGTAGTTAATTGGCCAAAACTACGTAGTTCTTAAGATTCTTTTTTGTTTCTCGGACGGACGAACACACGGACAGTAAACAAACTCCTTGAAAATTGTACAATTGACACAATAGCCACAGTTTTCAGCGAGGGTTTACCGAGGAGGGACACAATTGAAGAAGAACATTTAAATATAGTAGGTATCAGTTATATTAGAACATACTATGGCACCAGTACTTAGGTTGTGCGTCATGGGTGTTACATGACTGACTAGCCTTGCTGTACTTTCGGGGAATATAGAGGAAGGAACGTACTGATATCCGCAAAGAAGTAAACACTTTGAAACAGAAGATTTAACAGGAAAACAAATATTTCCTGTCTAGGAACAGACAATAAATAATCAAATGCTTTCGGACAATAACAAACATGTTCTGAATCCATCGAGGAGAAATTTGTCGGGTTGAAGGGGAATTTGTCACAGTTGAGATTATTTGTACTTGTGTTTTTTGTAACATTGTCTGCTTATGTTATATATACCTAAGTAATTATTTTTTACTTCTTTAGTTATGTAAAATTTATTAATGTAAAATCCAAATGATTTATCAAAATTTTGTAAAATATAAAACATATATATCCTGTAAGCACAAGAAATACTGAGATAAGGACTCAATGTAGTCTGAGATAAAAGTTAAAAGAAATTTAATATTTATAACACTGGTCTATAATTTTTTCAAGTTTCTGCTTATGTTGATTTCTCAATGGTAGCTTAATGATTTTCACCTGATCACGACTTTCTTTTTGTTGTTGTTGTTGTTGTTGTTGTTGTTGTTGTTGTTGTTGTTTACGTTCTCCACTATTTAACATCAAACGAATTTGTGTCCCTATGGAAATACTACTCAGAATTTTTGCGTCTGACAAAGCAGGAAATATTTGTTTTATATTCTGAAGACCAGTTGATTCGTGATAAAAAAGAAAAGATTTTACAAATTGTTTTACTAATCCCAACTTAATGTCTACTGTAGTGTTGGGAGGAGAATTTTCTCTCTGGGAACTAAAGCTGAATTGATCATATTGTGTGTGTTCCAGGAATTAGCTTTTTCTTTCAGGACATACTGTTTTCTCATAATGCTTTCTATTCAAAATGATTTAGAAAGCAGGAGTATTTTGGATAACCACTCTGTAATCCAAGAAGAAAATTAATTATTTTGAAATCACCACATACCGTACGTCTCTTTGATGTTTTTCATTTTGCATTTTCTCCAGTGTGAGCTTCACACTTGAATAACATTCTTTCAGGTGGACGGAGTATGCGACTGGTATTGAAGGATATTGGTTACCATTACACAAAAGAACTATGCACCTTCAGGCTACTTTTCGATCTGTCCATGAATAGACGCCATTCTTTAAGTTCATATTTGAATCCAATTACACTAAGAAGACCATTGCTATCAGAACAGTAGCACAGGGAGTCTTCAACAGCAAAATAACCCGAAAAGCGTTGGTACCTTCTTCTGAACTTAGATATTTCACAGGAATGTAGTATCAAGTTCCACTCCTTTAGTTTCTAATAAGATCATTTAGATCTTTTTGATTCAGTAAAGAGGTTTCTTAGTATTTTCGTCGAACCAAGGCTCGTCAAAACTGACTGAATCAGTGTTCTGTTCATAGATTGCCGTTTGAATTGTAGGTGACGGAATAGATGCTCGAGAGGACAATATGTCAAGGTATTGAAGCGGTCATCTGTTCTTGTTCTTCTTGAAGTTTGACAAGTCGATTTTTTAAAAGTAACAATCATTGTGGTGATTGGTAGGTTCTTTCCAAACTCGAGGGATAGCAAACGGCATACCTTTTTCTAGTCTCACGAAATCAATTTTCCAGCGTCGACCGGTAGCTACTACAAGACACATGTGTTACCAATGCTTTGTCAAGATCACCAACAGCCATTCCGAGGTAAGCCTTATAAGCGTCACGAAATTTAGTTCCGGGTGCATAGTTTTTATTCCTGCCCCAGCCTAGCCAAGGCTCATTTTCATTGGCTGATGGGATCACGTGAACAACTTCCTTTTCGCCATGTTTTTCATTGTATCCGTCTTGGAACGTGAACCATGAGGCGGGTTGAAAGTGTACGCTGATAAGAGAATAATAAAACAAGACGGCGTGTGATTCGCATGTTGAGTAATCAATTTTCGATAATGTTCTAACCATAGAAGGCGATGGAGTAGATAAATGTTATAAAATAGGTTGTCGATCGGTATTCACAGAATCAGTTGCAATTCTGTAATCCTTCTATTCTTGTTGTATGTTGAAGGGGGTTGTATGTCTTTTGCTTTGTTGTCAACTGTGTAAGTTAATTCTTCAGATAATTTTCTACTTGGTAATGATGTTATGAGGAATCTTTCTACATTATTACTGCGACTACTTGTTTTACATTCTCATTAGTTTCATTAAACCTATTGCATACTTAGTGGTGAGCGTTATCGCGAAGGTGATTATTTTTACTGCAGCTCATTTCCCTAATCGATTCCTTTAATTCATTTTATATTTCTTTTCACGTACTTAAAATAAAATAAATATTAATTGCCCTCTATTATACCCTTTAGTATAAAGATGAATTAAACGTGGCTAAACAGTTAGCGTTCTCGCCTTTAGCGTGGGGGACCCGGGTTCGATTCCCGGCGAGAGCTCAAATGGTTCGGATTCCACGTTAATCAGTAGATCCTCGTCTCATATAGCCTCGCTGCTGAAAGGGACGCTAAACTAAAATCAACTCAACTCAAAGGGGGACGGTTTTCATTACCCTAAAAAAATGTTCAAATAGGATAGAACTTTAAAATTTTAATCTGCGTAACGTCCTGAAAACAGACCTAAATGGTTTTTAATTTCCTTTATTCATATTTGGAGGGAGCAGATGGGGCATATTTCCCCATAAAATTGTAGGGACCGGCTTTTGGGTCTAGCCTAGAAGGCGTTGAACGATTGGAACGAAAGTTGCAGGATTCATAGCTCTTTATCTTACAATAAAAATGTGAAAAGATAACACACATTCATTTGCACATTGAAATGGGGGACGGAACGTTACCCTCAAAAGTTGTTCAAATAAAATAGGACTTAAAATTATTAATTATGGAACGTCCCAAGAACAGAAATCATTTTTATTTTTTCAATTCCTATTTGAAGGGAGCAGAGGGGGCATATTTTTTTCTATTCTCAGGATGCTACTTGAATTGAAATTTGTAAATTTTGTCCCTTTTGGACAACTTTCCGGGTCAAGAAGCCCGTCCTTCCTCTGTATGAGGAAATGGAATATTTCATTTTTTCTCATTTTTATTGCAAGAGGAATCCCTTAATTTTGAGTCACATGATAAAAAAGTAAAGTGATTTCTAATTTTGGTTTAAGAAAAGCTTGGACGGTTGTTAAGAAAGTTCCTGAGTATTTCAAATGACTTGATAATGTAGGGCCTACGTCACGAAGATTGATCTGGACATTGCCGTACTAATCCTCATATTCTTTGGTATCTCATTTATATTTTTCTGGTATTTCAATATGCAGTTCTCATTAATTTTATATCGCACCTCTTTTATTTAAAATGATTTTCAAACAACTTTCCAACTGTTGACATTTTTAGTAGACCTATTTTTTGTTGTTGTTGTTGTTTTTAACAGTATGTATAAAAGTAAAAATATGCCTATCAGAACAACATTCAAAATAATATTTAAAATATTTTCCGGTATTAGATTCTAATTGTATTTATCTCTTCCGGTTATTTTCACGACCCCCATGAAACTCTCCCGCCACCCCGACGTTGAGAAACCCTAGCCTAATGCAACAATGGCTACGATTTGTACCACTGAAAGCGGTTCACTTCATGATTTGTGCAATACTGTGAGAAAAAATGGTGTTGGTCATTCTGGACACGTAAATCATGCTTACGGCACAATCTTCGCGGTGCTGTATCTTCGTTAATATACTATTTAAGTACTCCACCGCTTTTATAAATACGTTTCTTACACAGTACTCTACCTTTGTAAATAGAGTGATTTAATCTTTAAACATTAATATCGTGGTGCCTTTTACCTTGTTTCAATAAAAATGCTTCACTGTTAAGTAACTTTATAAAGAGCTACCGGTACGTCTGCATATATACAGTGGTGCCCACAGAGGGGGGGATATGACGCAAACTGCGTCATTGAAATATTTGGGGGGGGGGTAAAATCTATATAAATATGTTTGAAAGGGTGTAAAAATTAATCGAAAAGAAGATTTTTTCATGGAAGAACACCTACGGATAGACAATTGGGGGGGTGCGTCGTGGACATAAGGGGGGGCACCACTGATATATAAACCATACAAACTTGATAAATGCTAATATCAACATTTTTTCTTGTTTTAATAAAAAATATTTAAATGCTAATCTTATAAAACGTTACATGCATAAATCATATGAACTTTGATATCAACAACACATAATATGCATTAGAACTCAATTTATTCAATCATGTGTTGCTCTAAGATACGTAGATACATTGAAATAGGAAGTGAAAGTGTTATCACGTGATCTGATAAGACAATGAGACTGAGGCTGTGGCAGGCTGGGGCAAGAAAACAAAATGTGCGTTCCGGGTACCATGACATATTTAACTTGTTTTGGGCCAATGTAGTATCGCACACTTAACAGAGAGAGAGTGTCCGCGCGCAATTTGCACTTCCGACCAGTGTTGCCAGACGAATCAGTTGGAAAAGCAGGAGATTCGAAGATAAAAAACTGGAGAAAGCAGTAGACACATACAGTGGTGGCGTTTGAATATAAATCCGGGGAGGAGGGCAATAAAATTTTCCATTATTAAGAGGGCAGTAGTCAAAACAAGCAATCCAGAATTCATTTCCGATGAACTACGTTGAGCAAATGAAAGGGAAAAGTCCCGATTTATATTAATATTATTTGATACACACATGTGTGAAGTAAAACGTAGTGAAAGAGGAAAGTGGAGTGGGAAAATGTCTTTTCATGCACGTAGCGATAACGTAGCTATATGGTAGGCCCCTATAGTTACACGTTATCGTGACGTAAGACGATTTCTTGCTGACGATCGTGGAGAAACGATATAAGCCACTCTTCCAACCCAAGTCTCAATCTAAACAACACTTACTTGTAAATCTTACAGAAAGTCATAAAAACGCTAACCACAATGCATATAGAAGATGACGTACAGTTGTATTCTTTGGATATATAATATATACAGTAAAGCTCTATAACTATATGCTCTATAGAGCTTTGTGTATTATAACAGAGAAATTTCGTCTTTTTATGTGAGGAAACATTGAAAATTCAATATTAATAATAATATATTTCTTCAACTTCTCGAAGTAAGGAAAAAGCAGGAAATTGTTCACATTTCATTTTCTTTCGCAGTAGATCAGTAGAACGTAGGAAAAGCACGAGATCTCCTGCAAAATCAGTAGATCTGGCAACACTGCTTCCGACTTGTTCAGATGTTATCGTTATCTGGAGTAACTGAACCAAGAATACATACATACGTAATGATACACTTAAAACTCATGTTATAGCAGATATACATACAATAGGACTGCAGGAAATTTGGCGCCTTAAGTCTATCATAATTGTAGTACCTAAATTTGCAACAATTTGATTACTACTGCGGATACATTTAAGCTATTTACATTTTTGTTGTAAATTTTCAGAAGATACGTTATCTACTTGCAGCTTTTAACCAGTTCTACTCAACAAAAAACTTGTTCCCTCTAGCGAGTATAAAAGAAACTATATTAAACTTCCTTTGGGGAAATCCTGTAGTACGAGGTAAACAAAACATGCTGATATCGTTGAAAACCTTAACATTAGGACAAACTCGATGCTGGATTCGTGTTCAGCAGTTTAAAAGGGTTAACTTTACAATACCCGCTCCAGCTGGTGTACTCACTCAGACGCGAGAAATTGTCACCAGCCTCCAAGCCCATCTATCACATTTGATCAAAATGGGAAAGATAGTGTTAATTTTGAACTTAATTGACCAAGCCTTGTATATGAAAGAATGATCTCGAAGCTGCTTTCTGACAAGTTTGGTATACCTACTGATGTGTTGGTGCGTTTAGCTCCAATCCTGTGACCATATATATTTAATAAACAGGGAGGCTGCTCGCATGATGTCTACATTCTTTGTGACTGCCCCTTGGATTTGGATTTTCGGGACTTTTTCTTTCCGCCCATGCCTTGCTGTATGTTAAAGAACGTTAGACAAACGAGATTATTCGCGCGCTTGTGTAACTGGGAGCCGGACCTTTGGCGTCCGCGCTGGTCGAAATTGTTCTACATTTTTGTGTGAAGTGAACTCCCCAGCCTGGGTTGAGTATTCAAAGCTTAATTACTTATTTTAAACTAAACTACATACATCCAAACATCAAAGTGGGCTTTTAAATCATTTTTAACGACCTAGTTTATTAAATGTTGTGCGCAGTGATAGTAACAATAGCTTCATAAACCCTGATGCGTAAGCCTCCGAGTGCTGAATAATTTGACGTAGCCTGATGCATCTAGAAGTGTAAACTCGATGGACAAACTTTACGATCATCATTTGTGGAGCTTATTGTGGAATCTTTATGATTACTTGGGACTCAACACCAGGACCACGACGACCCTGAACGGTTTGACCGGTCGAAGATCATAGTGAGTATGACTCTTAGCGGAAATAATTAATCATGCCACCAAGTCACCACAATTTATAATCGTAGACGGCCGTAAATATCATAGAGAGGAATTTGTTTGTCTGTGAGTTCAATGCTATTTTTGAGAGTAGTGTAATTCATGTTGAGTGTCATTATATGAGTTACACATTGTAAATTGAAGTTTTCTTCATTTTTTCATAATATTAATTTTTAGCTTCATTACGTTTAATTAAGGCACACATATATATTTATATGTCTATTCACTTATATTTTTACGGTACTTATATCTTTATCAACCGCTTCCCAGCTACAACTGTTGTAGAGTATAAGTGTTGGATAACTCGAGTTTTGTCGTGGTACAGTTAGGAAAACGAGGGAGAAAAACACAAAAAGAAACATGACTGATACATGTAATTATAATAACGACCAAAATCTCCATCAGTGAAGCCATATCTAGCATCTTGGTGCTAGATCTAGCATAATTCACATGCATTTAGCATCTAGCATCTTGACTTTAGCATCTTGGCCAAATCTGGCATAATTTCATTCTTCCCTCTGATGAACAGAAAAAGAACGAAAATTTAGATGGTTCATGGACCGTAGGCAATTATTTTTCTTAGTTGAAGCGATGGTTGGAACAATGAGACCAGTCAGTATTTCCGCGGTTGTAATTTACTGTTGAATTCAGAGGAATGTTCAAAAATAGCAAAACGTGACTACAAAACATATTTACTTAACCATAGTTTTATTACTGTCAACTGAAACCTGAATGTTTGGTTATCTGGGATGTTTCTGTCCCTTTCAATTTACAAGTTGAGAGGGGAGGGATATGAGCGTCAGTGGACAGCTAGTAATACACTAAAATGCTTCAGGCCTGTGTCGGAAGCGGCATGTTATGTATATATATTTCTTAAAATGTTATCCATTCATAAAACATAAATTCGACCTTCCTCCCCTATAATGTGTCATTTACCTATTTATTTCATCATTCCTTCATTATTTCATTATTATTTCATTAGACAGCGTCATATTAGCTTGGTACATAAATACAATTGAAACACTTCATTAAAATAATGAAGATAAGTAGGGGGCGGATCTTTAAAATTAGTTAGAAAAGATAATTTGAAGATCTGGCATAATTTACAAAAATCTAGCATAATTCAGACCCGTGTTTGGCATCATCACGAGTCTCGAGTGTGGCAACCCTGATCTCCATACCAATTACACTCTATTAACTTTATGAAATGGATCAGAACTTCAATAACATCAAGCTAATCGTTCCTACCACTAGCCTACTTATCTCTATCTTACTCTTAGGGTTTACAGATTTGTAAAATCAGAAAGGAGAACACTTTGACTTTAAAAATCACTAAAAATTGCTTTTACCGAAACTTAAGTTTGCTCCCAGTTTATATCAAACAGCACATTTTTAAGAAAAATGTATAGAAATTAATACATTATAAAGTAAACTAATACAGTAAAGCATTAAAGTAAAGTAATACAATTTTGTAGCCGTAATTTGTTCACTCTTTTGAGAAAACTTTTTAGAAAAAAATATCTCCAAATTCTTCCGAAGTTGAATAATTGTTCACCTTTAGTTTCATTGTCTCTGCATGCTTAAAAGGTCACACTTTCCTCTGTTGGAAATCTCAATGTCATAATAACAAATAGTACAATATGCATAACAATTACCTTTTGTATTTTCCGTGCACATAGGCAGCGACGCAAATCTGTCTTCAACATTGGGGGGTGGGTGGGTGGAGCGTGTAAGACGTTCCCATAATCTTTTTTTGTAAGTGATGTTCAAAATATTTATGAGAAATAATGCTGTGGAGAATCACGGAAGCAGAGTTGTCTTCATCATTGGGAGGCGGGCAGATTTGAGACTTATTCTGGGGAAACATGAGTTTCACCTTACTTTCCTTTGTGACAATCGGACAAGAATGACATTTCTACCCTCCAAAATAATTCAAATAGGATTATTGGGGCGGACAGTCCCCCCAGTTTCAAGATTAGTGGGGGCATATCCAATTAACTTCCCCGGGGTTTGGGCCAGTGAACATAGGAATTCATTTTCATAATAATCAAAAGTTCTTTTAGGCATGCCATCAAATTCTTTCCTTTAATATTCGATTTCTTGAGCATAAAAATATATGACAACGTTGACCATAATATTTCATTCTCGTTATTAAAAAATAGGACTAAAATAATATTCTGGATCACAGTTCATAGATGCATTTGAGCGATATTTACAGGTTTTCGGATAAAAGCCGAACTATTTACGCAAATTAATCATCAATCAATATATTATACGAACAAATGACAAATGACAATCGATATTGTTTTAATGTTGTTACTATTGTTCTCAAAAATATACATTGGGTTCACCGTACTGTAGTGTCCCACGATCAAGTACTTAATATAGTCATGCTACTAATAACTTTCATCTTAAAACTTTGTTGACTTGTTTAATTAATTAGTCTCCACACTCCAAAAGGGGGGACAAAAGCGCGCCCGGCTTGGGTGCAAAGCCGGACATCAATTTTTCCGTGCAATAGCCGGACGGCCCGGCTAAAATCCGCACGTCTGGCAACCCAACTTACTCTACTATATACTTTTAAAGCGGACCTCTTTATCGCTGCGCAGTTGGAGTGTGTATTGTAAAGTTTATCCTTAAAATGTTGTAAATTCACATACTTCGGAAGAATTTTTTTTAAATATATCTATTTCAATGTGTAGGAAATTGGATCATTAATATAATATCATTACGCCCATATAAAAAAAGTTAGTCAAATGATGGCACGACTAACAAATTGGCGTAAAAGAAAAAAAAATGAAACGATTGAATAAATTATTAATAAACGAAATTTGCAACAGAGTATAACAATATTATAAAAAAATAACACTGTGAGGAAAATAAAAATGGGATTCCTACAAATATGCATTGAAGTTCTAAAAGATTCTGGTTTTCCATAAAAGAGTGATAAACTGCATCAAACGTGAGCAAATTGATTGCTCGGGTTGGCGTTTAACTTCCTCTTTTACTGCCGCGTGGAGGCGGTACGAAACAGAAAAAGGGAGCTACTGAGCAAGTAGTAATCAATAACTGTAGTAAAGCAACTACAATATAAAATAATAAATTAATTCCTATTTAATGTGAACTCGATCTATAACGAGTTTTATATCCACCACAAGCAGTGTTTCTTCCAGACATCATTATGGGGGGCACTCCCCCCGGAGGATACCAAAATAATACGTCTATAATATAATAACGAATAGAATGGTAGCAGCAGTGCCCGCCCGGAATGCTAAGTATGCCCCTCGGAACAATTTTTCTGAAAGAACGACTGGCTACAAGTATTTATACCAAGAATCGAACCTGGGCTTACAAGCGTAGAAAGTTCGCGTTTTTGCAACTGAGTAGTTAAGCCGTTTACATGGATAAAATGCTTGATGTAGTATCTAATGAACATGTAATCTCACAAAGAATCAAACCCATGATTTCCATGCTGTAGGCAACGAAATATACCATTCAACTAACTAACTATTGAAGTTCCTTCACAAGATATTGTGTCCCTATTAAATAGTCCCTTTCAGTTCTGTCCGGAATATTATTAGTAGGTAGATAATAATATAAAATGACAAATCTGACAAGAATATGTCTTTATTATTTTTATTTTAAGCAAAAATTAAAGCATCAGACGTTTTTAAGCCTCCACTTCCCCCTGCCTTAGCCGGTTACTTTCGGACTTAGACAGTATTTATGGCACATGCAACTGTCTTTTGCCTTTAGTCTCTCTCTTATATTTTGATGTTGCTTGATTATCTCCCTGTCTTTTCCGCTAACTTTTAAGATCAGGCATATTTATTTTCAGCATGGCACATAATATTTAAAACTATGCCATTTTATCTCTCTTTTTTGGTTTTGTTTTCTTTTCCTATATTTATCCTTTTTTTTACATGCAAAAAATAACCTGATAAAAGAAAAGTATTTAATGATACATAATACAAATGATTGGTATGCAGCTCATTCACCACTATGAAAGTACAAAAAGAGAATGAAAAATCCATGATGAATTTATCAGATGTATCCGCATTTTTTCGATTTATTTTGAAACTTTTTTTCTACTTTTCTCTCAATAGATTGACTTTACTTATTTTTGTTCTATGCAAACGACTGGGATCTTCAGCCAGTAATTGACCTGAATAGTTTCCAGACATGTGAGAAACTGGGACTACAATTCAGAGTGAGCGGATAAACCATTCAGCAGCATCTCCATCAACTTGGAAAGCACTACAAGTTGGATCGATGGCCAGAAGATAACGAGAGGGCCAGAAGATAACGCGAGCAGACACCTGTGTTTCTTTGCTATCTCGTCTGAAGAAGCAACTATTTTTGGACAGGGTATTGATATATGATGAAATGTGCATCCTGTGAGAAGCTTCACGGCGCCGTCATCATTGATTAGCATCCCATGAACCGGTTCCAAAACAGCCGAAACAAGCATTGCATCAGAATGTCCTCCTGTGTGTTTGGTGAACTGCTCGCGGCATCGTGCATCGGGAACTGCTACAAGCTGGTCAGAGCATCAATGCAAATGTTTACTGTCAGCAGATGAGCTGTGTTCAAGAAAACTCAAAACTCTGGAGCCAGAATTTCTGAATTGCAAAGGGGCCCTCCTTTACACTAGAACTCTAAGCCCCAATTGGCTAGGATGACCCGGGAAATCATTCTACGCCTTGAATGGGAAACAACATTGGATCCGCCATACTCCCCGGATATTGCACCGTCCGAATATCACCCGCTCCGTTCCTTGGATAATCACCTTAGAGGACGCCAGTTCAAATCTTTAGAAGAGGTGAAAAATGTACTTGATACTTTGTTAGCTTCACGACCCACCAAGTTCTACCGCGATGGAAGCCATGACCATCCAGAATGTTGGTAGAATGTCGGGGATGCTGATGGGTACTAGTTTGGATATATATCACTGATACAGAAGCATCTTAAATAGATGGAAAGATTTTTCTTTGACGATTTGCTTAACACGCAGCCAAAAACTAATGTGCGTGGAGAAAGGGGGATTCACACCGCAGACCTGTATATTCGAGAACCTAACAGAATAGAAGTACAAATTGCTATAAAGAAATTAAAGAAGCACAAAGCTACGGCTGTAGACGAAATTCTGGCTGTTAATTTTAGCTGGAGGCGAGAAACTGTGGAACAATATACACAAACTCATTCTGGACTCATCTGGAACAAGAAAGAATTGCCACAAAAGAGGAAAGAATCAATCATCGTTCCAATTCACAAGAAAGGCGACGAAATTGACTGTAATAACTAATTGAAGAGTGTAGGGGAAAATGGGGATGTCCAGTACTACTAATTTTTCAGGAAACGATTTTTGAAGTTCAAAGCATTTTATTTCCTAAGCTAATCGTGGAAAATGCTTCAAAATTGGTTTACAAGTTCGTTATAATGTTAGAAACCAGCTTGCGAAAGCTTATGCTCAGCGTATATAATTGTAAGGAAAATAGTACAAAAAGCCAACATGAAGTTGGTTTGCACCTGGGGAAAAGGGGTCCTGAGGGAAGTGCAAAATAATGGAATAAAAGAGGCGATTGTTTTTCTAAATTGTAAAGAATAATATTAACAATAGGTTGTTACTTCCTTTGTCGTTTTTATTCTCCTTTACTCCGCTAATTACTTCTTTAGAGTGGGGCAAGGCAAACAAGTGGGGTACAAAGTTTCATTGACTTTGTTGACCTGATAGTCAAGGTCATATAAAAGACTATCTGATACAGAAAGGTGCAGTTGTTTAAGCAAGTTTGACGACAATAGAATGTTAAAAATCACGTTCTGGGACAAGAGTGATATATTTTAAACTCATTTAGTATACAATAATTCAATGAATATGCCTGTATTTCGTGCTTGTCCGTGACAGAACAAGATGGTATGAAAATCTAAATTTTGTCCAAAAAGTGGACCTTCCCTCTTTTTTCAGTGTAAGTGATGACTATATCCCCTTCTTCATTTTTTCAATTATTCTTTAAACGGCTATAGCAAGTTAACCGTAAACCTTTTCCCCCTTTAACCACTCAGCGTGCCCTACAAGATGGCATAAAAATCTAAATTTTGCCAAAAACTGGACATCCCCCTCTTTCCCCCAGGGCTCTTCAATTATCGAGGCATTTCTCTTCTATGAACATCCTATAAAATCCTTTCAAACATTCTATTAGCAAGATTGTCCCCATATGCAGACAGAATTATTGGAGATTTCACTGCGGATTTAGATAAAATCGATCAACTATCGACCAAATATTTACTATTCGCCAAACACTCAAAAAGAACTGGAAGTACAATACCCCGATACATCAACTATTTATTGATTTTGAAAAGGCTTGCGACTCGGTTAGAACAGAAACATTGCAGAACGTTCTCATAGAATGTGGAATATCGAAAAAGCTAAGGTATGAATCCCAAAGTAAAGTCTGGAAAGGAAGACTTTTGTCCACGAGCTTTCACGTCGAAATTGGCCTGAAAAAAGGAAATGCGTTGTTGGCATTATTATTCAACTTTGTCCTGGGATACGCTTTAAGGAAAATCAAACATATCAATCAAGGCTTAAAGTTGAATGGTGTTCACCACGTTATGGCGTATGCTGGTGATGTGAATTTAATAGGGGACGATAGGAGAACAATAGAATGAAAAGCAGAGGCCTTATTAAACTTTTGCAGGAGCATGGGTTAAGAAGTAAATGTAGAGAAAACTAAATACATGGAAGTGCGTCGGGATCGTAATACGACAAATTATGGATGCGTTAAAATAGTAAACAATACTTTTGATAAAGTGGATAGTTTCAAATATCTAGGATTAATCTTAACAGAGGAAAATCATACTCACGAAGAAATTAAATGTCGACTAAAAGCAGGGAATTTGTGTTATTATTCAATTCAAAATTTCTTGTCGTCGCGAATTCTGTCGAAGAATTTGAAGCTTAAAATATATAAAACGACAATCATGCTTGTTATTCTGTATGGTTGCGAAACATGGTCGCTTACTCTGAGGGAAGAACACAGACTGAAAGTAATTGAGAACAAGATCCTGAGACGATTATTCAGACCCACAAGGAACGAGAATGGAGAATGTCGGAAACTCCATGAAGAGGAGCTACATAATTTATACGGTTTACCAAACATTGTTAGGGTAATCAAATCTAGAAGGCTTAGGTGGGCAGGTCATGTAGCCAGGATGGAAGAAAGTAGAAACGCTTTCAAAGTCTTGACTGGAAGACCAATCGGAAAACGATCATTAGGAAAACCTATTAGGATGGGAGGACAATATTAAGATGGATGTCGCAGAAATAGGAATACAAAGTAGAAACTGGATCCAGTTGGCTAAGGATAGGAGTCGTTGGAGAGCTTTTGTGAATGCGGCATCGAACTTCTGGTTTCCATATATAAGTAGGAGAGGATTCCCATATTGATATACTGTCCTTTTTCTCTTCTTTCAGGCTTCACTATTAAGCTCATCATTACAGTTGGAAGGAAGTAGCACTGAGATCTGCCTTCAGGTGAAAGTCCAATGAAGGGATTTGTAATGGAAATGCAGCCCTGGAAACCAAGGCACATTTCACCAACGACTGCAAGTACTTAAGCGGACAACATGGAAGGTGATCAGTGTTGCCGTGTTGCAGGAGCACGCCTTCCGGTTATTTTCTAGTCGTTTTCTCGGCGCAGAGCACGACTCAAACTATGAAGCGTTGTCACGTATGACATGCTGTGAATAATTGTCCTGGGTTTCAACCAATCAATGAGGATGATTCCGTCATTGTCCCAGAAAACTGTAGTCATGAGTTTGCCTACGGATTGCTGTGTGTGGAACTTCTTTGGTGTGTGGCTGCCTTTATGCTTCCACTGCATTGATTGGGCTTTGGTCTCTGGCTCATGATAGTGCAGCCAAATCTCGTCGCCAGTAACGAATTTGGACATGAAGTCCTTTCTGAATCCTGGCTGTAACGTTGCAGAAGATCACTGATAACGTCCTTACGGTGTTGTCTTTGTGCTGCATGCAGGGATTTGGGAACCCACCTTGCAGACACCTTACCCATCTTCGTGCACTATGCGATGCAGGTGATTCTGGCAAGTTCTGTGGCCGTCTCTAGTTCCGGAAACGTGATGCATCTGTTGCCCTGAATAAGTCGCTCTACTTTTAAAATGTTCACTGGTGTTGTCATAGTCACTTTCGTTTCAAAACTGATGTTCAGCCACTTTTTCAGCCGTCTACAAAGTTGTATATATTTTTTTGCGTAACCTTGCGCACTGTTCACACACTATCACCAATCACCTGTGAATTTCCGCAGTCTGTACACCCTATTTTCACAGAACCTAGGTAGTTCAGCGCTGTCCTTGCTGATCATCTTTTATGTTGTCCGCTCACGTACTTAGAGCTGTTGATAAAATGTGCTGTAGTTTCCAGAGATTATACTTCTCTGTATTGTTTTTCCATCTGAAGGCAGAGTTAAGTAATACTTCCTTGCAACTGTAATGACAAATTCAATGGTGGACCCTGAATGAAGATCAATACGGAACGCCCCTCGTATATATATGAACTAGTTCTTATTGCACTAGAGTCAAAGTATATAATTGGCTAGGGATTTAACCTTCAATCTGTACTAGAATACCCGGCTTCTATCAAGAACATTGAATTATAATAATAAGCAGTGTTGCCACAGTCCTAACTCTGGAGTGGGCTGAAAAATAGTACCAAATTGAAACAAAAAGGGCTGAATTCATTTTTGTCAAAAAGTAAAATATTTTTGCCCACGTATGATCATGCCTGATCTAACTCTACGCCTATACATAAAGTCTGTTACAACGCGTCGGTATAGATCTCTAAAACGCAGAAATGTTCGGGTATTTTTATATGCGTCAATATAGCGTCACTAGTAAACAACTTAGCCCGGTAAGCCGGCAACTACGTCAATGTATTTTTTCGTGCTATACCATGCCGCTAGGGGGGACGGTCCCGGGCGCCGAAGGAAGGGGGCGCAAGATTCGGAAGCAAGAAAAATAATATATACCGGTATATAATTGAAGGAAAAAGTAAGAAAAAGTGCTCAAAATCAAGGAAAACCAGGGTTTATTTTTAAAAATGTTATTACGCTTCGCGCAAACCATAGTCTATCGACCTCAGTCATATGTACAGGGGCGCTGTCGTATATTCGCGCCCAGGCGCTGATTTTCCACGGTACGGCCCTGGTGCTATCATTGTTTTGATGTAGAATCTTTTCAACGACACATAAGTTATAGACTTACTTCACCACCCACTGGTCTTCTTCAGAATATGCAATACTTAATTCAACGTGTGTGTACTTTAAGAAAAAAAAAATCAAGCTAAAATTTCCACCACACTGCTTTTTTCTCGTTTCCTTCCTGCGCGGCGCGGATGCGCCCATCTAGCGTCATTTGTTTCCCGGTATAGTTCGAATTACGAATTTTCCACATAAAGTTTGTAGCGTTATGCGGTGCAATGTCACAGAATGAATGTTCATCAACATTTTATGAGTCCAACACAGTATGAATAACGTGAACTTTTGAAAATGTGACAATATTTGTTAAATGGTGCTGAATTGGATAGAATTGTATTAACTGTTTCACAAAAGGGGCTGAAAATGCCAGCGTGGTACCAACGGACGGGTGAATGACAAAAAGGGCTGAATCTGGTACAATTGTACCAAGTGTGGCAAGACTGATAATAAGACAGTCACCTACTCATGGAGCATTTTATTTTGTTCCAACTATGTTATTTTGTTTCACTTCAGTGCAAGAACATTTGCCTTATGTCACCTTTTCGAATTCGTCTTCACAGGGGCACTGTAAATTACTCACTTTACAAGAGTTCTTCTGAAACCATTGGAGTTACTGATGAGAGAACATTAATTTGCTCTTATTGCTTCATTGAATTTATTATTACTTTAGTATTATTTTCTGAACAAAAAATAACAATAACTTTAAATTTTTCATTTACATAGGAATGCCATCTCTCATACATTGCTGTAACTAGTAGATCGACAGTAATCAAGTCACATTGTTTTCTAAATTGTGATAAAAAATCTTTCGGAAATATATATAAATTTATAATACATATTAAATAATACAAACTAAAACTTTAGTTGAGTTTAGAGTTGACCATAGGCGGAAATAGCTGTAGGCCAGGGAGATGTTGACCATATGCGGAAACAGCTGCAGGCCAGGGAAAAATTAACTCCCAGGAGCTATGCTGATCATGAGCGCCCGAAGGAGGGTAGGTCTCCTGGCTCAGAAAAATGTAAACATAATATAACAAAGCATATATATTAAATATCAGAAATACCAGACGTTATATAGGAGATAGGTCCCCCCTTAGAAAATTTTGTTCAGGCGATCCTGATGCTGATCACTTTTTTTTTTTTTTTTTAGTAGACGAAAATAATGTGATAAATTTACCTGAATTTACTCAAAACCGTTCTCGTGGCATTTGCATTCGATATTTTTAATAGTGTCTACTTTGTTTACGAATCTATTTTTTAAATATAGGCATGGTGTCTTGATGGAATGTAAGTAGTTGGACCACTGTGATAGTGAGTAGTATAGCGGCCTCTTGACGTTAAACTTTGAAGCCAGAGATTCAGGCTACTGACCCTGATATCTTCATCCTTCCAACACTCGAAAAAAAGTCTATTACTTTTGTTATTATTATAATTGGTAGTAGTAGTAGCAACTGCACTAGAATTAGTAGTATTAACGAAAGGTAAGTTGTTTGTGGTTAGTAGTGGGGCTACCAACTCAGTAGCACTTTTCTCAAGGATTTACTAGATATTTCTATATTTATAGTAGAATTATTATTGTCCGTTTTCAAGATTCTTGTACACTCATGTCCAAAATGATTACCGCATATCTATAACTGTCTTCTTGTAAGAATATAATTTGATGTTTTTGCAGAGTACTTTTAATATTAATGCTATGTGTATAATCGGGAAATGCATATCTGTGGTAAAATTCATAGGAAATGAATTATAAATACGATAATTAGAATGACTAAAACAAAATGTTGTTAAATCGATAAGAAAGTTTTATTTTCGTTTCATTGTCTTTATTTACTACACTTTTGACATGAAATTTACTATATATATGTCTCTGTCGATTATAAACATAGTAACATTATAAGGAATACCGGGCGAATTCGTTATTAAATTATATTTTTAGAACAACATATTTATAGACATGCGACAATAATTTTAGGCATGAGTTATGTCGTTGCCAGCAACGTGCACATACTCTATTGCTCTTGTAAGGTTACGCACGTTACTCTCTATCACAATAGAGAGAAAATAAATTTGCCTGTAAGCACAGACCTGCAGGATGTAAAGAATGTATGATCAATTTTTTGAACTGTCTTAATACAGGACTGGTTTCAATGGGGGATTAGTAGAGTAGGTGAAATCTAGTCTTTGAACACTGAATATATTAGAAGAAGCAGCTTCTCTCTATTTCTTATCGTTTCTACTTAATGAGGACTAATATTGAAACGGGAAATACTAATAAATTTATACCACTTTCGGTTTTAGTAGATTATTAAGGGTATATGTTGTGTGCTCTTTTTAGACGCTGAATCGATTTTAAAAAGTCTCGATGTTTATAACCGGCTTTTCCCCATAACAATCGACGCTGAAAACGAAAGTGGCTGATTTCTACCACTTTCAATTTGATGGGAGGCGACGGACCTATGTATTCTTGGAACGTTGAATCGATTGCAGCAAAATCATTTCTAGGTATCTGTTACTGGGTTTACAGAGAAATAAGGTGAGCACCACATATGATGCTCATGGTAGTCAACCTGTTAAAAGGAAGAGTATATATTCTCCGTGTACCTCGGTGTCTCCTGGAAACATTCGTTTTTATTTTATGTCCGTCTGATTCGTACGTCCTGAGCAACTGTAGTTTTCATAAACGCTTGCAAATTCTAAAATTGGCACTCAACCAACAACAAAGATGGCCGCCATTCAGGAACACTCGTACATACGGCAACTTGAATTACTTTATTGACCCTCTCATACACAAGGTTCGTCACACTCTAATTTCTATAATTTTCGGTGATGATCGAGCAACCAGTTTCACCATCTTTGGACCACTTGAGATGAACTGATCCAAAATTGTTACCAGACTTTTCCATGGACATGGTGTAAAAAAAGCAAACTTCCTATGGAACTATCATGCCGACTGAAGTTGAAAACCATCTCCGAAATCATTATATATCTGCTAGGTCTAACCTTATATTCCAGAAACAGAAGCAGTACAGTATAAAATATTTTGATTTCGTTTTTATTTTATGTCCGTCTGATTCGTACGTCCTGAGCAACTGTAGTTTTCATAAACGCTTGCAAATTCTAAAATTGGCACTCAACCGACAACAAAGATGGCCGCCATTCAGGAACACTCGTACATACGGCAACTTGAATTACTTTATTGACCCTCTCATACACAAGGTTCATCACATTCTAATTTCTATAATTTTCGGTGATGATCGAGCAAATAGTTTCACCATCCTTGGACCACTTGAGATGAACTGATCCAAAACTGTTACCGGACTTTTTCATGGACATGGTGTAAAAAAAGCAAACTTTCTATCGAACTATCATGCCGATTGAAGTTGAAAACCATCTCCGAAATCATTATATATCTGCTAGGTCTAACCTTATATTCCAGAAACAGAAGCAGTACAGTATAAAATATTTTGATTTTTAATAAGGTAACATTAACTTTGGTTGATCAATAGGGGTAAAATACGTAAGAAACATCGATTAATGTAGGAAATGAATTATTGAAGATTGTTTTTCCCAAATGTTTATTTTACCATCTCAAATCACTTTGCATAACACAGTATACTAATATATGTCTAGACTTTCAATCTATACTACGGAGAAGAAATCTTATAGAATGGCTATTTCCGGCCATCCGTTTGACGACACGAATCAGAGCAAACACAGTAAAAGATACCGAGAAATGATTTTGCTGCAATCGATTCAACTTTCCAAAAATACATAAATCCGAAGCCTCCATTCAAACTGAAAGTAGCAGAAATCAACCACTTTCGTTTTCAGCGTCGATTGTTATGGGGAAAAGCCGGTTATAAACATCGAGACTTTTTAAAATCGATTCAGCGTCTAAAAAGAGCACACAACATATACCCTTAATACTCTACTAAAATCGAAAGTGGTATAAATTTATTAGTATTTCCCGTTTCAATATTTGTCCTCATTAAGTAGAAACGATAAGAAATATAGAGAAGCTGCTTCTTCTAATATATTCAGTGTTCAAAGACTAGATTTCACCTACTCTACTAATCCCCCATTGAAACCAGTCCTGTATTGAGACAGTTCAAGAAATTGATCCTACATTCTTTACATCCTGCAGGTCTGTGCTTAGAAGGAAATTTATTTCCTCTCTATTGTGATAGAGACTAACGTGCGTAATCTTACAAGAGCAATAGAATATGTGCACGTTGCTGGCAACGAAATATATACACTCATGTCCAAAATTATTGTCGCGTGTCTATAAATATGTTGTAAAAATATAATTTGATAACGAATTCGCTCGGTATTTCTTATAATGTTATTATGTTTATAATCGGCAAAGACATGTATATGAAATTTCATGTCAAAAGTGTAGTAAATAAAGACAATAAAACGAAAATAAAACTTTCTTGTCGATTTAGCAACATTTTGTTTTAGTCATTCTAATTATCGTATTTATAATTCATTTCCTATGAATTTTCCCACAGATATGCATTTCCCGATTATACACATAGCATTAATATTAAAAGTACTCTGCAAAAACATCAAATTATATTCTTACAAGAAGACAGTTATAGATATGCGGTAATCATTTTGGACATGAGTGTACAAGAATCTTGAAAACGGACAATAATAATTCTACTATAAATATAGAAATATCTAGTAAATCCTGAGAAAAGTGCTACTGAGTTGGTAGCCCCACTACTAACCACAAACAACTTACCTTTCGTTAATACTACTAATTCTAGTGCAGTTGCTACTACTACTACCAATTATAATAATAACAAAAGTAATAGACTTTTTTTCGAGTGTTGGAAGGATGAATATATCAGGGTCAGTAGCCTGAATCTCTGGCTTCAAAGTTTAATGTCAAGAGGCCGCTATACTACTCACTATCACAGTGGTCCAACTACTTACATTCCATCAAGACACAATGCCTATATTTAAAAAATAGATTCGTAAACAAAGTAGACACTATTAAAAATTTCGAATGCAAATGCCACGAAAACGGTTTCGAGTAAATCCAGGTAAATTTATCACATTATTTTCGTCTACTAAAAATGGAGGTTATAATCATCTTGCGCCTGATCAAAATTTTCAAAGGGGGGACCTATCTCCTATATTAAGAATGAAATGAAATCTTTGAGTTTTACCTCCCATGGTTATGTCGGTTAGGTGACGGTGATGATGAGTAATGAATGAAATGGTGAAATGAAGAAAGTGGGAGGAAACGGGAGAACCCCGAGGAAACCCACGCACGCGGTATTTGTCCACCACAATGTTCACTTGGCAGGGGCTGGGATCGAACCCGAGACCTCTAGCACCAAAGGTGAGTGCTCTACCACTCAGCCACCGCGGCCCCCTATCTCCTATATTAGTCTGGTATTTCTGGTACCGGTATTTAATATACTGTATATGTTTTGTTATATTATGCTTACATTTTTCTGAGCCAGGAGACCTACCCTCCTTCGGACGCCTATGATCAGCATAGCTCCTGGGAGTTAATTTCTCCCTGGCCTGCAGCTATTTCCGCATATGATCAACATCTCCTTGGCCTACAGCTATTTTCCCTTATGGTCAACTGTAAACTGAACTAAAGTTTTAGTTTGATAGCAATTAAAGGCGTAATTGATCCTTTATGTGTTTACAAAGGCGCAAAAAATAATAACATAACATTCCAAATTATAATTTGTGGTGGGTTTATAGTTCTGAAAATGCTATAAACTAAGTAATTTTTATCAAAATGTATGTAATACTAAAGATTTTAATAATTGTACATCGTAATAATTAACTGTTTACAACTATTTTAATAATAATAAAGTGATTATGATTCTTGTTAATGTTTGAAAAATTCACAAAACAAAATTGAAGATCTTAACTAAAATATATAATCAGAAAAAATATTTTGAGAATAGCCCAATTATAAACTCATAGAAATTATCCCTACTGCGTACTTTTCGTGCTGTTATACGCAGTATTTTTCGTCCGCTTTAAATTTTGTTTGGGTAGCTTACAATATAAGTGTACGTTAATTAAAGAAAAATGTTATTTTCTTTATTTTCTCACACGATCTATTACAGATGTCAGGGTTGATTGAAATTTCAATTCATAACATTATTAAGAAATAAATTACATGTTACTTATGATTTTATAATAGTAAATATCACAGTATACTTGTCCGATACACGATTTTACAGCACTTTAGTAGCGTAATCTTATCCTCCAAAAGATATCAACTTTAGTTACCCGGTTCTACTCCACTTTCCCCTAAAATTAACAAAAAAGAGAATGCTAAATCTGTAGTTATTTGCTTCATTGAGGATCGTCTCAATTTTTGATACCTGCGACACGCCAGCATTTATTTACATTATTATTTGTATATATTAGTCTATTGTTTAGGTAAAGTTGTCATAAATAGTAAATATAAGTAAATTATACTATATATAGTTTCAGCAACTAGGAACAAGCGGTTATTGACATCTCTAAGTTCAGTTTTTTTCAACACATAAATCTACTATAATATCAGAACTCCGACACTGACGCGCGTATGTACTTTCTCGAATAGCTTGTGCAAATATTTGGCTTGGATACACGTATATTCGAGTAATGCTTCGGATTATACTTTAGGTACTGTCTGTAAGTTAATTCATTGATTCAAATTTGAAAAATAACTACTTTATTTTATGTTGATATAAAGCCAATTTGAACGAGGACCACAAAAATAGAATTTTCTGATGCTTTGAGTAAACCTATTGACACTTACTTTTTAAACAGTTAAGTTTCTTTATTAAATATGATGGTGCAATTATTTAAACGAGAAGAATATAATGAAGGCGTAGTTAGGTAGTAATGGTGTAGAAGTTAGATGTAGTTTATATGTCTGTTTCAGCTACTTGTAGCTGGGTATTTCCTATCCTCTTCCATAGTATAAAATTTAATGGGATTTATTAGTAATATTTTGTTGCATTACAAAGTGTATTTATTATATTAACTCAAAATCACACTCTTTGGCATGTAACAAGATCCATTCTTGTGAAGAGAAATAAGGTCATTTTTCTCCGGGAATTCTGGATGAGGAGACGCCAAGGGGATACAAAATCGTAGGTGAAAAAGGTGGTCCCCCATCGCGAAACAATATGCTAAAATTTATTGGAGAGTAACAAATATAAAATCAACTTAACAGAAACGACATGCTTGGACGTTTTGCTGCCACAAAGTGACACTAGATGACACTCCAATGGACTTTATACTTTATATTCGATTTCTTATCCCCTTCATAAAATGTATATAGGCCCTATATGCACTTGGCGTACCATGAAGCCCAAATAAATACTAATTACAAACAGGTTGGACAATATTCTAGTTGAGTAGATCCTTATATAAAGCATTGGATCTTTAAATTACGTAAATGTTTGTTTCATGAGCTTCCCTCATAGTTTCAATGTTTTTTCTGTTCAAGTTAAATTATTGTTATAACATTATATTCTCTGAGATCTATTATTACACGAAACAAGCGAGGTTGATTTTTTAACATTCAAATCAGGACTTGCATGCTATTGTAATACAATAAAAATCGATATAAACGTAAGTATTAAAATATACATCTACTTGCTTATGATTTCATTTGTTCGCACTGCTCTGGTAAGACACGAGGTTCTTATTGTGCAAAGAATGAAGGTGCTATGTAATGAGGAACGACGGATGATGAAAAGCTGCAACTGCGTCTAAATCCGGATGGTCAGGAGGTAGGGTATAGCGGTAAAGTGCAAAGAGTAGCGACAAAGGTGTATCCAGTAATTTGCGAGGTGGATTGAACGGGATGTCTGCTTGTATTGTGGTGAGAAGTAAGGGATGCCGGGACTCGAATCGGTTAGTAATATACTTCGTCCGTAATGCTTCAAGATGGAAAAGAAGATGTGGAAAAGGCATAATTTCGTGATCTTGAGTAGGACTAGGAAGTTTTATTGTGTAGGCTATTCGTATGACATGTCGTTCTAGTATTTTCAGTTTTTCATAATGACGCTGGAGTGCGGCTATCCATGCAGTGAATCCGTAGGTCAGGACTGGTCGTAAGAATAGTTTGTAGGTGTTAAGGACGGTATTAGCTCGTGGTCCCCAAGTAGTACCCATGAGGCATTTGAGGAGGTTAATCCTGTTATATGCATTCTGTATTACATTCTGAAACTGAGGGCGCCAAGTGAGGTGGTGGTAAAAAATAATTCCAAGATACGTTACATTTTTAGCTGGATGAACCCGATGAATATCTACTTGGATATTCAGAAGTGAGGGATTTCGATGTACCCGTGATCTGCGTTTTGGCGGGAGAAAGACTTTTGCTTGTGTTTTATGTGGGTTGAGTTTCAGACGCTACTTCGTACACCAAGTAAGAAAAGTTTGAATTGCTGCATTAAGTTCAGTACTTATACGATAAATAGTCCGGCCTAATGTAAGAAATGCAGTGTCGTCTGCATACTGAAAAATATGTATGTTTGGCGGCAATGGTGACATATCTGCTACATATAAAAGATACAGCAAAGGTGATAAGGCAGACCCTTGTGGTACTCCAGAAAGAATAAATATCGGTTGCGAGAGAGTGTCATTAAGAGCAACATAAGCAATACGGTTGTGAAGAAAATTATAGATAAACCTGATATATGATATGCACTGAGAAAAAAAGGACTAGGATTTCCGTGTGGATACATCGTATTTACGCGGGTGCGCTCCTTAAGTAATGTAATTTCATGTATAAAAGTACAGCAAGTGGGAACACCATGCCAAGTCTGGAGTTCTGCGTCGAACTAGACTCGCTGTGATTGGATAATTTTATTCACATGATTGGTTTCGTGTTGAAAACTATTACT
Source organism: Thermobia domestica (assembly GCF_964235325.1). NCBI lineage: Eukaryota > Metazoa > Arthropoda > Insecta > Zygentoma > Lepismatidae > Thermobia > Thermobia domestica. The sequence goes on along the minus strand of NC_137463.1, from coordinate 69,884,149 downwards.
CTCGTAAGGTAGGGAGTCACAGATTTAGAAAGAAGCAGGAGGGAACAATCGTAGGAAGGTGGTAACAACATTATATACGTAAGTTACCACCGTCGGAATGGGTATGGCGTTAATTCTAGATTTGAAATGGTGGTCCTACAATACAAAATTTTCGCTGGACGGTGGTGTAGACAGTACTACGGATGAAACAACATTACTTAATGAGGTGACGCGCGTAACCTGGTAAAAACAGCATTTACATGCCGACTGGAGTATGCATTTCTCTCAGTGTGGGAAGTGTCAGACGGATAAGTTTATATATGAGAGCTGCATACCATACCTTATCGAATGCCTTTTGTAGGTCGAAGAGCACTAGACAAGATGGAAATTGTGTATTAAACTGATTGGTAATAACAGACAGACAGACAGGACAGACGGTATTAGACAGACGAAGTAACTGATCATTCATACTGAATCCGGGGTGGAAACCAGCCTGATGCAGAGGGATTATATTACGTTCTGTTAAATAAGAATAAAATCGTCGAACAAGGATTCTTTCAAGAATTTTGCAATACAGAGAAGTAAGTTAAATAGGCCGGTAAGAAGAAACAGTATTTGGTGGTTTGTATGGTTTTAGGAACATCAGTGTTTTGGAAGTCTTCCACTCACAAGGAACAAAGCCTGTCCGAAGGATGAATGTATAAATGAGAGCAAGAAGGTAAAGCAACTGATAAGGCGCTTCTTTAATATGTCGATAAGTAATCCCATCGAAACCAGGTGCAATATTTTTCTTGTTGTGGACAGTTCGAGCTATATCCGTCACTGTAATTGGTTTTATAAGAGATGTTTTGTGCGAGAGAGTGTGATGGATGTCAGGATGAAGACAAAAGGTATCGAAATTAAGTTTCTCAACCAGATAAAGACGCTGAGAGTATGCAGGTGGTAACGGAGTAAAGATTCCCTGGAGATATGTTGCAAAAGCGTCGGCTTTATCCTTGTCACCTTGTAGTGGGGAATCTTTATATATTAACGGATATGAAGTACAAAATGAAAAAATGAAATCTTTGAGTTTTACGTCCCACGGTTATACCGGTTAGGCTAAAGAAGACGGTGATAATGAGTAATGAATGAAATGGTGGAATGAAGAAAGTGGGAGGAAACGGGAGAACCACAAGAAAACCCACGCACACGGTGTTTGTCCACCACAAAGTTCACTTGGCGGGGGCTGGGATCGAACCCGGGACCCCAAGCACCAGAGGTGAACGCTGTACCACTGAGCCACCGCGGCCACCCGGATATGAAGTACAAGTGGATTGTCCTGTGAGCTGATGGAAGCGCTTCCAGTATTGTGTTGGATGATCTGTTTCATCTAAGGAAATACAGGCTATTATCCAGTTGCGTAATTTATAAGATTTAAGGTAGTTGGAGACGGTGCGTTGAAGTTGACGATGATGACGAAGAGCTTCGTTTCTGGTATGGATATATTCTTTGTAAAGGGCTCTGGAACATCGAATGAGAGGTAAGTATGGCGGAGGTAAAGGAGGACGGCATGGAGAAGTAAGCTTGGTAGTAGGGATGTGTTTATTCCCGACGTTTTGAAGTGCTGTGTTGATAATATCTAGTGTAGTACAAAGTGCTTCTTCGGTTTCTAGACTAGGAGTTTCCTCCAAGTAGCTATATCAGTTCTATGAGCTTCCCAGTTTGCTGTATAGAAACGCCGGATACGTCGAGCAGTATGAGTGGATAGGGTTTCAGAAAATTTTAAACACGTGATTCTTAATTTAATTGGTAAATGATCGCTATCCAGATTCCCCAGAACTGTAACATTACAGCGGTTATGAAGGGAGGCGGAGGTAATCACAATGTTTGGGGTGGTTTGTGAGATGGGTCGTGTGTGCGTTGGAAGTTGATGAATGATGCCTGTCGTGTTTGTTTTAATGAAGTTAATAAACTGGTGTTTCTCTCGCTCTGACCGACTATGAATGTTAATATCTGCCATAATGATATAGTTACGAAAGTTATTGGAGATATACTGAAAGAAGTTAAGTGGGATATGGTGACCTGCACGTATATAGATGGTTGCAAGAGTGACATACAGTTGGCGAAAATAGGTCGTGACTAGAAGGTATTCCGGAAGTCAAAATGTGAGGAAATGTTGTCGGATGGCAAGAGTAACAGGATACCCAATAGCTACGCCGACATTTGCGCGTTGTGCTGGAACAGTGTTATCGTGACGTAGAAGTTGATTCTGTGGTATTTTACAGCTTTGCTTGGATATAAGATATGTTTCATTCAATAGAAATGCGTTAGCTTTTTCCTCAAGAAGAAGATGCTCGAACAAAAGCTTGTGCGTTAGTAGGGATCGGATATTAAGAAATATAAACACAAGTTCCATGATCACTTTATGCTTAGACTGCTGTTTCGAGGGGGGCAGCGTGGAAATAGACAGATTGTACGGAGTATGTAACATTGAGGTTAATATGAAAAACATTTCGGGCAGCATATTGGATTTGTTGAAGAAAATGTGGCCTATCAAATGGATGTATGTTTTGAAGAGCGATGGTTATGAAGGAGAGTAACTGAGCTACAGTTTCAGTTTGTTGCGTTTGTGTAGGAGGCATTTGAGTTTGCTGTGTTGTATGAAGCCGAACTGGAACAACTAGACTTTTTTTTCGTAGTGTCAAGTGCTGGGCGTGATTTACATTTAAAGCTGTATGTCGTGTGACTCTCAGGACAGGCAGAACAAACAGGTGGCGTTTTCAAATTTGTACACTGATTAGTAGCATGGAGACCAGTGCAATAACCACATTTCGAGGCTCTCTTACAATTAACTGTAGAATGGTCGTTATATGTTTCACAGCTCTCACACCGAATCGGTAAGGGTTGTGCAGTTCGAGAAGGTTCTACACGGTGGCGTTTCTTAAAGATGTATGCGCCAATGGAAAAAAGAGTGTCAATCGCATCTTGCGAATTCGTTAGGACTCTCACCATGTAAGTCGGGCCTTGGTTATTGCGAATACGCATGCATTTATGGATGTCAATGCCTTCTAGCTCCTCGACTTCGCCGTCTTGGATGATAGGGTCGACGCCACGGATAACTACAGACAAGAAAGGTGCTTTCGTAGGCGGCGGAGATTGTTTAGCAGTTGGTGGTTGTAGCTTTTCAAACTTGGCTTGTTGCCGGAAATCTCGTAAGAGAACTTATTGCGAATTATAGTTGGAAATCAGGATCAGTAGATCAAATAATAATGCCATAACTTTTTTTAATTGCTAGCCGAAGGCTAGCTCCCTTGCGAGGGTTACGCCCTCTATCCGGGGTGAGTGCTGAAAGTATTGGGGTAGTAAGGAGATTGGAGCTGGTCTATGGGATGTAGGAGAACTGGAACATCATTTATTTAAGTAACACTTTATTATATTTCAACTTTATTTCATTTTATTATAGTATCCATCAGACATTATGATCTTGTGATCATAATCATAAGGGCAGGAAAAGATGATGGTGAAGTGCACTTCACAGGACAAACACAAACAATTTGTTAAAAAGACCAATGCTGGTTATCTTCTTGTCCAGGGTCTACTCTGGACAGTGATGAAGACATGTGAAGCTGTGTTAGTATAATGGATTTACAGTGCAGTAAATGTGGGTGAAACATGATGGGGAAGATGATCGGAAGAATAGGCATATGCGACAAAATGGTCGGGGTGATCAGGTGGAAGAGTTTTGAGATAAAGGGAGAAGAGCAGAGATAAAGGACGGGTGATGAAATTATAACCCAGATCGTAGTTGCGATCGATATCCATCGTGTCCACAAGTAGAGGGTGCCGTTGCTGAAAGCGGGTAGTTATGAACCTGAGCCTTAATTTTTCGATGTGATGAAGTAGGGTAGGAAACGTTATGCGGTCATACAGCTCCTGCGTTGGACTCGGAAGCTTGATTCGGTATGCTAGACGAAAAGCATGTCGTTCGAGCACTTTTAATTTGTTGTAGAAGTAAGGTAATGCACTAACCCAGGCGGGATGCCCATATGTTAAGACGGGGCGCAAAAATACCTTGTAGGTATTGAGTACTGTAGAAGGCTGTAATCCCCATGTGGTACCTATAAGACGTTTAAGAAGGTTTAAACGATTATATGCCTTGCGAGTGATTTCTTTAAGATGTGGGCGCCAAGTTAGATGATGGTCAATAGTGAGACCGAGATAAGTGACCTGTTAAGTGGGTTGAATTCGTGTACCGTCGACACTGATGTTAAGGAGATTCGGATTTTTCTGTACTCGAGAGCGCTTGAGAGGTGGAATTGCCTGCGTCTTAGTGGAGTTTATGTGGAGTCGCCACTTATTGCACCATCGAAAGAAGGAGTCAATTGCTATGCTGAGAGAGGAATTAATCTGTTGAATGATTCGGGCTGTACAGAGAAAAGCAGTGTCATCAGCATATTGAAAAGTATGCACATTGAGAGGAAGTGCCGGCATGTCAGCTACAAACAGAGGATATACTAGGGGTGAGAGAGCAGAGCCTTGGGGTACACCAGAGTGAATAAAAGTCGGATGAGAGAAGGAGCTATTGATGGTTACATAAGAGAGGCGGTTAGAAAGAAAGTGAAATATGAATCGGAGATAAGAAAGCGGAAGTCGGAAGCGGTGTAGTTTGAACAGAAGAGCTAAATGCCAAACTTTATCAAAAGCTTTTTCGAGATCGAAAAGGATGAGACAAGACGGTCGAGCAGTATTATAATGATTGGTAATGAGATTTAAGAGTCTGAGCAGTTGATCGTTGATGCTAAAATTAGGTCTAAATCCAGCCTGATGCACAGGAAGCAAATTATGGGTAGAGAGATGAAGATGAAGTCTGGCGACGATGATGCGCTCGAGAATCTTGCTAAATACGGAGGTTAGCTGTATTGGACGGTAAGATGCAACAGAATCTGGAGGTTTGTTAGGTTTCAGAAACATTAAAGTAGAGGATGTTTTCCAGTCTGAGGGGAAGTAGCCGGTACGAAGTATAAATGTATAGACATAAGAAAGAAGAAGAAGAAGACAGTATGGTGCTTCTTTGATGTGGCGATAAGTTATCCGATCCAAACCAGAAGCTGTATTACGCTTGCGATTCAAGACAGACGAAATATCGTCAGTAGAGATAGGAGCCGTGAGAGGATTATTGTCGGGAAGACTATGAGTTTCACTCGGTTGTAAGTAAGATGCTGATAGGTTCAAGATGTCCGTGGGATGCCTCCGGGGAAAGTCTGGTGAAAAGGGAGTGAATGTAGTTTGCAGGTGGCCTGCAAAAGCGTTGGCTTTATCTTCATCTGTTTGTAGCGGACAGTCATTAATAAGCAGTGGATAAGGCGTCCTGGTAAGCTTGCCCGTCAGCAGATTAAAGCGTTTCCAGTACTTAGTTGGGTGCGAAGTTTCTGCCAAGGTGTTGCAAGTTTTTACCCAGGTCCCTAGTTTATATGCCTTAACATAGTTTCGGACTGTGCGCTGGAGTTTGCGATGATGCTGCAGTGCTTCCAAGTTCCCAGTGCGCTGAAACTCTCGGAAAAATGCGCGGGAGCGGTGTATAAGAGGTAGATAACTTGGTGGTAGGCGTGGTTGGAACCGGGAGATTTCAGTGGTTGGTATATAACGTTCGGACGCATGACGGATGGAGTAGGTGATATCAGAAATGCAATTATACATAGCATCTTCTGTGGTAGGCGGCTCAAGATTGGCTAAATCGGCAGTGATTGTTGAGCGATAATGTTCCCATTTTGCTTGGTCAAAACGTGGGACACGCCGAGATTCTGGTAAGGTTCGAGGACTATGAGGCTGTGGTTGATCAATGTAAAGTTTGATGGGTAGATGATCGCTACCAATCGAATCTAGTACCTCGAGAGTACATCATTGGGAAAGGTTGACAGATGAAATCACTACGTCTTATGTGGTTTCAGTGATAGGTCGGGTAGGTTTTGGTATGTCAAAGATATGGCCTGTGGTATGACTGGTGATGAAGTTAAGGAAACGTTGTTTCTGGTTATCTGAACGGCTATGAATATTAATATCTGCCATAATGATATAATATTTAAAGTTATTAGAGATATACTGAAAAAAGGAGAGGGGGATTGGGTGTCCAGGGCGCACATATATGGTGGCTATAGTGACATAAAGGGAGTGAAAATAGAGGGTGATAATGAGGTGCTCCGGTATGTTATATAAGGCAGGGTGGTATTGGCGATGATTAATGGAAGGATGAAAGCCAACAGCGACTCCCCCATTTGCTCGGCGTGCAGCTACCGTAGAATCACAAGGTAGTAATGTATATCTAGGTATTTTAAAAGACATAGCTGGTGTGAGGTGAGTTTCGTTAATGAGGAAGGCTTGAATAGATTCTTCTAAGAGAAGCTGTTCGAAAAGGGTATAATGAGTAGCGAGGGATCGAATATTAACAAATAAGAGCGAAATACCCATGATTACGATGCAGTAGAAGGGTTGGAAGTTTCTGCGGAGGCATGTTCTTCGAATGGAGTGACATGAAAATACACGTGTGGACCAGAGTAGGTAGCTTGAAAGGAACATTTAAAGATCAGGCGAGCAGAGTGATTGACCAGCCCGAGAATGTGTTGTCGAAGAAAAGGATGAATGTTTTGCATTGCGATAGTGAAAAAAGATAGTAATTGTTGGATAGTAATAGGTTCGTCGATAGCTGGTGGTGGTAGAGCTTGCTGAGTTGGCTGTAAAACAGGTCGCAAAGGAACTCTGAGTTCCGGGCTGAGAGGCTCAGCTGTAGGTTTCGCTTTGCATCGATAACTATACGTCGGATGCTGCTTTGGACATGTGGAGCATTTAGGTGGTTTAGCTAAGTTGGTGCATGCCTTAGTATCGTGGGCACCGCTACAGTATCCACATTTGCTAGGTTGCGTACATTTTGAAGTCGGGTGGGAATTGTACGCTTGAAAGCGCTCGCATCGGAATGGTAAAGGTGGAGGTGATTTTGATGGCTCGACGCGATGCTTTCTTTTATAAATGAAAGCGCCATAAGTTAGCAAGTCATCGATGGTGGTTTCGGAATTAGTAGGGACTCGTACCATGTATGTGGCTCTATGGTCGTTTTTAATGTGTAGGCACTTAAGTATAGAGTGCCCCTCTTGAGTGAGTTCTTCCTGAATCTCATCGTCTGTCAGGGAAGGATCAACCCCCCTAATGACAACTGAAAGAGCCGTTGGTCTTCGTGGAGGTGGTGCCTGTTTAAACGCCTTTGATTCAAGTCGCTTCATTTCAGCATGTTTGCCGAAAATTTCGAAACTGCATTTGTTTCGTACAGTGGTTAAGAATGACGAATCGTATGACTTGAAGATTATCCCATTGCGGGTATGAACAATTTGAGCGACGGAGGCGCGTGGTAGATATTTTATGAGTTGTTGAAAAGCCAGCTTGGTATTCTCAAATTTGGGATCAAATTGGTAAGCAGGAATGAATGAAGACGAGGTTTGGAAGAATCCAGTATTGTCGGAAATTCATTAGCGTCGTCGAGATTCATGGAGGAAACAGACTGCTCGGATTCACTAACAGTATGATGACGCTTAGGCGCTGAGCTGAAGAAGTGTGATGTTTGTCCGGTGTGCGTGATCGGGATCTACCAGAATTTTTGCCTTGGGAAGCAGATGGATGCCTTCGATCAGTCCCCTGGCCCACTGACGTGGGGTTCAGAGACGGCCCAGGAGGTTGCGGTGGTAGTCCCGGATGGCCACCTGACGCCATCCAAATGGGCGCAAAAGACTTCGTCGAAGAGGATGATCGAGAAAGCCCACTGTGGCTCTCACTTGAGGCAGCAATACGTCCTCGCGGAGATGTCGGTCAGTGCGAGCACTGGCCCTCCACAAAAGAGATGAGAAGACAAAGATGATGATGATGGCCACGGGCTCCCACTTGAGTCAGCAATACGGACTGCAAGGGGATGTCGATTGTCTGTATCAGAACAATCCTCCCTAAATGATCAAACATACTAGTAAATGCTCGTAGAGCGTTATAAATCGAACTCAGACCTGTAAATCGATGAACGATTTGGAATTCTGAGTGGGTATGAAGTCTGCCATAACTTTTTTTTTTCCACAATGCTAGTATCCTGAAGGCATGCTAGCCCCTTACAAGGGTTACGCCCTTTTCTCGGGAAGAGAAGGAATATTAATATAGAAAGGAGACAGCAGGGATGGTCTATGCGATTTAATAATTTATATTAACTTTATTGATTATAAATTACATAGTATTAAAGTACCATAGTAGACATTATGGCCTTTAGCCATAATCATTAGGATAGGTGATGAGATGGAGATGAGAGTGAGGTGCACTGAAAACCACAACACAGTAAAGGGAAAGGTTAGTTAGACGAATGCATGTTATCTTCCGATCCTGAGGCTGCTCAGGATCATGATGAGAGACACAATTAGCCCTGTTAGAAGAGATGGATTACTGTGCGTCTGATGGGAAGATGTAGTGCGAAACTGAATGGATGGCAAAGGCAGCAGCGATGTCTTGATCTGGATGATTTGGTGGGAGTGAATAACGGTATAAAGTAAAGAGGAGGGAGAGTGGCGGGTGGCGAACAGGATGTTGTGGAGCATAATCGATATCACTGTGTAGAATATCAAGGAAAAGGGGATGTTTCTGAGCCAGTCTATTGGTGATGTAGGAAAGTCGAAGCTTTTCAATGTGGTACAGGATGTGATGAAAGGAGATGCGATCATATAGATCTTGTGTAGGGCTTGGTAGCTTTATACGATATGCAATACGCAGGGCGTGTCGTTCTAGGATCTTGAGCTTGCTGTAAAAGGTTGAATGTGCAGCGACCCAAGCTGTGAACCCATAGGTTAGGACGGGTCGTAGGAACACCTTATATGTTGTGAGAATGGTATCTGCTCGTAGGCCCCAGGTTGTGCCAGAAAGTAGGCGAAGAAGATTCAGTCTATTGTAGGCTTTAGTGATAATCTGAGCTAAGTGAGGACGCCATGTGAGGTGAGTATCGAATGTAACGCCTAGATACTTAACGTGTTTGGTAGGTTTGATGGGAGTATCAAGAACAGTAAGGTTCAGGCGTGGTGGGTTTCTATGGACGCGGGACCGTCTCTTAGGGTCAAGAAAAACTATTGCTTGAGTCTTCTCAGAATTTAGGCGTAATCGCCATTGCGAGCACCAACTAACAAATATATCGATGGCAGATTGGAGTGCTGTGTTCAATTGATGGATCGTTTTGCCGAGAGCAAGAAAGGCCGTGTCGTCTGCAAACTGAAAGAGATGTACATTTGAAGGAAGTGGAGGAAGATCGGCAACGAAGAGCAGATACAAAAGTGGAGATAATGCTGAGCCCTGTGGAACTCCGGAATGAATAAAGACAGGGTGTTATAAGGAGTTGTTTACAGATATGTATGTTATGCGACATGATAGAAAGTTGAAAATGAATCGGATGTAGCACATTGGTAGTTTACATTACAGAAGCTTAAAGAAAAGCGGAAGATGCCATACCTTATCGAAAGCTTTCTCAAGGTCAAATAGAAGTAAACATGATGGCTGTGAGCGGTTAAAATGATTCGTAATGAGATTGGTAAGGCGTAAGAGTTGGTCATGAACACCAATGCGAGGACGGAAACCTGCTTGATGGAGTGGAATGATGCGATGGCGAGAGAAATGTGCATGAAGTCTGTTAACAAGAATGCGTTCGAGAATTTTGCAGAAAACAGTGGTTAATTGGATTTAACGGTAAGATGATACTGAGGTAGCTGGCTTGTTAGGTTTTAGAAACATTAAGGTCTTAGAGGTTTTCCAATTGACGGGAATGAAACCGGTACGTAAAATGAAAGTGAAAATATGGGCTAACAGGAGCAGTAAACAGAAAGGACTCTCTTTAATGTGACGGTAGGTGATAAGGTCCATGCCTGGAGCAGTGTTACGTTTGCGAGCTGTGACTTCACGAATTTCTGAAACTGTGATAGGTGTGGTAAGTTCGTGATGAGCTGGAAAGGCATGCTCTGTACTGGGTTGAAGATGACGAGAATCAACATTGAACGTATATGCCGGATGGCGTCGTTCAGATCTTTCAGGAGGAAATGGCGTGAAGATGGTTTGGAGGTGATTCGCAAACGCATCAGCTTTGGCACTATCTGAGGTGAGTGGATTATCACCGTCAATGAGAGGATAAGGTGTTCGAGTGAGTTTGCCAGTCAATACATTAAATCTCTTCCAGTATTTGGTAGGATGTGAAGTTGCGTCCAGTGTATTGCACGTTTTGACCCAGTTTCGAAGTTTGTTGTTGTTGTTGTTGATTTTAGTTTAGCGTCCCTTTCAGCAGCGAGGCTATATGAGACGTGGACCTACTGATTAACGTGGAATCCGAACCACATGAGCTCCCGCCGGGAATCGAATCCGGGTCTCCCGCGCCAAAGGCGCGTACGCTAAGTTTCGAAGTTTATAGGCTATAACGTAGTTTCGAACCGTACGTTGGAGTTGTCAGTGATGGCGGAGAGCCTCCTCGTTCTTTGTACGTTCGTAATCTCGGTAAAATTGTCGAGAACGTCTGATCATGTGAAGGTATTGAGGTGGTAATCGAGGACGCCATGGATGTACTTGCGAGGTAGGTATATTCTCGGCAGATGCTGTATGGATAGAAGAGGTGATAGTATCCAGCGCCGAGTATAGTTCATCCTCAGTATTTGGTGGCTCGAGATGTTCAAGCTTAGAAGTGAGATGAACTCTGTAGTTATCCCAATTAGCTTTGTCAAATCTAGGGACCTCCCTCGGTGGAATGTTTACAGAACAGTGATGTCGAAAGTAACGTTTGATAGTTAACTTGACTGGAAGGTGGTCGCTGCCAAGAGGGTCTAAGACTTCGATATGGCATTTGCCGGGAAGGGTAGTTGAGGTGATGACAACATCCGGTGTGGTATCTGAGAGAGGGCGTGTTGATTTTGGAAGTTTATGTAGAATGCAAGGTATGCGTGTTGTAACGAAGTCCTGGAATTGAGCCTTCTGGTAAGCGGGTCTACTATGGATGTTAATATCGGCCATGATAATGAATTGGCGAAAATTGTTTGCGATATACTGAAGAAAGGAGTATGGTATTGCATGGCCGGGGCGAACGTAGGTGGTCGCCAAGGTGATGTATAAAGCCTTGAAATAGACGTTTGTGATAAGATATTCTGGAAGGTTGGAAATAGGAGCTTGGAAAGTACGGTAAGGTAACTGAGAAGCAAATTCAATGAGTACGCCGTCATTGGCGCGGAGGGCTGGTGTTTGATTGTCGGCTCGAAAGATCTGGTATTCTGAGAACTTACAAGACATGCGAGGTGTGAGATGCGTTTCGTTTAGTAGAAATGCTGATGCATGTTCTTCCAGAAGAAGTTGTTCGAAGAGAGGTTTATGTTGATTGAGGGAACTGATGTTGAGAAAGATAATAACGATATCCATAAAGAAATTCATATTCTCAAACAGATGTTTCCAAGCGGGTGGTGTGGAAGTGAACTCGTTGGCCTGTATATGTGGCATTGAAGGTAACGTGGAATATGCAGCGGGCAGCATACTGTACTTGTTGAAGTACATGCGGCCGTAGAAAAGGATGCACGTTTTGTAGCGTTAATGTGATGAACTGAAGAAGTTGAGATACTGTAACAGGCTGCGAATCAGGTGGTACATTGGAGGAAGGAGTGGGGTCCGTCGTTGTTTCGCTTTGAGTGCGAAGTGGTGCCACTAAGTGAGGTTTATCCGGTGAAGGTGCGGGTCGAGCTTGACACTTAAAGCTATAAGTCGGGTGTTGTTCAGGACAAGCAAAGCACTGCGGTGGGCGCTGCAGGTTCGGACAGGTACGTGTGGAATGGAGTCCAGTACAGTATCCGCATTTCAAGTTATTCCTGCAGTTGGCGCTGGTGTGCGTGTTATATTCTTGACAACGCTCGCAACGGATTGGTACTGGTCGTGCAGTGCGTGAGGGCTCGACACGATGCCGTTTGCGATATATATAGGCTCCGTTATGAAGAAGCTTGTTGATGGTGTCCTGCGATTGAGATAACACTCGTACCATGTAAGTGGGACCTCGGTCGTTTCTAATGCGGATTCATTTGGAAACTTTGTGCCCTTCTTCTGTGAGTTCTTGTAGAATATCATCGTCCGTAAGGTCAGGAGTTACACCTCGTATGACCACGGAAAATGCAGGCATGCGAGGTGGCGGAGGCGGCTGTTTGATTCTCCGGTCAGTCAATTTAGAGAGTTGTGCATTCTTGCCAAAAATTTCATAACTGAATTTGTTACGAATAGTGGTAGCTAGATGCTGATCAGGAGATTTGATGATCATTTCATTTCTGGTGGCAACAATTTGAGAAATCTGAGCTCGCCGATAATATTTAGTGAGCTGAAGATAGATTTGCTTTTCGTTCTGATATTTTGCGTCGAAATTTGTAAGTAAGAACGAATACATTGGTTGTTTTGTACTGTCAGTTAGCGATGGGAACTCCGTGTCGTCGATTCGAAGTCGCTCACTATCGGAGTCCGAGATGAAATCTCGGCGATGACGTTTCGGAGATGGTGTGTGATGGTGACCTAGAACTGGAAATCTTGATCTTTCTGGGCTATTGTTGGTACGGTGTGAATCTCGGTGCCTACGTCTGATATCCGAATCTACAGAGGAGACGGTAGGACCAGCTATTACCGTAGGAAGTCCGACATGTTGTCCTCCAGTCGCCATATCTGGTCAACCAGTTATGGGCTCCAGGCCCACTGGTTGAATGAGAGATGAACAGCAATGAGAGGTGAGATGAGAAAATACGATGAGTGTAACGAGTTTCAAAAGACAAAGAACCCTTCGAAAGCGATAACTTTCGTCTATCCTGTAAGTGCCGTATATGTGTTATGCTCTCAGGTACATATTTCAATACCTGGTCCTCGCTGACACACTAACAAACACAAGACAGAGTAGGTGTCTTGATGAGGTTAGTATTGCCATAACTATTTTTTTTATTTTTTTATTTTTTTTTACAGTCTACCCGTTTAAAGGGTTGCGCCCTTTCTTCGGGGATTGCCATAACTTTTTTTATACCGGCCCACCATCGGTGAGCAACTACCCGAAGAGGGTTACGCCCTCGGTAGGGGAAGAGTTGTCAGCTAAATGAGAATGGTTTGTAAACAATTGTTGTGGGGAGCTTAGGGGTTTATACATATTGCATTTACCTTCGGCTTTATTAATCATATTACATCATTTGGTCATTATGATCTTTTGATCATAATCATGAGGAAGGGTAGAAGCTAAAGGATGAGAATGAAGTGCACTTTCACATCACATCACAGGGGTAAGTGTTAGATAGACAGATGCAGGTTAGCTTCTCGCCTAGGGGCGACACTAGGCATTGATGAGAGACAGTGGGAGCCCTGTTAGATACAATAGGTGTCACTGTGCATGTGATGGCCAAATGTAAGGAAGAATGACATCGGAGCAATATGGCTGGTAGTAAGCAAAATCTGGGTGGTCTGGGGGAAGAGTAAAACGGTAAAGAGTGAACAGTAAAGCAAGAGGAGTAGGAATAGACGGTGTAAGCAATGGAGGGGGATTGCGAGCATGTGCTTCAAAAGTATCTTGGAGAAGGGGTTGATTGAGTGCAAGGCGGCGGCAGATGTATTTGGTGCGAAGGTCTTCAAGATGGTAGAGGATGTGGGGAAAACTGAGTCGCGCATAGAGTTCTCGGGTGGGACTGGGAAGCTTAACTCGATAGGCAATTCGTAAGGCATGGCGTTCAAGAACTTTGAGTTTTTCGTAGTATTGAGATGAAGCAGACAGCCAGGCAGTGAAACCAAACGTGAGGATTGGACGAAGAAAAACTTTGTACGTTTTCAGAAGCGTGTCGGCGTTAAGTCCCCAAGTAGTGCCTGTCAGACTCTTCAGTAAGTTCAGGCGAATATACGCTTTATTAGTAATGTCTTTTAACTGAGGTTTCCAGGTGAGGTGATGATCAAATGTAATTCCAAGATATTTGACTGTTTTTGTAGGTAGTAAGGGTGTGCTGTCAACGGCAAAATTAAGAAGATTAGGGTTGCGCTGGATACGGGAGCGAGCATGAGGTGGAAGGAAGACTATTGTTTGAGTTTTAGATGCATTAATTTTCAATCGCCAGTGATGACACCACGTGACGAATGTATCGATGCCTTGTTGCATATAGACATTGATCTGATGAACAGTTTTATACGTGGCGAGCAGGGCAGTATCGTCGGCGTATTGGAACAGATGGACATTTGTTGGAAGAGGGGGGAAATCAGCGACAAACAGAATATAAAGAAGGGGTGAAAGTGCAGAGCCCTGAGGGACACCAGAGTGAAGGAATATAGGAAAAGACAAAGTGGAGTTAATGCAAACGTAGGCCAGGCGACAGGTGAGAAAGTTGAAGATGAATCGGATGTAAGAGATGGGAAGTTTAAGCTTATTGAGTTTATAGATCAGTGCAGGATGGGGGCGTGAAGGAAGGAAGGGCGTGAAGTAAACAGGAAGGGAATGAAGTATTGTAGTGGTTTGTAATGTAATTACTGAGCCGGAGAAGTTGATCGTTGATACTATAATATGGGCGGAAGCCAGCTTGTTGAAAGGGAAGTAGGTTTCTAGAAGACAGAAAGATATGTAAGCGTTTAACTATGATACGTTCGAGTATTTTACTAAAGGTAGATGTAAGTTGGATTGGACGATACGACTTGGTGTCGGCGGGAGGTTTCTGTGGTTTCAAAAACATGAGCGTCTTGGAGGTTTTCCATTGAGCGGGAAAGTAACCAGTACGTAGGATGAAGGTATAGATGGCCGATAAAAGGTATAGAAGGGAGAACGGACTCTCTTTGATCTGGCGATATGTAATGTTGTCCAGTCCAGGAGCGGTGTTGCGTTTGTTTGCGAGAGTCGAGGTGATGTCTGGAACTGTGATTGGCGCTGTTAAAGGAGTGTCAGGTAGTGTGTGATCTATATGGGGTTGAAGATTAGGTGAGGTTAGGTTCAGATGATCAGCTGGATGTGGGCGATGCGGGTTTGCAGACGGGAGAGGAGTAAAAATACCCTGTAGATAATTAGCAAAGGCATTGGCTTTGTCGAGATCAGTATGTAGAGGTTGATTTTGGTCTATGAGAGGATAGGTGGTACGAGTGTTCTGCCCAGTAAGAGTCTTGAAGCGCTTCCAGTACTGACTAGGGTGTGCTGTAGTGCCTAATTGATTACAAGTTTTGATCCAAGAGCGTAATTTGTATGCCTTAAGGTAATTTCGGACTGTGCGAAGAAGTTGACGATGATGGTGAAGGGACTCGATATTGCCAGTATGCAAGTAATCTCTGTATAACTGACGAGAGCGCTTAATGAAAGGAAGATAATGTGGAGGAAGGGGAGGGCGAGAGAAAGAACATTTAGATGAAGGGATGTATTGGGTTGTGGCAGAGGTGATAGCGTTTGTGATAGTATCCACACAAGAATAGAGTTCAGACTCTGAAGTAGGAGGTAAAACAGTATTTACGGTTTCCTGTATGTAGAGTCTGTATTGTGCCCAGTCGGCCCGATCAAAACGTAGCCTAGTACGAGTAGAGGTGTTGGATCGATCAATGGTAGCTGGTCTGGGATGAAATTGTAGCTTGATAGGAGCGTGGTCACTGCCTATGAGATCTAGAACATCGACCGTAAACTGAGACGCGAGATTAGTGGAGAGTATGACTACGTCTGGGGTAGTTTGACTATCGGGGCGAGTAGGTTTCGGTAGAGGAAGTATTATGCCGGTCGTATGATCGGTGATAAAGTTATGAAAGCGTTTTTGTTGTGCTTCGGAACGGCTATGGAGGTTAATATCTGCCATTATAAGATAGGTACGGAAGGTGTTAGATATATATTGGAAGAATGGTAATGGAATGTTATGGCCGGGCCGCACGTATATGGTGGCTAAGGTTATGTAGAAGTTCTTATAGTAAACAGTTGTAAGAAGGTGTTCAGGAAGGTTGAGGACAGGCGAAAAATGCTGACGATACGGAATGGCAGGCGAGAAGCCAATAGCAACACCACCATTGGCACGGCGTACGACATGTAGATTGTCGTAACGAATAAGCTGGTACCCAGGAAGGCGACAATGTTGTTTTGAAGTAAGGCAGGTTTCATTTAGAATGAATGTGTCAACATGTTCTTCTTGGAGTAAGGCTTGAAACAATAGTTTATGCTGTTGCAAAGAACGAATATTCAGAAATAAAAATGTAAGCCCCATAATGAAAAAGAACATGTATTGGATTATGAAGGAATTAAACTGCTGTTTCCTGAGTACTGGAGTGAAAGTAAACATACGGTCCAGTGTATGTGGCATGGAGATTTGCATGAAAAACATATTTGGCAGCTAACTGTATATGATGTAAGATATGATTTCGCAAGAACGGTGTTCTGTAGTGATAAGGTGATGAAAGAAAGCAATTGTGAAATGGTGACAGGTGCGTCCAATGAAGGTGGTGGTGCTGGTTGTGCTTGTTCCGGGAGACGTAATGGGACAACATTCTCTGGTTTGGACTGATCTGGTGATGGTTTAGATTGACATTTATAACTATAGGTTGGATGTTTTTCTGGGCAGAGAGAGCATTGAGGAGGTTGCTGCATATTGGAGCATGTACGGGTTAGATGCGGACCTGCACAATAGCCGCACTTTGGTTGATTATGGCACTGATTTGTAGGATGTTGGCCATAAGTTTGGCAACGCTCACATCTAATAGGCAAAGGTTTAGATGTGTGAGACGGCTCTACACGGTGTCGTTTCTTATAAATATAAGCTCCTAGATCCAAAAGATCATTGATGGTCTGCTGAGAATTGGTGAGAACCCGCACCATGTATGTCGGGCCTTGGTTGTTGCGAATTCGCAGGCATTTAAGAATATTATGACCTTCGTGGGTGAGTTCCTCTTGAACCTCTGTGTCAGTATACGTAGGATCTACTCCACGAATAACCACAGAGAGAGTAGGTGATCTACGAGGTGGGGGTGGTTGCTTTAGACGTGAAGTAGAAAGCGTCTTGAGTGTTGCCTTTGTGCCGAAGATTTCGTAGCTATAGGAATTCAAAAGTTTGCGAGAAAATTCTGGATCAGTAGTCTTAATAATAATGCCATTTCGAGTGCGAACTAATTGAGTAATAGCAGAACGGGGCATGTATTTGGTGACTTGCAGAAACAAACGTTTGAGATCCTCATACTTAGGATCGTAGTGTTCTAAAAGAAAGGAGTAAATTGGAGGCTTGAGTGTCTCTTGCAAAGTTGGAAACTGGTTCGTATCAGTCATGTCAACAGACATGGATGAAGTATCTGCTGGAGTATTATCATGAATCTTATGTGGTCTCTTGGCTGGTGGTTGTGGAGTACTATTTGAAGATTTACTAGGTGAACTTGATCGAGAATTACTATCTAGATTTTTCTCCAGAGATCGTGCCCTCCGTAACCCTGGTTTCCCAGAGGTTGAGGGGGCAAGGAGAACAGGTGGCAGATTAGAATGACGACCAGCCAAAGGTTGAGACGCCATGATGAAGATGCAGGCACTCCGGCCTGATAAATGTGTTCACAATGAACCAGGTCAGGTAATAATGTAGGTAAAGAGAACCCCGTTTGGATAGGTTCTCAGGTAGGCTTGAAGTCGCTTTTAGTCTGCGTCGGTTTACTCTGGTATTGGCTAGATAAGTCTGCCAGAACAAACACACAAGCTATCAGCTTCTTCAGCCAGGAAGAGGATAGGATCGCAAAAAACAGCCGTACTGACGTCTGGTACGTCACAGCTGATAAGGCCAATAGTGATATTGACCTGAAGATGTGCCATAACTATTTTTTTTTTTTTAGCTAGCCAACGGCTAGCACCCTGTTAGAGGGTTACGCCCTCTTTTAGGTAAGGGAAATTGGAACAATTATTTGATTAAGGATAATGGTTGGTCTAAGGGATGTTATGAAGTAGAAAATCTTTATTTATTTAACCATATCAACAAAACAGAGGACTTAAGGCCATTTGCGGCCTTAACATATGGGATGGAGCAGGAAAAGAAAACAAAGAAACAAACAAACAAAATAAATACAATATACGCTTTGATACACAGAATCAGGAAATTACACAATATACATATTGAGAAGGAAACAAAGTATTATCATATTATGAAGCAAGGGTGATCGATGAAAGGAAAGTAATGATGATGTGAAAGTGAGGCTAGCGGCATATGTTTATATATAAGATATAGGCTGATATAGGTATAAGTCTTGTGATTATGGAGATGAGGAATGAGATGAGGTGCAAATCACGCCACAACACGCAGGTTATGTAAGAACACAGATGAAACCATCTTCTTGCCTAGGGGCTACTCTAGGCTATAATGGAGACAGAGGGAAGCCCATGTTAGTTAAAGGGAATGTCACTGTGCACTATATGATGGGAAGATGAGAGGGTGATGAAGGTGAGTATGAAAATCGTCAAGTAGTGTAAGATCTTGATGATTCGGTGGAAGTGTGTAACAGTATAGTGTGAATAATAGTGACAGGGGTGTGTGCAGAAAGCGAGAAGGTGCGGGGTGTACTGCTGAATAATGCATCGTGTCCAACAAAAGAGGATGATGATCTTGGTAACGTCGAGTGATATAATTTACCCGGAGTTTCTCGATGTGGTACTGTAAGGTAGGAAATGTAATGAGACGGTATAGGTATTGTGTAGGACTGGGTAATTTAATCCGGTAAGCAATTCGGAAGGCATGTCTTTCAAGTATGAGTAGTTTCTGGTAAAAACTGTCTGGAGCAGATACCCAAGCTGTATGGCCATGTGTAAGGGTCGGACGCAAGAAGGCTTTGTAAGTATTAAGTACGGTGGCAGGTTTTAAGCCCCAGGTTGTGCCAGTTAAACGCTTCAGAAGATTTAGGCGATTGTAAGCTTTACTAGTAATCGTAGTAAGGTGTTTCTTCCACGTAAGATGCCGATCGAAGGTTACACCTAGGTATGTTGCTATCTTACTGGCTTGGATTGGAACGTCGTCTACCTGAAGCGTTAAGCGGTTAGGATTACGGCGTACTTTGGTTGACTTTTTCGGCGGTAGGAAGACGATGGCCTGAGTTTTAGAAGCGTTAATTAATAAATGCCATTTTGTGCACCACTGATAGAAATTATCTATAGCTGTTTGTAAAAGTGTATTGATTTCCTGGACTGTATTACAAAGGGCAAGGAATGCAGTGTCATCAGCGTACTGAAACATGTGCAGTTTGTCTGGAAGTTGAGGCATATCCGTAACAAAGAGGAGATATAAAAGAGGCGATAACGCAGAACCTTGAGGGACACCAGAAAGTATAAAGATTGGATGTGATAGATGATCGTTTATGGAAACATATGCAAGACGGCCAGTCAGAAAGTTGAAAATAAATCTGATATAAGGGATTGGGATATGAAGGCGAATAAGTTTGTGAATGAGAGCTAGATGCCAGACTTTGTCAAATGCTTTTTCTAAATCGAATAGTACCAGACAAGAGGGTTTGACGCTATTATAATGTGTGATGATCAGATTCGTAAGTCGAAGAAGTTGGTCGTTGATGGAGAAAGCAGGTCTGAAGCCGGCTTGATATACCGGAAGAATGTGATGATGAGCAAGATATGTATGAAGTCGTTTGACCAGTATCCGTTCGAGGATTTTGCTAAAGGTGGAGGTAAGCTGAATTGGACGATATGATGAAACATCATCTAACGGTTTGTTCGGTTTAGGAAACATAAGTGTTTTCGAAATTTTTCCATGTTGTTGGGAAATATCCAGTGCGGAGAATGAAAGTATAAATAGTTGCTAAAAGAGTCAATAATGATAAAGGGCTTTCTTTGATATGGCGGTAAGTTACCTGATCAAAACCTGGGGCGGAATTACGTTTTCGGTTGACAACAGCTCTGAGTTCATCGACTGTAATTGGTGAAGTTAACGGTGTCTCAGGTAGAAGGGAATGGCAGGTATTGGGTTGTAAGGAGTAAGAATTCACATTAACTTTTTCGGCTGGATGTGAAGAATCGTCGGAAGGTAAAGGTGTGAAGATGCGTTGTAGATTGTTTGCAAAAGCATTTGCTTTGTCTATATCGTCCTGTGCTGGTGAGTTGTCGATTAAAATAGGATATGGAGTCCTTGTATATTTGCCACATAGAGCATTAAACCGCTTCCAATACTTTGAAGGATGGCTTGTGTCTGAGAGTTTATTACATGTTTTAATCCAACATCGAAGTTTGTAAGCGCGAATATAATTGCGTACTGTGCGTTGTAACTGTTTATGATGGCGAAGGGCATCTGGATTATGCGTGCGAGTATATTCACGATACAGCTGTCGAGAACGTGTTACCATGGTGAGATAGTTTGGCGGCAAAGTAGGCTGATATGGGCGGGACGTACTTGTAGGTATGAAACGTGTACTAGCTTCATGGATTGCGACAGTTATAGTGTCTATTGCAGTGTAAAGCTCGTCTTCCGTTGTAGGTTCTGTGAGGTGACCTGTGCTGGTAGTGAGATGTGATCTGTAGTTATTCCAGTTTGCTTTATCGAAACGAAGGCTGGTGGAGAGAATTGGTTGCGCTTGAGTTGTGTTAGAGCTATGAGTGTTAATGGTAAGCTTTACTGGCACATGATCACTACCAAGTGGGTCTAAAATTTCGACAAGACTATGGGAGACTAGAGTTGTTGATAAAATGACTATGTCTGGCGTTGTATTGGAAATGTGCCTAGTATGTTTCGGTAGATCTTGTATGATACCAGTCGTGTGGGTGGTGAGGAAATTTTTGAAGTTAGTTCTTTCGTGATCGGGCCGGCTATGCATGTTAAAATCGGCCATAATGATGTAGTGATTGAATGAGTTTGATATAAATTGAACAAAAGCTGTTGGTAATGGGTGACCAGGACGAATGTAAATAGTTGCGACGGTGATGGTGATGTTTCGAAAATATAGGGAAGTAAGAACGTATTCTGGTAGATGAAGAGTATTACAAATATGTCGTCGATGCGGTATTTTATGGAGGAAGCCAACGGCCGTACCACCATGAGCGCGTTGGGCAAGTAATTTGCAATCCTCACGTAGTAAGGTATACCCAGGTACTCGACAACCCATAGATGGCGTTAAGAAAGTTTCGTTCAACAGAAAGGCTGTAACGTGTTCTTCGAGAAGCAGCGTTTCAAAGAGAACTTTGTTTTGACGAAATGAACGGATATTAAGAAACAGGAACACTAGAGCCATGAGAAAGAGAATCTGGTAATGAGGTGTGAAAATGGACGGTGTTCCCAGAATAAGTGGCAGTAAAGTTAACATGGAATGTGGACTTTGCGGCTTGAATGATTTGTTGGAGAATGTGAGGTCGTTGGAATGGTTGGATGTTCTGCATAGCCAAAGTGAAGAAGGTCAGAAGCTGGTCAAGGGTTATCGGAGCGTCTGTAGAATGATGATGTGTGATAGGTTGTTCTGGTGTACGAAGAGGTACTACCAATTCAGGATGGTCCCGTTGTGGGTCTGGTTTGCCCTTGCATTTATAGCTATAAGCAGGATGTTGCTCCTGACAAGTGGGACAAGTCGGAGGAGACTTGAGGTTTGTACAAGCACGGGTAGAATGTGGACCGGAGCAATAACCACACTTGTGCGCGTTCCGACATTCGGAAGTTGAATGTGTGTTATATTGCTGGCATTTTTCACAGCGCACGGGCAAGGGTGGTGGTGAACGTGATGGCTCCACTCGATGCTTATGTTGATATATTACAGCACCATTTGCTAGCAAATCGTCTATGGTTGCTTGGTGTGAAGTCAACACCCGAACCATGTAGGTGGGGCCTCGATCATTCTTGATCCTAATGGCCTTTGTGATGGTGTGCCCTTCGTATTTTAGTTCTTCTAGCACCTCTTCATCGGTGTAAGAGGGATCTACTCCTCTAATAACAACGGAAAGTAATGGTGTGCGTCTAGGAGGAGGCATCTGCTTACGGCGAGTGTCTTGAAGTGAGGTTAATTGCGCGTTTTTACCAAAAATATCAATAGGTACTTTGTTTCTGATAGTTTGGAATAGTGTTTGGTCTGTTGTCTTCAGTATGATACCATTGTGGGTATGGACGATCTCGGAGATGGCTGCGCGTGGTAAGTACTTTCGAAGTTGAAGTGCAACAAATTTGGAATTTGAAAACTTGCTGTCAAAATTTGTTAGAAGCATAGAATGAATAGGTTGCTGTGAAGTACGTTTGGAGTTCTCTTCTGGAGTATCGGCAATGACCATTGCATCTGAGTCTGAATCGGAGTGCAGATGTTGTTTTTTCGATGGAGGCGAAGTGCTGAGGCGGGCGGCATAGCTTTCTTTCTCTGGTGACCGAGAGCGAACAGAGCCAGTAGAGACAATAGAGGCTACAGATGTCTGTGAACTTCGCCGCTGGCGTCTATGTGTAGCACCAGAGTCCTTCCGTGGTTCTGCCTTTCCGGCACGAACGGATGGTCCGGCTACGACGCGCGGGAGACTAGAATGACGACCTTTGCTCTTCAAGCCAGATGTCTTGCCTGAGTCCGCCATCGTAATAGCCAAATCGGTGGGCGAAAGCCCAGAAGCTATGTAGTAGAGAGTTCCAGATGTAGGTGATAATGATGTAATGTATGATAAAGGTCTGACTACCCGTTCGGATAGTAGTCAAGGTGGAGTAGAATCCCCTACCAAATCTGTAGCACTGCACACCCTTGGCTTGATCAGTCTGGACTACAGTGCTCGAAGAAATGGCGTGGAGAAGCACCCAGGATGAGGAACGGGAAGGAATTCAAAAAGCAGCTGTCCTGACGTCTGGTACGTCACAGCTGATAGTAATCGATTGGTGAACAATCGATCGGAAGTATGCCATAACTACAACCTTTTCCACTATGTAACAAAAATATTTCATTTTCATTTACGTGAGCTTTGATTTTTCATAATATATCTCACTAACTTTCTTAGTTATGTTACCTTTGAATATTCATTTAACAGAAATATTTATTCTTCACAAAAAAAATTGGAAACACTTTTGTGATAGTTTTAATCTATTGCAAAAAAAATTTAGAAGTTCTCTGCTATCGGTAGTTCTGCTATCTATGAACGGTGTCGTAAGACACATTACTCAGCTTCTAGATACAAATTTAATGTGAAAAAGCGAAAGGAAATTCCTACTTAGTTAAATACTGTTCATTTTTTAAAGTACATACCCTAAAACGGCCTATTTTTAGGAGAAGGGGTCCAGCTCTTGTAAAAAATGTTACAATTTTAGTACTTCCTGTTCACATTAGGTTAGTTTAGGTCAGCTTTGGTTAGGTTCGGTTCATGGGCGTCCAAATGGGAGGGCAGGGTTGGGCCCGGGGCCCCTCATGGTACACCAAAATGTATACTAATATAGCAAACCACGTATATTAAATACCAGAAATACCAGACGCAATATAGCAGCCATGGAGATGGGCATCTCCCTAGAAAATTTTCTTCGGGAACCCCTGGTTAGGTTAGTTTATGTTATATTATGTTAGTATAAGGTTCCAGCATAATTTTCTAAAAAATATAGGATTTCGCTTATTACTACATTACTAACATTAGGTTAGTTTAAATTAGTTCAGGTTAGCTTAGCTTAGCTTAGGTTAGGTTAGGTTAGATTAGATTTGGTTACGTTATGTAGTTCTAAGTACTTGCATCACCCATTTCTCCTGTAAATTTTGTGTTTTTTACGTCTTCTGGACCCCTTCTGAACATACTCCTATAAAAATAAAGAGTAAACTTTTAGTCTTTGCGTACTCTATTACCAATACCAAGGAGTAGTGATCCACAACAGGTGTCCCGCGACAAAGTGAAAGGTATGACACGAACTTTACTTAATGTAAGAAATCACTTGTATCATTTTTTTTAAAATATCACAATTATAGTGTTTCATAATTTTGTACGATATATTATTCTCTACCGCTGTAATGATTATTTAAGATGATGTTCTTTATTAATTCACATGCCGGGAATATTTATGTTTAAGAAATAAAATTAAAATTACACTGTGCGACACGAAATTTGTCCTTTACATGGAAATATATTTTTCTTCTGTATTTTTGCATGAGAAAAACAAACCTGTAATTACCTTTTATGTATCACATACAAATTTTAAGAAAAAATGAAAAGTTTGAAATTTTGTACTGTGAAATATCGTATTTTTATGGGTGGCGATGAAATATGATTAATGTCTGCTTTGTTATTGAAATTTAACGTACGTTTTCAGCAGCGAGGCTAAATGTAATGTGGGCCTACAGTTTAAAGTGGAATCTGAGCCACTGTGTCGTTCAATGTTCTCCTACCGAGAATCGAACCCGAGACCCCGTGCACCGACAGTGCGCTGCTATCCACTACATCAGCGGTAAGAGCAAACAGTGCTTAAGATAAAAATGGTTGTATATGTAATATACCTTACAATATACGCTTATTTAAACATCACCTAAGCGACAACTTTTCTTCTTTACAGAAAGAAAACGTGGTTTAAAGAAGGGTTCTCCTCATCCTCCAAATTTTCTCCTACGGCTTAAGAGTATTTTTCCACTTTATAAAAGGGAACTCTTGTTTCTCATATTTCTTCTCACTCTTTATCTTCATTTCAGGTAGTAGCCTATCAACATCTAGTGATAAGGGAGTTCAGATTTGTGTTCCCTAACTCTGATACCATATGTTCTAGCATTTGAAATTTTTTTGGTTCAACTGTATTGTTATTTGTTGAGTTGTGTTTCGTTGGGGGTGGTCGCATTTGCCGTGTTGTTTCTTTTTGTGGTAGTTTGTGCTCTGCACTGGGTTTCAAGAAAGTGCAGAGTTTAGCTACATGCAGTGGATTGCAATGTCCCGCGCGTGTAAAAATAACCCTGACTTATTTTGTTATGTGTGCAGTGAATTTACATTGAAAACTCAAAAAGAGCAGCCTTACACCTCTAGTTAAAAAGTCTTATGAACTGTACTTTGGCTGTAGGTTGGAGACCTGGATAAGTCTTGGGTCCCACACATATGTTGTTTTACGTGTTCCAGGAATTTGAGAAACTGGCTACAAGAAAAACGTAGTTCTATGAAATTTACCGTTCCCATGATTTCGTGCGAACATATAAATCGTGTAACTGACTGTTACTTTTGCTTGAGAGATGCGAAGGGCTTTCCCTCTAAATCTAAACATGAACGTCAATGTCCTAATTTAAAGTCAGGCTATTCAACCAGTTTTCCACAGTGAAAATTTTCCAGTGCCTAAATTTCCAGAATATTACACTGTTAATTCAGACATTCCAGGCAAGAGAGAAGATGTAGATTTTCAGTCATCTACATCCCAGTAAACGTCACCTCATTCGGTCACACAAGAAGAGCTTAACAATCCTGTATGAGACTTAAATCTTCCTAAGAGAAAAACGGAATTGTTGGGCTCCAGGCTTCAAGGCTGATATATCTTAGCTCAAGATAAAATAAATTTGTTTAGAAAACGACAAAGTCACTTCAGGACTATTTTGTTGAAAGTGAAGACATAGTTTATTGCAAGGATGTATGACAGATGGCTTACTTCAGTCTTTGGGACATGAACATAATTCCATCAAGTGGCGCTTGTTTATTGACAGCTCGAAACTTAAGTCTGAAGGCAGTGCTTCTCCATATTGGAAATTCAAATCAACAAAATTTAATATTAGTATAATACGCCTTCCTAACCTACATTAGATAGTAAATATATGTAAATATGTACATTTCATATAATGTGTTGTGGTCTGCGAAACGAAAACGTGACGTGATGGAACATTTTGGTTTCCACCAATGAATTCAGCACCTGTCATTTAGTTAGAAACACATGATTTCATTTGAAGGACAGACAAAAAGTTTAAATTTGTTGCACAATGTTATTAGCACATAGTTGTTATTAGGGGAAAACGGAGTAAATGGCACGCTGTGTATAATTGCACACGCTCTTGTTTACAAAGAAGCAGGAGAAGGAGAAGGCCTGCATGGTGCTCCACCCCACCAATAACGTACCCAACAAATCTCACTTGAGTAGGAGAGCGCTGCAGAGAACATACTTACGGGGTATGACCATGTATTGAAAATCTTTGGTTTTCTTAAAACAAAATCCACGGTTTTCTTTAAAGTTAAGTTCATACTTACTTCTCGGGTACGGTATTTTTGTAGTCAATATGTATGAGTAGTCAATTTAGAATAAATATAGGGTTGGTATTGTGTTATAATATTTACGCAAAAAGAACAAAAAGATCAAGATGGATTGATTTGAGGTAATAGCACGCATGAACACAAGAGTGCGTTTGAATACCCCATTGAGTGGATAATAATTTAGAAATTAACTCTAGGAAAACGGAGGTACCATCTGTCACATGGAAGATAAAGGGAGGTATCAATTTTGCTCCCGTTTGTAAAATCCATTTTTAACCCCCACAAATATTTTTTACGTTATTTAATGTAAGTTATATAACGTTAGTTATATATAGTTATATATATATAACTATATATAATGTTAGTTATATAATGTTATATAATGTTAGTTTACGTTATATTTATGTTAGTAACGCTGATCAAACGTTAAAAATTGTTGATCATACCTGATCAAACGATGATCAAACGACTGACATACGAAAAGATCGAATCGGAGGTGAAGGGGAGGGGGCTGGCCCACAACTTTATAACCATTATATCTCTGTTAGTATACTTGATCAAACGTGGAAAATTGTTGATCAAACCTGATCAAACGATTATCAAACAATTGACGTGGAAATATTTCCAATCGGAGGTGAAGGGGGGGCTAGCGTGTAGTTAGCCCCCTACTAAAAATAGCTTATATTTATGTTAGTAAAGCTTATCAAACGTTGAAAATTGTTGATCATACCTGATCAAACGATTGACATAAGAAAAAGTCGTATCGGAGGTGAAGGCGGGGGGGGGGGGCTGGGCCCCCATTTTGGAACCCTTATATCTCTGTTACTAAAGTTGATCAAACGTTGAAAACTGTTGATCAAACCTGATCAAACGATGGTCAAACAATTAACGTGAAAATATTTCCAATCGGAGGTGAAGAGGGGGCTAGTGTGTAGTGAGCCTCCTACTAAATATCTCCTATATTTATGTTAGTAAAGCTGATCAAACGTTAAAAATTGTTGATCATACCTGATCAAACGATGATCAAACGATTGACATAAGAAAAAGTTGTATCGGAGGTGAAGGGGGGGGGCTGGGCCTCCATTTTGGAACCCTTATATCTATGTTACTAAAGTTGATCAAACGTTGAAAATTGTTGATCAAACCTGATCAAACGATGGTGAAACGATTGACATAAAAAATTTTGAATCTGACGTGAAGGGGGGCTAGCGTGTAGTTAGCTCCCTACTAAATATCTCTTATATTTATGTTAGTAAAGCTGATCAAACGTTAAAAATTGTTGATTATACCTGATCAAACGATTTGATCCATGGTATTTCATATTTGTGTTTTTTTTATTTATGTTCTACTGTTTTCGAGATATTTCGGTGGAAAATTAAAATGGGCCACCCTATATATATATATATATATATATATATATATATATATATATATATATATATATATATATATATATAGAGAGAGAGAGAGAGAGAGAGAGAGAGAGAGAGATATGCTAGCCGGGACAAAAAGTATAAACCAGCCTGGGTGCATAAATGCTTCCTTTCGGAGTTATAGGCTGCCGAAAACATAAAAATAGGATTTTAAAGGTCCATAGCTTGGAAACTATGGTACCTATTATAGTCGATTCAAGAATTCAGTAGGAACTAGTAATAACTATTATGTGCCCTAGTGTGTGCTCAATCCAAATATCGAAGTTTCAGAATCTTGCGATACTTCCGCAACAATTTTTATCCAGCTAATTGGCGAATACTTCAAGTTATATAATCGTAGCCAAATTCCCTCTATAAAAATTGTTGAGTGAGTACCTTAGGATTCTGAAACATCTATTCTTGGATAGCGCAATATTAGTTCTTAAGTGAAGTCTTGACCCAACTACGGTTGAGCTGTGGACCTTTAAAATTCATTTTTTCAAGTTTTTCAGCAAATCTATAACTCCGAAGGAAGCATTTGGGCAACCAAGTTTGTCTATACTTTTTGTCTTATCTTGGTGTAAGGAATCAGCTCTCAGACGTTGTCGGGGTAATTTTGAAACATACTATATATATATATATATATATATATATATATATATATATATATATATATATATATATATATATATTACATTGGTAACCTGTTAGTGTGTCACGAAATTGATTTTTGTACACCATGGTTGCATATGATTTCCTTTTCTGACTTTTGTGTTTCGTTGATGTTAGTAGGTCTCTGTGATTTTCACTAACTGTTCCAACAATACTACCTATAATGTCTTTTTGACCTCAACCTTTCAACAAGAGGTACTGATGTAAAATAATTATCACATGTGACATTTATACCCTTGTTCTTATATAACTCCATGATTCCCAAGACCACATGCTCGGAAAGTGACTGTGGTCATGTCTCATCTTTCCCGAGGTAAAGAAAACCATTGAGACATTGCTTACCTTTTACTTCTACAAGTTACCAGTATATTAATTTATCAGGTTTCCTTGCAATGTATTGTATGAAACGACACCTGCACCTTGTAGGGTATAATTATTCATCACATATGACACTTTCACTAACTTTGTAAATTTTGGCAATTTGCTATAAATAGATTCCATGTGGAGGACATTAATGCAAATTTATCTTTTACCAGTCTTTCACGTTTTTCGGCCCTAATACCAAAACATAAAAATTTCATTATCTCCAGCATTCTATCTCCAAAAATCCCTGGGCCCCACTTTTTAGACTAGCAACTTTTTACTGGCATGTTTCGTAAAGCCAAAACTCCTCTGACATATAACAGAGCAAAAAATATGAACAGTTTTTGTTTTCAACGATCCTACTGTTAATTTCCTCTCGGGCTTTAGCTTCAGTACAACATTTTATTGTAGACAGAAAGGAATCATTTATAAGCAAACTAAAACACTGAAAGGGCCATTATCCATAATACTTTGAGCAACGGACTTTGTGGGGTCTTCAGTTAATCGTAGAACATTTTGAGCTGCACGCGTACTTGGTTCTTATTAAGTCTAAGACTTCCCACAGAGTTCCATCTGGATCAATCTCCAAGTTTGGTTCAAGAGTTATCCTAGAAATTGCTGATTACATTCATCTTTATTGCCTGATCCATACAGCAAAAAAGGTGCTAAAGCTCTGTGAGTGCATGTGCATACTGATGCGTGTGTGTGTATGTGTATGTGTATGTAGACATAATACTTGAACACTACGGACACCATGTCTTTGTCTTCTTTGTCCGTGTTTTCTGCGAGTGGTCCTTATTTTCAGCACCAAGTAACTGAACTATTTTGAGTCAATCGAATTTGAGAGAAGCATAAGATTGAAATTTTGTGTTTAAACAATGATATTGTTCCATAGGAAATATATAGGAATTTCGAGAAAAAGCAATTTGTTTGTAGTAAGCAGTTGTGAAGTGAATATTTCTTTAACAATATTCAAATTCTCTTAGTTCATAACTTTTGTAGTACTGTGATTTTGATTTTTAACTTACAAATGAGTACATCGTTTATTGTGTTACTTTTCTGAAAAATAAATTTTTCTCTTACTTTACTCAATTAGTCCCCGTCCTCACTGTTGAATTATCATAGAGTAAAAACGTAAGAGAGATTATTTATTTTGTAAATCCAGCGTACAAAGAGCAGATTCCACTTCCCCTGATCAGTCAGCAGAAACCGGTAATAATATACCCATCTCGTCTGGTTAGAATATTTGACATATATTGATTGAAACATATATTAGACACCTATAGTTTGGGGCCATTATTCAATATCTATAGTTTGGGACAGATATTCGACATCTGTAGCTTGGGACAAATATTCGACATCTATAGCTTAAATTAGATACCTATAGTTTAGAACAAGGATTCGACATCTATAGTTTGGAAAACGATTAGACGTCTATAGTTTGAAACAAGGATTCGACACTTATAATTGGAATAAGGACTCGACGCTCGTGGTTTGTCCCCATGAAAGCCATTTCAATTCACCATAATTTTCGTACGTGACCAGACGTCCCGTTTTAGCCGGGACAGTCCCTTTTTTTCAATCATTGTCCCGTATTTTTCTGATTCTCAAACGGGAAGCCTAAATGTTCCGTTTTTAAGCAAAAATGACCCAGATGTCCCGTAATTATTATTCAAAATATAAATGGTCAATACAAACTCTACACTCTTCCGTACCAACACTCATTGGAAAGGTTCATTTAAGTGGAACTCAAATATAGTATCTCCTGACAACTGCTGGGTAGAAGTATTTTCCCATTTCTGTTCTTATAACGTGCCGTACTCAAATCTTCTAAAACTTGTGAAGTTCCTTCTCTGTTTACCCGGGACTAATGCTACAATAGAACGTGTATTCTCGCACATGAATGCTTTGTGAACAAGTGATGAAAACCCAACTGTTTCCAGATACTTTGGAAGCTGTGCCGACCAGTAAGATTAATTTTGATCAGCCTTGTACCAATTTCTACAAATTGTTAAGTGCAATCAAAGAACTTTTAAAGAAGATCCATTCATCCCAAAAATGCCAGTGAAAATTACGCTATAGATGATGTAGTGAAAGTAATGATATAGTAAAGAATAACAGATATTCAATAATGAGGTAAGTAGTTTATTAGTAGTTAAAAGTATTGTTGGGTAGTACTTAAGTTAGAAACGCAGTGTTATCACTCTTACTTGTGTATTTTATAAATTGAAAACAGTGCTAATCTGGAAACCATATATATCCCCCCCCGTCGCTGATTCGTATGCGTCCCGTTTTTGCAAGTAAGAATTCTGGTCACCTTGGGTGAGGGCAGTGGCGTATTTACGATTTTGTTTCGGGAGGGGCTTTGCTAACTTTCGGGGGGGATTTGCCTAAAAATGTGAAAATTCAGCAAGATATTTCATATACTTTACTATAGTAAGTAAAATTTCGGGGGGGGGGGCTTAAACCCGGAAGCCCCCCCTAAATACGCCACTGGGTGAGGGTGTCAATAATATTTAACAGTAAGGTTGGATAAGTGTGAGTATGAGGTAGTCGATTGTGAGCGTGTATCAGGCCCGTATCCCGGGGGGTCTAGGGGGGCCGGCGCCCCCTAAATTTTTGCGGGCCCCCCTAAAATTTTCACGGTAGGCTTGCAAATGAACTGTAATATTTTCGGGTCGGGTCCCCCCTAACTTCAGCCGGGCCCCCCCTACATTTTTGGGCTGGCTACCGGCCTGACGTGTATGCGTGTACCTGAGAGCATGAATAATATTTTAGAGGGAGAGTGAGTGGGTGTAATGGAGTTGATTGTAGGTGACTGAGTGAAGGTTATGACAAATACCCATCTCTGGTTTGTAATTCTACCGTAGATCCACAATATGAAACGAAAGTCGTTAGTTTATTGGTAAATTAACACTGGAAATTTTACGTGACCTATATTTTAGTTGTGGGTACTCCAATAACGATTCATAAAATATATTCAGAATAATTAAAAGTTTACATTTAGAACAACAATTTAAGCAATTGTTTGTTACTTGTTTAAAAAGAATCTGTAACAACAATTAACATTAGGCATGGTTACGCTACAATAACTTGTATTTTTTTTTTTTTAAATGCGGCGAAACATGGATGTGAAGGTAAGAAGAATATTACTTAGGTTTATTATACTAACAACTATTAGAGTAATTTTCTCTTTCAAATCATTTCAGTAGCATATATGTAATTGTTTTAGATTTTCAATATTCAATTTTGTGTCCAGCAACAAGTAAAGTGTGTAGTAACTAGTGAGGGGTCGTTCATACATTACGTAACAGAAGGGGGAAGGAAGGGATTCGGCGTTGCATTACGGTGTCCCGACAAAACGTACCAGCGACAAAACGTACCACTTGAAATTTCGAGACAAAACGTACCACTTTTGACGACCTGTCATAAATGACAACCTATCATGGATTAATTAAAACATTTCTGATATTTGTTCCACGACAAAACGTACCACTTATATAAATTACAACCTGTCATGAACTAATTAAAACATTTCGGATATTTAATCCGCGACAAAACGTACTACTTCATGTTAAACTACTTCCTCATGAACAGGTAAAACAACGGCAGTATAAGATTGAGAAGAACAGACAGGTAATGTATCGAGACTTCAAGATTCAAGAAGCAATGTACTTTACGGATTATTTGGACCCTAGCCACTTCAACCAAGTAAAAGAACTTCCAGATGTGCCTTTCGATAAACTTACATATTTTCTGAAAAACAAGTTACTTCAGTTAAGAAGTTTCCAAGGATACTATAAATGTATTCTCTTGGACTTTTGAAGGACGAGGATATCCTTGAAAGTCAGTCTTGATGACGAGCACAACCGAGAAAAAATGACTGTGCTGATGGTGCAAGTGATTCAGAATTAGGAGAAAATACATTTGTTTACAAGGAAAGCGAATGCAAAACGTGTTGCAGAATTGTCCAATATGCTGCTTTTTAATTTTGCAGAATTGTAATTTGTGCAGTAATACTTATCCAGGTTTCCAGCATACAAATTTTTATTGACTTTGCCCGTAACTCAGGTAACATGTAAAAGAAATTTTTCAAAATTGAAATAAACTGAAATACATTAAACATAGACTAACGAGTACCATGTCTCAGGAACATTTGAAAACATTTTGTTAATGTCTATTGAAAAAGATTTATTAACAAATATTTCGAATGCAAAAATGATAGATACAGTAGCATCAAAAACTAGTACACGAAAACATCTGCTAATTTTGTAATATAGTATACGTTCTCCTTGAACTTCATATTATAGTATTTTGAACAATTCAGAATAATACACTAATGAAAAATATCAGGTTTTAATTGTCAATTGTTAATACTATTGACTTACTGCAGAAAGAAAACTGTGCAATTGATTTGTGACATTGAGATGATGGTGGCTCTTGTGGGAGCAAGCGCCCGCGCCCCTCTAATAATGCCTATCCGTCTCTGGTCCAAAGCCTGGATAAAGTGTGATGGAAATCAGCTAATATTCAAATATTGCATACGGAAGATTCTTGCTGGTCTTGGTCTGGCGAGAATCTTGCAGGTATGGTCTTAGTCTTAGTCTTGGTCTTGCATCGGTATTTTTCTCACCACCAATCTGTTCAACTTTTAACCTTTTTTTGGCCGATATATATATATATATATATATATATATATATATATATATATATATATATATATATATATATATATATGTGTGTATATATATATATATATATATATATATATATATATACTTATATACCGTCCTATCAAGTGGTACGTTTTGTCGCTTGTCATTATTTAAAGTTTTTTAGAAAATCCTTCACAAGCAGCCCTCAGGGTAAGTGGTACGTTTTGTCGGTGGTACGTTTTGTCGCTAGTACGTTTTGTCGCGTATTCTTGCATTACGGTGTGTGACTAGGGGAGGGGGAAGCCTTCGTTACGTAACACATTTTTCTGTTGTAATTCTTATTTTTATTCTCAGGTTTATATGCAATCTTTTAAACAAATAACTTTATTCTTATCTTTTTTTATAAATAAATATTTTTATTGTTTTCGAAAATTGCAAACACATAGCTTATATAAAATAAATCACGCGGAACGTATTCGAAGACCTACTAGGCACCATCATGTCTGGTGATGAACCCTGCGTGTGCTATAATATAATAAATCTCCGTTTTGTGGCTATCGCCGTATTGTATTTACAGCACACGAAGCTTTTCTGGAGTTAGTTGTTAGCGATCGTAACCATAGTTTAAAAATAACATCGTGTTCCCACTCGTATCGCCATTTCTGAGAATGTAATTCCAAACTTTTGATTTGAATCATTACCCACCCTATTCTTTTAAGGAGTTTCTCATGTGACATACAAAGTAATCTTTTCGTGAAATAATATTTTCCGCTATGGAATGATTCACATTTGAAAATCGAAATAAGATGTTAAAAACCAAATTCGTCGGATATTAATCTCATATTAAAATTTCTGCTCTTTGGATTTGCATTTTCCTGAAAAACATCGAGTTTATTCGCATACTGACATTCCTTTAGAACAAGAAGAATTTGAAAAAGGGGAAAACTGTGGTATAAAGTCCAAAGAAGATGTTGAAAAGATTGTTCACAAACGAGATGTGCCTATTTCTTCACATGTGCAGCCACGTCGAATTTGTAGTACACGCGAAATCTTTGTATCGTCGACACTGGCGAACTTCAAATACAGAAAATATCCTGGATCCCGGAAGAAGAGGCCGATGTCAATTCTTTCGACCCTGTTTCACCTGCATCTTCTGGCAGTATTTCCTCCTTGCTAATCATGGGTGACACAAAATAATGGGTGCGACCTCCAAGGGTAAACGACAATATATAATATCAAAGAATTAAGAGTGATTAATTAAAAAAAACTCTTTGTATTATTACAGTACTACTATTTTCTAATACTTTGATTTGTTGACGAAAAAAACACCACAAATTTCTTCAGAATACAATAATTTTGTAATGAAATGTTCTGCCATTAATTTCTTTTATTGTAATAATCTCCAAACTAAGCAAAATTGGTGGAAAAAAAGAAAAATCAAAAAATTTACATGGCAAAGCGGGAAGGGGTTCGGCCTTGCGTTACGAAGTGTGACAAAAGGTGAAATGGGTAAGAATTGATCAACAATAGTGTTACGTAATATGTGAACTGCCCCTAAAACCATATATAGCATAGACACAATTTTCTGTGGGTTGTCACTTGGGGTTTGAAAATCTAATTAAGCAGCGTTCCTCAACCTATAGTCCGCGGACCGTAAGTGGTTCTCGATGTCTGAACTTGACATTTTCTTAAAGTGGACATCAGTCCAATCAAGACAGTCCAATGAAGATTCAGATCAATTCATACCATATAAAATTGTGGATAATCTCAGAGTTTGGAAATTTCATAAGCAAGCGCCTTTCATTTTTTCTGACAGACCATTTTGTGAAATTTATTAATGCATAAAACATTCTTGATAATCTTGAATTAATGACAGAAACTAATTTGTGTTTTCTTGTATTAATACCAAGTGATTTTTGGATCCTATATTCACAGATTCTAATATTAATGCGTCACACTGATTCTAATATTAAACAATCATACTAATAGATATCGCTAGCAGCGCTATATTGTGGTACACAATTCATCTATTTAAAATTATTAATTTTTAATTATTACTACCTTAAAATTAATGTATACTGGTTTTAACTCATGCCGAATATTTTTTTTTTTGTTTCAAAGGGGACAAGAATATTATGATCATAGAACATTCTGGCCAGTAAAAATGTTTTTCACTTGAAAAAGTTTGAGAAACACTGCTTTAAATGTAGAAAAACTATTGTTTCTGGCTTAATATCACATGAGATAAAACATGAACATAACCAACACATTAAAAACTCGCGCTAAGTGAACTTTATGGTGGACGAACACCGTGTGCGTGGTTTTCCTTGGGGTTCTCCCGTTTCCTCCCACTTTCTTCATTCCACCATTTCCTTCACTTCTCATCATCACCGTCTCCTTTAGCCTAGCTGGCATAACCGTGGGGCGCAGTGGCGTATTTACGATTTTGTTTCGGGAGGGGATTTGCTAACTTTCGGGGGGGATTTGCCTGGAAATGTGAAAATTCTGCAAGATATTTTATTTACTTTACTATACTAAGTAAGATTCCGGGCTGGCTTAAGCCCGGAAGCCACCCCTCTAAATATGCCACTGGTGGAGCGTAAATCTCAAAGATTTCATTTCATTTTTTCCCAACACATTAAAAATGGGATACAGAATTACCTGAGTCCCTCCGCACCAAAGATAGTATGATACAAGACGGATTTTAGTTTGCAATGTGTGGGTGCTAGAGCAGGGCGCAAAATTTCAAAATCAGAGACACTCGCCAATCCAAAAATGATGGTCGTCAGTATCTCTCATGTACACTTTATGAGAGGTCTCCCCCTACCCACTACCTTTGGTTTGAGAAAGAAAGATATTACGTCAGGGTATAAAATTTCAAAATCAGACACTTCGATTTAGGATAATCAATTTTGAATTCGACAATTTATATACATGTTAAAAAAATATCTTAAGACTGCACGTCTGTGTAACTCTCTCTCTTTGCACTGAAGTACCAGTTGTCGATTGCAGTGATAACGGTATCTCATGCAAATATCATTTTTTTTAAATATTTTACTTATTTTGTTATTTATTTATCACTGATATCGTGATGTGATTGGTTGATCTTTTCTAGGCACTGGGCTGTACCCCAGCTGTTCTAGTTTGAAACAGTGGGGGAAACGATCTCGTGTTGACGCGTCAGGAGGCAAACCATTTCGATTGAGGGTGCGAAAGTAGGGGCGAATACCAACGTTGTAAATACTTCATTTTCCATGTCCCTTGTGAAGACTTCACACAGGGTTCTTACAAAACTGGAAAAATGGGAAAACAGGGTAAAGTCAGGGAAAATGATGCCTAACCTGAAAATCAGGGAAATTTGAGGATTTATCCCAGGAAATGAAACTATTGTTCGTCTTACCAATTTGTTAGAATAAGCTAATAATTTAGTCATTATTTGTTGAAAGAAGCACTACAAATAAATGATTTTCGTTGAGTCTTAGGAGTTGTATTTATAGTATGTAAACTTGTTAAGTAAAGTAGTTACTACTTCATGTACAGTTTACATAACATTATTTCTAATATTAAGAATATAATTTATGAAGATATTTTGATTTGTTACACTTCACGTTATAAATGGTGGCATTTCTTTCTGTTGGAAGCATAATAGTGTAGAAGTACTGTTAAGTAAACGAAGGTAATTTGCTGCTACTCAATGCCTTTTCCCACCGTAATAGACTTATTTTTAAGATTATATGATAAAATTTAAATGCGGACGTCCAATGCGGAAGACCTAGAGCAAGCTCTAAAAGTTAAATGTAATCTGAAACCCTTAAAAAAATGTAGATATAGGATTCGGGTCAGAAAAAAAATGTGTTGGGAAGCCTAAAGATGCTAAGGAAGTAGACAACTACAGTTTCTTCAGTAATTGTCAAAAATGTTTGATAGGCACTACCGAAAAAATACTCGAAAAATGTAATCTTAGATATCCTCTTACTCATGCCGTTCCATGCCTTGATCTTGAGATTTTCTTGCATAAACCTAAAATTGCCCGGATAATAATGCCGAAGTGCTTGGAAAAACTTCATCAGTCGTTTCGTCTCGATTATTTTAAAGCAGAGCTATTTCAGAATGAGTTGGAATCATTTCCTCGGTCGTCTAAAAGTATGTTGGCATCTTATTTTAATTCAGGGGGAAGCAAAACAAATCTTGATGAGTGTTATAAATCAGTTCTAAATGGCAGAAGTGAATTCAAACACTTGTGGAGTCTTGTGAAAATGACATGGATTATTTCACATGAAATGCAAGTGTAGAGTCTGGTATTTCTATTAACAAAAGTTTACTGGTAGTAAATTTGCAAGAGGCTTCTTCAGTAGCCCAACGACAAGTGGTAGATTTTCCTACATAGGTGGAATTAGATGTCTCAATGCTTCAGTTCCAGAACTCTTTAACTTCTGTAAAATGTGCGAGAACAAGATACAATTGGGCTTTGGTAGAAAAGATAAAAGGAGGAGAAAATGAGAAGTCTCAGGCAGTACTTAAACGTAGGAAAATGACTTGAGTTAAAAGAACTAGAAAAAATAGAGATGACTTAAGAAAAAGCAACAATTGGAATCAGAAGGAATTCAACGGGAAATCAAAATTTTAAAGCAGTCAATCTAAGTAACTGTACCAAGTAATCAAGGCTATTATTGTTAATAGCTTTTGAGTAGTGTTTCTACTTGTTAATATCCTATAAGTTCTTTTTGGATCAAAAGATCCAATATATTTCGGGCAAACATTTTCTTGTAGGTCTTATATCTGGGGAACCAAGATAATGTAGCCAAGCCCAAACTATCACTTAACTCAGTATGGTGTGCTAATTCCGTAGAAAATAAGAGAATTCAATTTAGGGTTCGTTCAAAAATTTTGTGGTCCCTGATCCAAAAAATATTTCATTCAATCAAAAATGTTCTTGTGCGCCTTATATATCGAGAACTTTATATAGTGTAGCCAACCCAAACTATCACTATCATTATGGTATGCTTATTCCGCAAAAAATACAAAAACTCGATTTAGGGGCCGTTCAAAAAGTTTGTAGATCTTGATCCAAAAACTAATTATTAATCAGACCAATTTTAAAGTTAGTTTCTTTCTTTCTTTTGTTTTCTTTTTCTTTTTTCTTTTTCGTTTTCTTTTTTTCTTTTTTTTGCATGTTGAGAAAGTTCGATACATTTATGAATGAAAATATGATGTCTAATTTTTTCTGAAAGAAGCGTCATCTTAAAACCAAACTTGAATGTAAACCTTTAATAATTACGGAGATATCGTATTCACAAAAGACGTGATGGAACTACGAAATAAACGTATTTTTGAAATTTTTAATCAAGTCATGTTAGCATGAATGTGTTATCAAGGTAACAAAAATATCTCTTCTATTTTTCCAAATTTGGTTCCATCTGATAATATCCCACCAAACCGTAACCAGCTTAGTCTTTTAGACTCTTTGGAATATACTATAAGCAATCATTTAGGATGATTACTATTAATGTAATGTTTAAGTAAAAATAATGTGTGATGGTTTGGTGCTCGAACATTCAAACAACTAATAACTCAACAAAAAAAAAGCTTTTAAAAAGTTCTCTGTTATAGCGCAATTACATTCTCTCTCGAATTGATAAGAGAAGTAACAGTTCATTATTTTTTTTGTATAGCCATTCTTTAATCAAAAACTAGAATTTTAATATTTTAGAATTGATGTTTTGAACAAATAAAGACCGAAATGTTTGTATGAATTTCTTTTCTTAATCTTGTGTGAGAAATAACTTATTGAACTGATAAGAAGGCATACCCCACCACAAGAGCAGATTTAGCTCATACTTTGCGAAATAGATATTTCGACGTCACTGAGAGTGATTAGAGTTATAGTCGTTCTATACGCTTTTGCCTTGTTGCACCTAGCCTACAGGCCTCGGAATTTTCATTTTCACACAAAATGACTACATAGGAAATATTTGAGATAAATTTCAATATCTTTGAAACAATTAAAACGATCAAAACAAAACATAACTCTCTTAATTTTGGTCCTAGCGTAAATATTATTAAAACGTGGGCTTACTTTTCAATCCCCGTGAAAAGTTCTGCTTAATTTGAACGTTGCCGAACTAGTGAAATCACACCAATATGAGGTTTCACAATCATCTTTCTTTTGAAGTTTATTTGATTTTGCAGTTTGTGTTGTATTTATATTTTTCTTGTATCTCAATATATATAGTTTTGCACCATTTTCTCACCTCTTTTTATTTTATTTTTTAACGGCTCCTTATTTGTTGAATATTATTCGTTGTATTTATGTGAAATAAAGAAAAATATCTATCAAAACATAAGAAATTCATTGTAGAGTAACACCACACAAAACTCCAGAGGATAACTACTTCTAAATTAAAGCTTTACAAACATTTTCCGAATATACCAGAGTTTCCTCTCACTGTGTTTGAAAGATTCGTATTTTATCAACAACACCTGCCATATGAAACTATTACTTTATGTTCACCCTTAAGAAAATCCTGAATTTACAATTCATAGCAAATTATACTTGAAATTCTTCTTTACACTGTACAAGTAAGATATTCGAGATAAATTGCTAATTTAAGAACTAATGATTTAAACAGTCATTTACTTATTTCTATTAAAGATATCTCTTCTTCAAAATGAAACTACATCAACAAATTGTTACTTTTGTGGGCAACCCCGTAGCCTCATGGCTACAGTGCTCATCTTCGGCGCGTTTGGTTTCGCGTTCAAACCGTGCTGGGAGTCTAATGTCTCGGATTCAAATCGATAAGTGATTTGGATGTTACTTTAAGCTATAGGTCCTGTCTCTATATAGCCTCCCTGCTGAACAGGAAGCTAAACTCCCCAACAAACAGTGGCTACTTTTGAATTCATATAATGTGAAATTTAGACGCTGCTGACTTATTTAAGCATGTAATTTTAACCTATGGTTTATTAGTTACATACATTTATAGGGTTGAAAAGACTGTATATTGTTCTTAAATGCCCCGTCCCATGCATTCTTGCAGAGAAAAAGCAGGACACAAGCGTGATTTTGAGTAAGTTGAGAGACATTGTTCCGCAAGTTCCATTTACACAACTAACAAGGAAAGAATCCCATCCGTGAGAACTGGATTTAGCCCAAACTTTGCTATATAGGTATATTTAGACATCACTGAGAATGCTCATGTTAATCTTTCGATTTGCCTTTGCTTTGCTGTGAACTTGGCTTCTTGAAATTTTAATTTTCACAGGAATTTACTATATAGGAAAAAATAATTTTAAATTTAATATCTTGATTGTAAAATAGGGAAAGTTCAGTTCCTGTGAAAATTTAACTTCCGAGACCCCAAGTCCGTAAAGCAGCAAAAGGGAATCCGACTATCACAAGCACTCTTAATGTGACGAAATAACTATATCATAAAGTTTGATCTCAATCCAGGTCCCACGGTTCTGATTCTTTCCTTGTAAGTCAGGCTGCAAAATCGTCTTAACCTATTTGGAGGAAGTGGGGAAAGTTGATTTTTAAATTGCCAGTAATGGGAAATAAGCGAAATTTTACTTTTTCGAAGACTTTGGTGGAGGAAAAATTCCCCTAACCCTCTTGTTATTTCGCACCCTGTTTTAAGTTAAGTCAGGGGCGGATCCAGGATGGACTTCTGGGGGGCGGTGGGTTGTAATACTGCTACTTAGAGCTACTTCTAAGATCTCCAAACTCTGTTTTATTTATATACAAAATAAGAACGTTTCCTCTTCTGGGGGGAGGGACGATCATCCCGATTGCCCCCCTGGATCCGCCATTGAGTCGAATTTCCTATTTGTTTTCATTGGCGCAATTGGGATCGTCATTAAGTGCAAGGTGACGTAAATAAGCTAATGTACTTTTAATAAAAAAAATGAAGTTATAAGAATTCTACTTTCTTTCAGTCGTCAGATACAATTAATGTAAAATGCATAAGGGTGATTTTAACATAATGAAATATTACCATTATTCTTGCACTATAAATATTCAAATTTCTCTTCCTGGCAAAAGATAGAACTGCCATGACATTTAACTTACAATAGTCTTTTTTGGGTCTGATTTAAAAATAGAACATTTTTGGCTAGTTTGGCACCCCATGTTTGTGCACCGAGGCTGAAGGAAAGAATAAAGAATGAAGAAAGTAGAAGGAAGCGAAAGAACTCCAAGAACATGCACGCTCATGGTGTTTGTCCATCACAGAGTCCAGGGTCTCACGTCCCAGAGATAGAGATAACAAACAAAACATTATATGTTTTGTAAAGATTCATAATTTTGAAGATTCGTCTCATCGTACTTCTATGTTTATTTTGAATACTAGTTACAGAATTACTTTCTGAGAGACAACAGAAAATAAATGTAAAAGGTCTTTATCTGTTTTTCTAACAAAAATATCGTTTCAAGAGCCTAGCTTAAAAATAGAAGAAATGCCCTGTCATATTTACTGAAGCTTGATTTATTTTCTGCTAGGTTGACAATGGAAGTAAATGTGATTTTAGTTTGTTTCATGAAATATAGTTTCCTCTCAACCTCCTACGTAGAAGACAGGTCGGATGAATCGTATGTTATTCCAAAAACAGCAGAATGTTTTCTAATATTCTTGGTTTTACCCTGCTGACTTGAATGGGATTTTCATAAATCACTCCTTAGTTTTCGCTCCAAGGAAGGTAAGTGGACAAAGGACATTCGAATTGGCAGTAAAAGGATTAACAAATCGTGTGAAACAGATTTTTAATCATTGTAGTACAGCTGTAGTTACGATATTTTCCTTACTTCCATCGCTTATTTAATTGTTCTAGATTAAAAATATAAATAATGGATCACATTTTAAACATAAAATTATCGTAATTTTCTGAATTGTAGCTCTTTTGTTTGCCTATAACGAAATTATCATACGTATTCTGAAATATATTGTCTTTCAATTTCAACCTCTTTACCGTTCCTTCTAATTGGAGCAGGCTTCTTTGTGTGAAAGTTTTTTTTTTTTTTTGCAACGGTAAGACAACGAAAATCGCCAGTAGTTGGTGGGTTTTGAAACCATTTTATTAAATAGTGAAATTCAATTTCGACTTTTATAACAAATGCATAATTGCATAAACTAAAAATCAGTTCCAGTCTTTGAAACCAAAAATCGATTTTTGTTTTCAAAACCGAAAAATCAGTTTCGATTTCAAACCCGCAAAATCAAAACCGAAGCGAAAAATAGATTTTAAGTTATTCGATTTTTCAAAACACCGAAAACCGAAAATATAATAAAATGCGAATACCACTAGACCTGACTACTACAATGAGCTTTCGCAATGACCATACAGCTTAATTTGGAGAGCAAAGAAGTCAGCTTGAAAATCAGTATGGAGAAGACTAAAGCAACATTCAACAATCTCGCTATGAAGTCGAATATTCAAATTTAAAATATGGAATTAGTGGGAATCGGGACAGAAGATGTTTATGGATGTCAACGTTAAAGAAGAAATAAATCGACGTAAAGTTAAGATGGATTGCATTCGACAGTAACAGTTTCATATTGAAAAGTCAAGTGCCGGTATGCATACAAAGCATAAAATATTCAATTAATGTAGTTCGTCTACTTTGGAACGGAGACGTAGACAAGACATACACCCACCTCTGGTGCGTAGGGTCCCTGGTTCGATCCCATCTCGCGCCAAGTGAGCTTTGTGGTGGACAAACACTGTGTTCATGGGGTTTCTCGGGGTTCTTCCGTTTCCTCCCAGTTCAGTCATTCCACCACGGCATTCATTTCTCATCATCACTGTCTCCTTTAGCCTGGTCGGCAAAATCGTGGGACGTAAAACAGAAATATTTATTTTCTTCTCAAGGCATTCATCGTTTGAAGACTATACAATGGAGAGATGTATGTTTGGAATGACCCACAAAGATATGTAAATAATTAAATGGTTCAGAAGGATTAAGAGAGTGACGGATGCTATTATGAAAGTAAAGACATTGAAGTGGCAGTGGGCTTGACATACTGTAAGGAGAAGTGACGATTGACGCACGAAAGAAATTCTAGACTGGACAGTAAGAGAACGAAAAAGAACCTAGGACAAATCAAGAAGCGCTAAGGAGTAAAATGGAAAAGAATTACCCAAGAAAGATGGTCAGACAAGAATTGAATCCAGCAGGGAATTGATAATTGTTTACTATGACGATGATGATAGCGAAGTATTACATTGTTTGTTTACTGAAATTTGGCATCAATTTCAACAAGAAGGCTGTGTGAGATTTGGAACTACAGTTCAAGGGAAAATTCAAACTA
The DNA here is from genome assembly GCF_964235325.1 of Thermobia domestica. Lineage (NCBI taxonomy): Eukaryota > Metazoa > Arthropoda > Insecta > Zygentoma > Lepismatidae > Thermobia > Thermobia domestica. The sequence continues at coordinate 69,840,648 of NC_137463.1, read as the reverse complement.
TCGCAATGCGTTCGATCATCTTCCACCGAGAATCGAATTCAGACATGGGCGGATTAAAGGAGGGGGCGAGGGGGGCGATCGCCCCCCCCCCAAGAGCCCTCTAAAATATTAAAATTACACACACTGCCGCTCGTAGCTTACCGCCACACGAACGAAAGTTTGGGATCATTCTTGCATTATTTCAAAAGAGGGTTAATTCTTTAAATTTTATTTAAAAACAGTCTCCGTTTAGCATGCCGCGTTTACGCTAACGATAATTCGAGTCATAATATCAGATAAATCTCAGGAAGAAGGACGATGTTACTTGAGGCCAGAACATCTGGAAAACTATCCATGGCTGGTTCTTTTCCATAAAGAGAGAGATTTTTTTTTGTAAATATTGCTCACTTTTTGCAACGGGTTTTGAAGGGAGGGGGGGGGGCTATCGAATAAACGTGCCTCTCCAAACTCTTGAGATTAAAACTTTGAATAAATTCGCTACTTTCTACGGTATTTTAGAAACACAACAAGGCACAATATCACATTAACGCTCTTGAGGTCTGAAAAGCGTTCTGAAAAACTACTGGGGACCAGTGAAATCAGTCGAGAATCAAATCAACTCGTCAAGAAGACAAGTCATCCAAAATCGCGACAAACTGAAATTAATGTTGGGAAATGTGATATTCCTTGGAAGGCAAGGCATTGCTTTTCAAGGCCACAAGAACAAGGGCGACGATTTCTACCTAAATTTGGGAGGCCATTCAGATACAGAATGTATATATATGAGGATTTTAAGACAAATTGCATTCAAATTATATCAAATATTGTATATTCATAACTACAATAGGGAGGCGCACATGAGATTTGGGGGGCCCGGCCCCCCAGGATCGGTGCCCTTGCACAGGGACGGTGCGTGTGTGGATAATTGGACCTCAGATGGTGACAGTGCAGAAACAAAGTTCAACGAGGGCAATTTTCGAGAATTTCTCAAATTTAGAATGGCTTGTAGTGACGATCTCTTAAAGAATCACTGGAAAAGGATCATTTTTGCCAATAAAACAAAATGCCCTCATTGAGAGTTGGGGACGAGAAGTCACGTCTGCAAAATTGTCAATCGAGTGCGAGAGGATCAGTTTTATTCTATTATGTTTGATGAGACTACGGTCGTTTCGCACACATCTCAGCTGTCTTTGATTCTAAGGTACGAACACATGGGTGAAATAAGAGAAGACTGCTTCGGTTTCATTGATCCTCGATCAGCAGAGCTGAAAGGTGAGGTCATTGGTTCGAGCTCGAAATCCGAAGACGCAGAACCGCCCGAACTCTCACTGACTGGGGGGAAAATTGGAGAAATTGTTCTATGTTTGCTACGAGACTTCTCACGCGACCCGAAAAACTGCGTTTATATTGGTACAGATGGTTGCGCCGTCATGACCTCTCAAAGTCGCCGGGCAGTGCAGGAGATCCAGAAGGAGGCTTCAAACGCGCTGCACTGTTTATATTGCAGTCACAGCCTCAACTTGTCCATCTCCAGGTCGTCGTCAGTACAGTGCATGAGGAACTGTCTGGGAACAACGAAAGAGATCATTGTGTTTTTCACCGCATCGTCAAAACGTAATACTGTCCTTAAGCTTATGGTTAGTGGCCAGTTGGAGACATTGTGTGAAACGAGATGGGTTGAAGGGAACGACGCGGTGTTACAATTTTACGTGAAATTCCAATAAATAAGTGAGGTTCTATAGTGTGTTCCAAATGATCCGAGTTAGATACAGCAGCCAAAACATGGGCACTTTCTTCTGCCATGCACGACAGCGAGTTTATCGTAAGCATTACGTGTCTTCAGGGTGTTCTCACGATAACCCTCCCCTCAATCGACTTTTGCAGAAGACAAATTTAGACATGAACGCAACGTCAGATGCCATTCAGAACACAATCGCAGCATTAAACAAGAAGCGTTCAAACAGCAAAGAATTCAAGGCAACTTTCGAAGCAACATCCAGAATGGTTTTCCAGTGTCGACGTGCAGATTCAAACTTCTCATCTCACCCAAAGACAACACATCGTACGAACCTCAGGGCAGATGACACGACATCTTACTACTGGAGAACTGTCTACATTCCTTTGATGGAGTCGGTTGTAGAAGACCTCAAAACTCGTCTTGCGCAGGAAGTTTTAAATGTATACGGACTCAACATTCTATTGCCAACACGCGCCAACTGACTAAACTCTGATCAACAACTTCCGCGTTCTAGCAGAAAGATTTTACAAAACTATCGGAACTCAAGAAAAAATGCTGTTTTCCCTCTTTAGTTCTGAATTTGCAATCTGCACTTCTAAATGGAAGAGAATTAAAGAAGAAGGTGGAACTCTATCACGGACTGCGTTGGAGGCCTTGCCCACCAGCGACGAAGATCTTCACGTGACTATTCGAAAACTGCTGCGCATACTTGTAGTTACGGATTCCACGTTAATAAGTAGGTCTCATATAGCTTCGCTGCTGAAAGGGACATCAACTCAACATCAACTCAAGTTGTAACCCTGCATTCGAGCGTGGCCAGTGCAGAACAATCTTAATCGACATTGCACCGACTGAAAACGTGGTTGCGATCTCGTTTTGGCGAAAAGCGGCTGAATGGACTAGCACTTTTAAATGTCATATGGACATTGTCGTAGATCGCGACAATATTATATCGACAAATACGCTTTGTGTGGTATTCGCCGAAAAGCGAGTTTTGCGTTGAAACTTGTAAGTTCTTTTGTCCTTTTGTTTAATTCATTTTACTAAAATACAGAAACATTATGAGCGTTCTAAAATATGTTTAACCTGATATTTTTTCTAGCGAAATATTTAGTAAAGCATAGCCACGACCAGGCCTGTAGACAGAATATCTTTTCGGGGAGGGGGCATTGTGGTGAAAATTCCGTAGCAATTATATCTTTCACCCTCTTTTCCTGAATCCGTTTTACCTTTCTTTTTTTGGGGGGGGGGGATTTCGGGGAACATATCCCACTCTACAATAAAGAGCCCCCCCTAAGACGTTTGGTTTAATCCGCCAATGAATTCAGATACATGTGTACTAGGGTGTCCCTTATTTTGGATAATTTCGTGTTGCGATACGCACACCCCCAAAATATATTCTATGGGACCATAAACACGCATTAATGAAATAGCAGATCTCTACAAGAACGTTAACCCGTGCCGACTTGACGACAATGTCATGAAATGGCATTTCCACATTATAATATAATTTAGAATTTCCAACCTTGATAACGGAGAAACTAAAAGAGACAGAGAAAAGAAACTTTGCACGAAGCAACTAGAGAAAGGGCTACATGTGTTCGTCTATTGACAAACAGCACTGGGTGAACAGTGTTGCCAACCCAAGACAAAGTTGTGTTTTTGTACACGGAATGACCTAAATTGAATATCATCATTGGAACCAGCAATGAAAACAAAGTCAAAAGAGATTCTAAAGGCAGTTCAGTGTTGCAAAACTTTCGAGAAATAACGTGAAATATGTGTTGGCGCACACAGGGAGTGAGCTACTAACGTTTTATACACCTTAAATCAGATATTGACAATAATTGTTTGTGTTGACTCTAAGTCTAGAAGCATCCGCTGAACAGTGTTGCCATCAACAGAAGAGAAAAATTGAGTTTGTAAAACATACAATAACTGTGAAAAGGTCACTAGTGATGTATGCTTTAAAACCTATAATGCAAGGCAGTAGAGCATGAGGAGTAGAACCGTGGTTATGTGAGATCGATTACTGACCGAGATATACGATATCTTGTAAAAGCTGATAAGTAAGGTTTGTGAAAGGTGGCAACGCTGCACACCGAATCCCAACAACCTGGTTAAAATATAAAAAGAGCGTTCAATTTGCATGAGCTTATGTTCTCGTGTTCTTTGAGGACGCTGATAACCATGATCAAATAAAGAGTAAAAAGCAGCTGCTGTGCAGCGTTGCTATCTTTTACAGACCTTAGTTCTCTGCTTTAACAAGATACCGAATTTATCTGTCAGTACGTGAGTTATCAATCACACATAACCAAGGCACAACTCCTCATGCTCTACCGCCTTGCATTATAGGTTTTAAAGCATATAACACTAGTGACGTTTTCCCAGTTATTGTATGTTTTCCAAACTCAATTTTTCTCTTCTGTTGATGGCAACACTGTTCAGCGGATGCTTCTAGACTTAGAGTCAACACAAACAATTATTGTCAATATCTGATTTAAGATGTACAAAACGTTTGTAGCTCACTGCCTGTGTGCAACAACACATATTTTACGTTATTTCACGAAAAGTTTGCAACACTGATCTGCCTTTACATTTTCCTTTGACTTTATTTTCATTGCTGGTTCCAATGATGATATTCAATTTAGGTCATTCCGTTTACAAAAACACAACTTTGTCTTGGGTTGGCAACACTGTTCACCCAGTGCTGTTTGTCAATAGACGAACACATGTAGCCCTTTCTCTAGTTGCTTCGTGCAAAGTTTCGTTTCTCTGTCTCTTTCAGTTTCTCCGTTATCAAGGTAGTAAATTCTAAATTATATTATAATGTGGAAATGCCATTTCATGACATTGTCGTCAAGTCGGCACGGGTTAACGTTCTTGCAGAGATCTGCTATTTCATCAATGCGTGTTTATGGTCACATTGAATACATTTGGGGTGTGTGCATATCGCAACACGACATTATTCAAAATAAGGGACACCCTAATGTGTACGGAAGACACATGCACTACGCACTAGATCAGCGGTAAGACTAGTAAATAGTATAACACTCATCAATATACACTGAATATCATACGATATACATAACATACACGTTTCAAGACTAAGAAACAAACTCAGATATCATAGCTTTAAACAATGGATACACAACTCGTACAATAAACTTTTACCCAAAAAAGATTAAAAATAAATATAAATAAATAAATGCCAACTTATTGCGTTATAAAAATAAAACATTTAATTCAAACCAAATAATTATTTCCTTTTCTTCCCTTAAACAGGTAGAAAGAAGAACCAAATTTTCAGTGAAAACAGTTTAGAAGAGACTGGAAATAAAGGACCACATTTCCGATAAAAACAGCTAGATGAAGACTGGAAATAAAGGACTACATTTTCACTAAAAACAGTCTTGAAGAAGGCTGGAAATAAAGGATCACATTTTCAGTAAAAGCACTCTAAAAGAAGGCTGGAAATAAAGGACCACATTTTCTGTAAAGACACTCTCGAAGAAGGCTGGAAATAAAGGACCACATTTTCAGTAAAAACATTCTCGAAGAAGGCTGGAAATAAAGGACCACATTTTCAGTAACAACACTCTCGAAGAAGGCTGGAAATAAAGGACCACATTTTCAGTAACAACACTCTCGAAGAAGGCTAGAAATAAAAGACCACATTTTCAATAAAAACACTCTCGAAGAAGGCTAGAAATAAAAGACCACATTTTCAATAAAAACACTCTAGAAAAAGGCTGGAAATAAAGGACCACATTTTCAATAAAAACACTCTAGAAAAAGGCTGGAAATAAAGGACCCCATTTTCAATAAAAAACTCTAGAAGAAATAAAGGACCACATTTTCAATAAAAACACTCTAGAAGAAATAAAGGACCACATTTTCAATAAAAACACTCTAGAAGAAATAAAGGACCCCATTTTCAATAAAAACACTCTAGAAGAAATAAAGGACCACATTTTCAATAAAAACACTCTAGAAGAAATAAAGGACCACATTTTCAATAAAAACACTCTAGAAGAAATAAAGGACCACATTTTCAATAAAAACACTCTAGAAGAAATAAAGGACCACATTTTCAGTAAAAACACTCTAGAAGAAATAAAGGACGACATTTTCAATAAAAACACTCTAGAAGAAATAAAGGACCACATTTTTAATAAAAACACTCTAGCAGAAATAAAGGACCACATTTTCAATAAAAAAACTCTAGAAGAAGGCTGGAAATAAAGGACCACATTTTCAATGAAAACACTCTAAAAAAGGATGGAAATAAAGGACCCCATTTTCAATAAAAACACTCTAGAAGAAATAAAGGACCACATTTTCAATGAAAACACTCTAGAAGAAATAAAGGACGACATTTTCAATAAAAACACTCTAGAAGAAATAAAGGACCACATTTTAAATAAAAACACTCTAGAAGAAATAAAGGACCACATTTTTAATAAAAACACTCTAGAAGAAATAAAGGACCACATTTTCAATAAAAACACTCTAGTAGAAATAAAGGACATTTTCAGTAAAAACACTCTAGAAGAAATAAAGGACGACATTTTCAGTAAAAACAGTCTAGAAGAAATAAAGGACCACATTTTCAGTAAGGATAGTCTGGAAGAAATAAAGGACCACATTTTCAGTAAGAATAGTCTAGAAGAAATAAAGGACCACATTTTCAACAAAAACACTCTAGAAAAAGGCTGGAAATAAAGGACCACATTTTCAATAAAACACTCTAGAAAAAGGATGGAAATATAGGACCCCATTTTCAATAAAAACACTCTAGAAGAAATAAAGGACCACATTTTCAATGAAAACACACTAGAAGAAATAAAGGACCACATTTTTAATAAAAACACTCTAGAAGAAATAAAGGACTACATTTTTAATAAAAACACTCTAGAAGAAATAAAGGACGACATTTTCAATAAAAACACTCTAGAAGAAATAAAGGACCACATTTTCAGTAAAAACACTCTAGAAGAAATAAAGGACGACATTTTCAGTAAAAACACTCTAGAAGAAATAAAGGACCACATTTTCAATAAAAACACTCTAGAAGAAATAAAGGACCACATTTTCAATAAAAAGCACTATAGAAGAAATAAAGGACCACATTTTCAATAAAAACACTCTAGAAGAAATAAAGGACAACATTTTCAATAAAACCACTCTAGAAGAAATAAAGGACAACATTTTCAATAAAAACACTCTGGAAGAAATAAAAGACAACATTTTCAATAATACACTCTAGAAGAAACAAAGGACCACATTTTCAATAAAAGCACTCTAGAAGAAATAAAGGACCACATTTGCAATAAAAGCACTCTAGAAGAAATAAAGAACCACATTTTCAGTAAGAATAGTCTAGAAGAAATAATGGACCATATTTTCGCTAAAAACAGTCTAGAATAGATAATGGACCACATTTTCATTAAAAACATTCTAGTAGAAATAATGGACAACATTTTCGCTAAAAACAGTCTAGAAGAAATAAAGGACCACATTTTCAGTAAGAATAGTCTAGAAGAAATAAAGGACTATATTTTCAGTAAGAACCGTCTAGAAGGAGACAGGAAATATTGTACCACACTTTTAGAATTAGCAATGGACCAAATTTTCACTAAGAACAGTTTATAGCACAATAGAAAATGGGTGAAATTTTTTCTAAGAGGACATCAGAGCATGACAAGTATTGGACCAAATTTTGAATTACTATCTTGTTTTCTAGAAAATTGATCTTTTTAAACCTTACTTTCTAGTTACCATCCTTTTATTAAAGAATGTATTTGTACACGAAAAAATGCGTAGATGAGATTCTAACTACGAGCCCATGTAGCCATTGAAGGATGCCTTAGTGGTATTAAGTTTCGTGGAGATATTATAGAAATACTTTGTACCTTAAAATCATCGCTTAACACATGAGTCGATGATCATACTAATGATGCAATACAGAACGAATGATTATAACTTTTAAATGTACTATGTTTAAGAAGGAACAAATGTATGATCTAATTTACGCCTGTGGTTCTAGTTATTAAATATCAAAGTGTTTAAATTTTATGAAACTGTGTATTTATTTTTGGGGTTTGCATGCGAGGTTAAATTTAAAGGCAACCGAAATTAGCCTGATATTTAGTTCTCTAATAACTAATGAACTTGATTGTTTGTGTAGCTTGAAGGCATGTTTGTTTTTTAACTCCAAAGAAGAGTGAATATACCTATAACATTCGTGCAACTGAAATGTTCAATTTTACTCCGTGGGAGGCAACTCTCAATAACGCTCCGCATTTTATTACTCGAGATCATGCAGACAACATAAAAATATGCGTATATGTTCAGAAAATAGACTGGGATGGCCTGTCAGACAGTAAAGAGATAGAGTGAAAAATTAGCATATTTATAAATGTAACCCAGAAAGTTCTGTCGCTTTTGTGATCTGTGTTCAATTGGTCCTCACACCGTGAGTTGAATGTAATTGGAGATAAGGCGACTGCCAGTTGTTGGTGTAGTTATATCCAACGTACTAACTGGTTCTGGTAGTTCAGTTATACCGTGAACTTGTGTAAGAACAGAGTGAATATTTGACCTCCACAGATCATCATGAAGGCGTGTATTCTATGTGAGTTCAATGTAGGGTCAAACCTGCTGCAGCGGAGCAGAAGGCTTGCCAGGCATTTCGTGAGAGTGGCGTGACTACACGGACAGTGCGCCGGTGATTTTACAAATTTAAGGACGGTTACGAAACACTCGAAGACGCACAACGTGCCGAAAGATCAACACATGTTCAAAACGAAGATCTTCAGGCAGCAATTGAGGCGAACAATGGCCAGACATGTGAGAAACTGGTACTGCGGTTCAGTGTGAGTGGTGAAACTATTCGACAGCACTTCCATCAACTTGGAAATCATTATATTTTGGGTCCATGGGTCCCACATAATGTGACTCAGGGGCAGAAGGCAACGCGAGCAGACACCTGTGTTTCTTTGCTGTCTCGTCTGAGAAAGCAACTATTTCTGGACAGGGTATTGATATATGATGAGATGTGCATCCTGTGAGGATCTCCACAGCACTTAGCATACCACGAACCAGTTCCAAAACAGTCGAAACAAGCACTGCACCGCAAGAAGGTCCTGACGTGTTTTTGATGGACTTCTCGCGGCATCGTGCTTAAGTAACTGTCAGGACATCTGGTCAGGGCATCAATGCAATTGTGTACTGTCAACAGTTGAGCCATTTTCAAGAAAAACTTAAAACTTTGGAGCCGGCACTTCTGAGTTGCAAAGGAGTCCTCCTCATACAGGAAAACGCTAAGCCCCACGTGACAAGGATGACCCGGGACACTATTCTACGCTTTGAATGGGAAACACTATTGTATGCTCCTGGACATTGCACAAACAGATTGTCAACTGTTGCATTCCTTCGCCAATCACTTTAGAGGATGCCAGTTCAAATCCCTAGTAGAAATGCAAAATGCACCTGATACCTTCTTCGCTTCACATCCCACCAAGTTCTATCGGGATGGAATCCATGGCCTTCAAGAACGTTGGCAGAAGGTAATCGATGCTGAAGGGGACTATTTTCGATCTGCGAGATACGTCTTATTGACATATCGATGTTCGAAGATGGTGGGTAAAAAGCAACAGAACTTTCTTTATTAGCTTTAAAGAAGTAAAATCCTTAGATTCCGGCAACTGTGACTTTCTTTTCCCTGCTTCTACCAACGCAAGAGAACTACAATCCTAGAAAATCTGTGTTATGGTGCATATTCTCTGAATTGTGTGGTGTACCCACACAACCAGTTAAGGAGATTCATTGAAGTATGTGACCATGATTTTGTGTATCCTGCACATGGCAACAGAAGATTCAGATGCTTTATATATATATATACAGCTGTACAGATTGGATTTGGCTAAGCTACAAACTTCTACGGAGCCTGGTACAGAAAATCGTCTTCGTGATACGGAATTCTACCAAATATCGCATCCCCGGATTTTCTACACTATAAATCAGTCGTCGTTTTTTTCTCTGAGTACTGCGAAAGTTGCACTTTCTTCAGGTATTCTATTAAATTGATAAGTTTCTGTAAATCGATTTAGTCATAATGTAAATATTTTGAATCCTACAAGGAATTACAGCAACTGTGATATGAACATATTAATCTTCAAAACTAGTCTTTTTATAAATATAGTCAGTGGCGTTTTTACGATTTTGTTTCGCGGGGACTTTGCTAACTTTACTCCTGGAAATATGAAAAATCTGCAAGATATTTCATTTACTTCAATATAGTAAATAAAATTTCGGGAGAGGGTGAGCTTAAGCCTGTAGGGGAACAATGATGAAATAGTGTTTATAAGGTGTGCCTCGCCTGTCCAAAAGCGTTTATTGTCAAAAAAGCAGTATATAGCAAGGCATATTTATAACACTTCCTCTCTGGAAATAGTTCGAAAACAGTGATGACATTTTGCAAAGACATCTGGAACATACTTGGGCAACATAGTATCTAAAAGGGGTGAATGTGTGATACTGTGTCTAAAAGTGGTTTCTCTATTTTTTGCAGTGCAGATATAATGAAAAAATAGCTATCTGATCGGGATTAGGGCACGCGGAAAAGGTCACATCTCAGTGTTTATTCCTCTATTCCAACTGAAAATACAACTCGATGCATGTACATATCCAATGTTCTCGTATATGTTTCACTTTTTAGTAAAAAGTATGAGAGTGAAAATGATATTGACAATATATTGTTACAACTATGTTTCTGAAATATATCAAACTTTACTTTAAATCGTCTCAGCTTTCAGTTTTACTGAGGGATTATTCCTCGTGGTTGTGGAAGATGAGAAAATTAATTAGCAATATGAAATGATTAAAGAACCAAATCTATTCTTTCTTCTTTCGTCATTAACACTGACGCTAATCTCGGGGGGATGAGGGGGTATATTCCTTCCAATCGTGGAACTGGGGGGACTATCCTCCCCAATAATCTGATTTGAAATTTGTTTCTAGGAGAGAAATATCATGATTTGTATCCGATTGCCACGAAGGAAAGTTAAATGAAATTGATGTCCCCCTAGAATAAACCTTAAATCTGCTCGTCTTGCAATGTTGAAGACACTCTGCTCCTCTGATCCTCCACAGCATTGTTTTTCAACTTCATAAATATTTTGAATCGCTTAAAGAAAAGAAAGATTATGGGAACGGTCTTACCCGTCTCCTCCAATGTCGAGGACAGCGCCAAATATTGACAACGTAACGATGAATTTCCTCTGCTTTCATGTTAATAAAGTGAAATTATACGCACTGTTTATGCCCATAGTTGTAAGTTTCAGCTCTTATAGAATATGATAGATCAGATCCCAGTTTTTATAGTCCATGTCACTTATAGAGACCTTGCACATATATATACAAGGGTTGTTCCGAAATTAATGCCTCATTTTTTCATGGAAACTGATGGAGATAGATAAATAACAACAGCACAGCAAAACAGAGCAATGTTTCAGCTACACTCTGTCATTTTCTACATAGTTCCCACCATTCATTATGCATTTTTGAAAACGATGAACCAGAACCTGCATGCCGCGTTTGTGAAAACTGCTGAGGCTAACCACTTCCTTACAGCTTTGACAACAGCTTCCGAGTCTTGAAAATGTTCGCCACGTAGTCAATCTTTCAGACGCCCAAAGAGATGGAAGTCTGAAGGGGCTAAATCCGGACTGTACGGGGATGTGGTAAGACAGTTTAGCCAACTTCTGCAATGAGTTGTGTCGTCTCTAAACTGGTGTGGGGCCTTGCGTTATCATGTTGCAGGTAAAAATTGGTCTTCTCTGGTCTTACCCTCGAAATTCGGGTAGTCAGTGTCGGAAGTTTCAGCTTAGTCAGTGTCGCCTTGTAGCACGCTGAATTCGCAGTTTCTCCAGGCTCCAGGGCATCCAAAAGAATCACACCCTGGCTATCCCAGAAGATTGTGAACATCACTTTGCCTGCAGAGGGCTGTGTCTTGAAAATCTTCTTTGAGCGAGAATTTGCATTTCGCCATTCCATGGACTGTCTTTTGGATTTCGGCTTGTAGTGATGACACCACGTCTCATCTTCAGTGACGATGCTATCCAGAAAATTGTCACGTTCATTTTCGTAGTGGACCAGCAGGTCCCGAAAAATTTCCATTCGCTGAGTTTTGTGATCTTCTGTAAGCATGCACGGCACCCATCTCGCACAGACTTTGCGATAACGAAGACATTACAGCCGACATTAAGCTTTGTACACAATTCTCTGGTCGTTATCCGGCGATCAGAACGGATGAGTTGATCAAGACGCTCTTCATTGCGAGGGATGACAGCTGTTCAGGGTCGACAGGGCCGTGGCTTATCATGAGCATCCTTTTCACCACCTTGAAAGTGCCGTACTCTTCGCCTCACATTGTACCATCTCCATAAACCTTTATCAAGCGTCAATGGATTTCTATCGGCGCAGTTCCTTCAGCAGTGAGAAATTCAATCACACATAGTTGTTTTATACGCACGTAAATATCAGGCTCGCACCAACAACGGGACCAGCTGCAAATAAAAATGTAAAGTTCAAGCATTAGCACTACACCAACGACATACAAAGTCAAGAGAAAAAAACAGGAGGCATTAATTTCGGAATGACCCTCGTATATATATATATATTCACCTTATTACTGTAAATATGAGTGATAACTAACAAAGAATACATGTTTTTGTCACCTAAATGTTTTATCGTGAAGAGTACAGCAAGTGTTAAAATTTGTAAACTCAATAGTAGAAAACAAATTATACACTGAGTACATAGTTAATAAAATCTCATTCAGAACACTAACTTACGGAATAGGAAAAATAAACCTGTTGTTTACAAATAATCCAAAGCACTCACTTAGTATTTTTTACTACTAGACAAATACAGCCCAACATGTTAGGACAAAAGACGACAACACACTTCAGGAAGTATCAATCTCGGCACGTTGATTAAACTACCAACTCCTTAAGGCGCCCGGCCATTGAGAGCATCCTACCCTTCTCTAAGACTCCTGGCCATTGAGTTCCTTTTCCTCTCTAAGACGCACGGTCATTGAGAGTCACGTAACCAACACACCCTAAGACATCTGGTCATTGAGTTTCTTTCATTTAACCAACATAATTAGAGTACTTTACTTATTGTAGCATAGGGTATTCAAGAGGAAACATTTTACAATATAAAGGTAATGTGAAATTCCAATCTCCCGTGCACCGTATTTTCCTCTACCCTACAGAGAAAGCTTTACAATATTTTAACATTAAGGAAACTAATCCTGATGATTAGAACTAATTTAGTGCTTTTATTTTATTTCAATTTTACTATATATTACTCTACTTTTATATATTTTATAACCATACTTATGTACGGAGTTAAACACTTAATTTTATACTTTATACCGCTATTGGATACAAATATATAATTTATCTTGTGTATTTAATTACTACAGTGTACTGCTGAACTTGGATAACGCTTCTCTTCATATTTAAAATACGTAATTAAATTTATTTAAATAAGATAGCACAGTTAGTGTAACTGTAAAGGTGAATAGTACATTTCCGGAACCTTTAATATGAAAGAAATTAACATTGCAAATGGCAATTAAACAATTTACCGTTGCATCCAGGCAGTAGCGTAGCCAGGATGTGTGTTGGGGGGGCCCAAGTGCTGTTATAGGTACATATAGAAAAATTACAAACAAGAAATTATATAAACATAAACATATATAAAAAAATTACAAACATCAAAGTACCAAAGTACATTGTCGGACCTCTTTGGGGGGGGGGCCCTCCGGGCCCCCCCTTCCCTACGCCACTGCATCCAGGGCTATATTTAACTTTTGTGCTGACCTTGCCTACACACTGTATTAAAAATTCGCCGCCTCCTCAATATTAGTAAACGCTAGTAAACAAAATTTAAGACAGTGAAATGAATTATCAATAGAAAAAATACTGAAGTATTAATGGAAAGAAAAAATAAAAATATGATAACAATTAAATATACAGTATTTTCATACAACAATTAAATATACAATTAAATATACCATATATACGAGATTATTTATCTATAATGATATATAAATAATGTATTATCTGTTATTATCTATTTGGGGCAGCAAACATAATGATACACAAGTTTTATGTTGTTAATTATACATTATAATACGGTATGTATATTATAATATATATAATAATATGCTAATAATAATGTATAAATTATAAAATAAAGCATGCCATCCAGGGCCATGGACGATGTTGAACCATACTTAAATACGTCCTGGCAGTTACCTTTTCATGAATTTATTTCGAGAGAGCTTTAAAGCTTTTGCGGGAGGTCTAAATCCAAGATGAGAATAAAATATATATATTAAAATATATTATATATTAAAATTTATAAAATTATCTCCCAAAATAGATTAAAATACAGAAAAGTCGGGATTTCCAGTAGAGGATTTAGACTCCCAAGGAACCTTCCTCTGCATATACCTCCGACTCTGGTTGTATCAGAGGATATTTACTGTTGAACTACAAATGTTTTTAGATCTATTATTATTATTATTATTATTATTATTATTATTATTATTATTATTATTATTATTATTATTATTATTATTATTATTATTATTATTTTGAGAACTGACACAAAAGTTCAGGGTAGATAAAAGGTAAAGTGCAACTATAGGGGGGAAGCTTACAAAATTTATAAGTATTTTTAAAAATTATAACTTTTATATCGAAGCTTATGGAGTTCTCGATTATTAAATTTGTCTACTTATCTCTTTATTAGTCCAGGAAAATTAGACAAAAGGAATGCCCCAACCCGGACATTTTGATAAACAAGCTGAAAGTTGGTGGAGATGTTCAGAATATTATTCTAATCAACTCACTCAAAGTCCCAAAAAATCCGACTTGGGGAAACCGCGATAGCACGTCATCAATATGGCCGTCGACCACTTGAACCCTTAAATTTTAAAACATTATATCTATTCTGCATTTCAAGACAGGAACTTTGTTTTGGCTTCATTTTACAGAAAACACATTGGAAATTGTTATTTACAACGGTTACGTGTCCTAGATTGACACTGAGTTCAAATAAAGGACCTCAATGTGAAAATAATGTGCATTCTAGATCCGTTTTTTGAAATATAACTTTAAATAACTTTGAAAGGGTTACATATACGAGAAAATATCTTGAAGAAATCGTTATTTGCCGTTTCAAGAGCTTTCCAACGTGTCTCATTAAGTTGCTGCATCTCTAAAACTAACGGAGGTATCCAATTTTATGTGCAGCAAGCCGTAATTACTTATTAAATTAATTGTGACGCTGTGGGGTTTAAAGACCAGTTTGTAGGGGTAAAAGTTTAGTGAAACCTATACAAAATTAGTGAATTTTCGTAAATTAGTGGGCAAGACCCCTAACAACATCCCTCTAAACCCAAAAGACCCCGCTGATCCAACGTTTGTGTCATACAAAATGTCGACCATTTCCAATATGGCTGCCGCAGCGAACGGTTTGTAAATTATACTTTGATTGGGCATTTTGGAAAACACGCTGGTGGAAATTGGTGGAATGTCTGGGGAATGTTCTAATTAACATGGCGAAAGTCCCAAAGCGTCCAGTTTGGGAAACCCGCCATATTGAAAAATCTCTGCCATCTTGGATTTGACGTTTTTGATAGATATAGCTCTTATACGAAACACCCTTTAAATATTATTTTTATTCCGATTTTTCTTTTGAGCTCGTATCTTTTAAATTTATACGTATATCAAGTGAGTGTGAAAGTACAACCGCAAGAATAGTCGGCACACGGTTCTTTAAAATATATTTACCATCGGAATACGAGACATCAACTGTATCGCTCCTTCCATTTGTCAACCTTGCACCGGCAAATCCTACCATGATCTAAATTTGTCTTTTTTATGCCGTGGGTCAGTTCAAGCGAAGAAACCAGATGTGTAGTAACGTTTGATCAATCACTTTATGCCAAGGCATTGGGCATAGTTTCAGCCGCTGAAGAAGACAGTCCGCTATCATGTGTAGTTTTGCGTCTAGGAGGTTTCCACCTGCTCATGTCTTTTAGGGCTCTGTGGGCTACATTTAAGCTAGAAGTGGTTTAGAAGAACTTTGCGAATCTATTTTACCAAAGATACTGTGCTTCATATGATGGCAGTTTATGCATATGCTCGAGTCCTTCGGGCGCATTTCTTGACAATCCTTCAAGAAGATCTGAAGAAGAATTCCTAATTCACTCAACAAATTAAGACATTACTCAATGATCTATGCGAAGCGAAAGTTTCGCTGAAAGGAGTTTGCATGTCTGAATGCCTGATCGAAGCTTCCAGGCTGTTATACGTCAAACTGGAACAAGTTTCCTCATCTAGTCGTACGGCCAGATTGTTGGTGCAGTGTTTCCAAATGGTCAACATTATGTGTCTTTTTATTATAACAGAACGCTCCTGCGATTAGGAACTCCACCTCTACTCTATAAAATGTGTGATTCCGTCTTTGTACGCCTCTGGACACTTAAATTATACAAAGTTTGCTCAGATTCACCTTTAGCAAATGATGAAATTAGTGGAAACCATGACATTTTCAGAATTCGAATGGTTCACCACCCAAGGCTATTTCATTATTAAAAGATCGGGAGTTTGGGCAGACATAGTCATCAAGCAAGTACTTCTTGACATAAAGCGGAATAAGAAAACTGTTGGAGGACTGACACACGGACGGGGTATGTCTGAAAGAGTGATTACTCGTCGGGGGTGTGCAATGCTAGCTTCATTGAATATTATTGAGGCGATTGAAGATTTTAGTGGCATTTATTCAGAAATGTCCGAGCAACATTCAGAAATTCGCGGATGTCGACGAGCCAGAGACAAAAAGGACGTCGAAAAGCTAGTGGGTTGGCTCGTACTCATAGCCCATTCGAATGACAATCAGGTCACCTTGTTTTAATATCCACTGGATTGGTTGCTGATGAAACCGTCAACTGTGATGATGCTCATGAGCGCGGTATATGCACCATGAAGTCAATTGTGGTTCAGCGCTTCAGTGACGTTTATCTCAAGCGAAGAGATAAATACAGCCATTTGCAAGTGCAGCCAAGATTATTAAGATAAAAGACATATCCGTTGAAGTAAATCCAAACCTGTTTCCCCATCGCTTTCTGTGCGTTGTACGCAGCAAAAAGAGGAGCATGTTACTTAAAGTACGAGCTAGGTGCTAGAACACTTCCACCTTTCGATGGTTCAGTAATACAGTAAGTCAGCATTCATAAGCGTTCTGCAGTAGGTAGGACCTTGTGAAAACACTTTTAAATCAACTTCTGTTTTCACAATGGATGGAAGATTCCTACTGCATCGATTGGTTTGAGTGCGTCCAGCAAACTTTGAATAGATGTGCATACAATATGTGAAATACTTAACTAACCACTAAAATCGAAACGTGATAGTGATGTTCGACGGCTACGTCTCTCCAAGCACAAAGGACGAAGAACATGCTATTAGAAGTAGAAAACAGGCAGAGACAGAGACAGTTATCACAGATGCTACACTACCAATTGTACTACAGGAAGAATTTCTGACAAACGCAAAGAATAAGACACGCTTCATCGTACTTTTGTCAGGGCATCTCGAAAAAGCTGGCATCAAAGTACTTCAAGCTCAAGGTGACGCAGATACGATGGTAGTGCTAAATTCTGTAGGAGCGGCAGAAAAAAGATCGAATTCCGTCATTGTAGGGGAAAACACGGACCTCCTTCCTTCTTCTTAGGGTTTCTCTTTTTGGTGACCAAACCGTCCGAATGTTAATACTTCGGTAGGAAAACCAGACAACAAGATCTTCTGCAGTGACATACTAAGTGATCGTCCTGGGAATCTCCTTCCCGTACTTCTCTTCTTCCATGCTGCAACAGGTTGGGACACAAGTTCCGCAAAAATAAATCTGTCCATGCTCTACCGGCTTCTTCTGATGTGAAAGGATGAGGCAAGCCATTCACTACTGCTAATTGATACGCAAGACGTCTCAAATCTGTCACCGTGAAACCAAAGAAATGTGACTCCATAAACAGCAAATATTCCGCCAACATCTTCTCAAGCTGCGCCCCTAAGACAGTCGGTCTTCGGAGTAGTTTCGACGCTGCTACTTGAGGAGAGAGAGATTTGTTCTTGCTAAGAGATTGGATAGTTAAACACTTGTGCAGCTTTTAGTGTCCCCATTTTCTTTTCTCTGACAGCAGCAATTGCTTTCGACATGTCTTCTTTATTCCATTTTTTCTGTTTATTCTGTGGCATATATCTCTGCTTGCTCCTTGGCATGCTGTAAAATAAATTATAAAGACTAATTAGAAGCTTGGCTCAACATGGTGCTAATATGGGCTGGTAGCCAATATTTGCACCAGGCAAGGTAACCCATATTTACACCACCACGCCACATCTGAATTTTATATTCCATATACCATTGTTGGTGTTATCTGCACCTAACATACACAGTACCAACAATTCTAATATTTGAACTCAACAGACACACTCAGAAAAGTACGCCAAATACACTCATTTCCAAGTAAAAATATGAAACAAATATACCTGCGAAAGTTTTTGTTCCCTCAAGAAACAACAAAAATGCACTATCCACTCTGTATGAGGCTGTTTCACTCACAACTGCATCCTCTACCTGAGTAGCCTCGTACCAATAACTTGTCGCATTCTCACAAAAGTGCGTCACTCAACACATCTTTAATTTCGATTGACAGTATTTACACCATAGCCTATATTTGCACCTCCTCCTCTATACTTTTCTAATCTCTCTTTATCTGGAAACAAACAAAGTTTTCCACTCATTTTTCTTGTTGGAATAGCATATTTCCAGTTCGAATCAAACAAAAATTGTTTTTTATCAGATTTTTTGTGCCTTTTGTATTTGTGGTCCGGGCGAGGCGAGCCGTCGTGACTCTACAAGGTCCGGTGGGTAGTTCTCACAGTAAGAATCACAAGTAAGAATAGCACTCTAAAAGATATATTCATGAAGATTACGCTTATCTATTAGTTACACTCTCTTTTTTATTCAAATTAAATTCATATTCACACAATATGCTGCATTTAGCTCTTTTGTAGTTTTTCGTTTTTGGAGCATGCGTTAATATTTATAGTTGCTGTTTTATTTGTTTATTTATCTGGTAGATTCAAGAGCGGAAGGGTGTGCATTCACCTCCAACACAATGGAGTTGGATGCTGAAAAACGGTTGTTACAAATACGTTCCCAGCGAGCTAGATGCAGCGCCGGCCAGTGTCTTACATGTCATCTTTTGCAATTGTAAATCTGTATGTGAGATTACAAGCCAGAGAAGTTGTCTACGATGTACTAGTATGTGTGGATACTGCGCCTGCCACAGATGCCAGAACCGAGCCATTCTGACAATGCTGCGGAGAGTGAAACAGTAGACGCTGAAATGTAACATGCAAAATATTTTCAACTGTGTTATAGAATAACAATAACTGTGAATGCTCTGATTTCTATTACAAAAAACTTAGTACGATCAGTGCTTTTTTCGGCTCGCATGGTGTGACTCAAATAGGACATTACTATTATATAATTCAGAAAACACCGCTTCGGTCAGTATTTTCAACCTACATATTTACTTCTAATTATTCTACTATAAAGATGTTAACTAAAACTTTAAATTTTGCTTTTTACCCCACTATCATAGTACATAATTCAATTAAAATCGTTAAGAAGCACAAATTATGGTTTTTATTTAAAGTTAACCTTTTAGTTACGTAATCTGGCCTAAAGATATTAACTTGGCTCTAGAAATAGCTTTATCAAACTGATACTTTCAAAGATACATTCCAAAACGCTAATACCCAAGAGGCATCAGTTTTTCAAAATGGATGTTTTTCCCCAAAATGGATGCAGTATGTTAATTAGAACACTTCTCAGGATATTTCCACCAATTATCAACGTGTTTTTACGAAATGTCCAGATCAAAACCTAATTTATAAACCCTTAGATGCTGCAGTCATATTAGAAATGGCCGACATATTGGATGACTCAGTTGGAGCGGCGAGGACTTTTGGGTTTTGCGGGATATTGGTAAGGGTTTTGTCCACCGAGTTACGAAAATTCATTAATTGTGTATAGGTTTCACTAAAATTTTACCTCTACAAACTGGTCTTTAACCCCTACAGCGCCACAATTAATTTATTACTTTATGTGCAGAGAGAGATTACGGCTCTCTGCACATGAAGTTTAATATCTCCGTTAGTTTTAGAGATACAGCAACGTAACAGTGCTCGTTAGAAAGCTCTTAAAACGGCAAATAACGAGTACTTCACGATGTTTTGTCGTATATGTACTGCTTTACAAGTTATTTACAGTTAAATCTCAAAAAAAGGATCTAAAATGCACATTACTTTCACTTTGAGGTTCTCTATTTGAACGCAGTGTCAATGTTAGACAAGTAACCGTTGTAAATAACGATTTCGAATGTGTTTTCTGTAAAATGAAGCAAAAACGAAGTTTCAATCTTGAAATGTAGAGTAGATATACCGTTTCAAAATTTAAGGGTTGAATTCGGTCGGCGGCAATACTGATGACGTCATATCTCGGTTTCCCCAAGCTGGATTTATTGGGACTGAGTGGGTTGATTAGGATAACATTCTGAACATCACCAATTTTCAGATTGTTTATCAAAATGACTGGGTTAAAGTCTAATTTTCCTGGACTACGTCTTACTCTATTATCTTTTTAATCTACTTGTTTTATACTGGTACTTGTAATTGTAATCCAATTTGGTTGATATTTACTGCTGGAGCTGATAATTTATAGTAATAAATGTTCCATAAATCTGTTTATTCAAAAATGGGTTTCCTAACCTAATCACAGATATTATATCAAATCAATTTTTGTTAATATAATAATAATCTAATGATTATAATTGTATAAGTTGCACGTAATAAACCAGTTTCCTTAAGAGTCATCTGCAGTACCTGTCTTTAGTTATGCTTCTATTACACCTTAATCATTCTACTTAAAGTTTAAATTTAGATATTTTAAAATAGTTACTAAAATAACCACTAGGGACACAATTATCGCTGCGAAGGGCACTTGCTGTCATCGTGTGCTACAAATGACTTTTTTTTTAGTTCATAATTTCTTAAACGACGCGTCGTATCGCTGCACAGAGAAATTTGAAAGAAAATGGTACACCGTTTAACGTCTCACACATGTCTATAGATGTCGGAAAATTATTTATTTGTAAAATTATTTTAATGTGTCCTTTAACATAACGATCATTGTTTATTATTAATTAATGTATTTAGTACATTTTTTAATACTCGCATATCATAAAGTGGTTTAAACTATAATGTGACGCATCGATATGCTGCAGTTTAATCAATGCTGTCATTTTTTTCCGTATTACTTTAGTTGATCTAGATAAAACTAAGAAGTTGAAGGTAAAGCGCACGCAATATTTAAGTAAAATTTCTCTATGCATTTTTATGCCGCATAAAATAATACGCACTAAAATATGCATCAATTAGCGTCTTTGATATTACATTTTCAGGTGATTGAGTCTTTGAACTTCACCCTCTTTCGACTCCGAGGCTATATAAGACGGGACCACTTGCCACAGTGAAATCCGAACAATGACTGGCGGTTTATATTGAAGGAAAGCACTCCGCCGTGGATCAAATTTGTAACCAACCATACAGCACCCTCGTAGCTATATAATTAACATATGCGTTTTTAGCGCAGGTGACTTGGGTTCGATTCCTGGCAAACTCAGTTTGTTCGAATTCCACGTTAAGATATAAGTTCACGTAAAAAAAACCTACTGACTGATATGGGAGCTAAACTCAAATTCAAACGTAACCAAACGCCTTAGTCACTTGCCCCAAAAGTTGAATATATTCAAATGACATAAGTGCTTTAATACATTATTGAAGCCTGTAAAACATTTTCAGTGTATTAATTTTTCATTTTACTAAAGAAACCTGTCATTGGAGCCTAAAGTGTATTTATAGATTGGTTCGATGTGTGTACAATTACGAAATACTAACTTAAATTATATCGTGTAAAGTATAAACGTAACTTTAAGCTTAAGGGGTATCCTGGGGGAAAATTTTACTCCCAGTCCAAACAAATGTCGCGGGATATTTCCTAGTTCGGGCTCTACCAGGGTTACCAGAATTTTCACAGTACTTGTTTCATTTACTGTTTATTTCGAGTTCCGCTCCGATTGAAACCTTCTGAAATCATTACTGTTTCTATGTAACTTACTAAAGAAAGGAAAAGTCAAATTCTATTCCGATTAAGAATTTTGACACAAAAATTTTAATTAATGTTTTAAGAAACGTCAGTAGTCGCATTTTTGTACTCCAAATGACTATGCTCTTGTTATATACATCTTTTATAAATTACAAGATATAAGTAATAATCGTAAATTTCTTCTACTAACCTGTAGGGCTTCACGAGAAACCAATTAGAACTCATGTTTTTTTTTTTTTTTTTTTTTTTTTGCTTGACATTATTGATATTATTCATTGTTTGTTAGCACTCAACCAGACTTCACTTTCTTTTAATGAGACCTTCCTAGATCTCACACAAGCATGGAACGATGGGTTGCTCTTTATTTTCATAACAACGGTCGTCCTACGTCTTCCATTATTAGGTTCAACATAATATACTATTGTTTTGTTCCAGGACGTTCATGAGGATTATGCAAGCTCCTGCAAATTAGAGAATTTAAACACTGATTACACTGGACAACAAATTTTAACTTTTTTCATGCTTCGGAAATGAAAAGTACATTTTCTTATGGAAATGAGGATGCTGAATACGAAAATGATGATAAAAATGCTGAATTATTTCGAGTTTAAGTGTAACTGACAGAAGTATGTGTTATGTAGTGTTATCACTCTCACAAGTAAACCTTACGTTTGGGTGAATCGAGTTGCTGGCTGAGACACATATGAGAAAGTAGTACTAAATGTGGTCAGTATTTCAGTGAAGTTGTAGCTGCGAAGCTCCAGGGGTTTAGGAGATACAGCTACCAGAACATCACATGGAAGTACAGAATACTCTTCATACAGTTGGAGGTATAAGCTCTGTAAGACCTCTTGTAACGACAAAAGGTGAATAACAAATATATGGGTACATATTACGACTAGGGAGAAGTCATATAGTAAGGGTATACCTGACGGCGGCCATCTTGAAATCCGCCATTTTGAATTAAGGTTAAGTTTTTAAAATAGGAATAGGGTCATGTGATACATGATTTAAGGCGCATATTTAACCAGAAGAACAATGGTGACGTTAATTTTGATTTACGCGCAATCGGTAAAAAGTTACAGGGAAATGAAATGTTGTTGCAGCATATGTATTAGTCCTTTACCCCACCTTGTAAGTTTTGTGTTAATGGTATTAATTAAATAAAATGCAGGTGGATAAATATTAGGTCTATGGTAAGAGTTGCCTTGATGGCGGACATGTTCAAATCCGCCATTTTAAGTCAGACAAAAGTTTTAAACAAAACACATAACAGTGACACCTTATTCATAGCAAATTTTACCATAAATCCAACGGTATAACCATTTTTGCTTTATCATTAACCAGCACAAAATTAAACGGGAATAGAGTAGTGCAATAGATGACTTCGGGCTAGAAGTTAATCAAAAATACAATGTTGGCGTTACAATGTTAGTTGTTTGATGCTGTACTTGCACGCCATTTCGTTGTTTTTCTTGTATCCTGTTCACATCTATTTCTCGCTCGCTATTTAAAACTTCTGTCTGATTCAAAATGGTGGATTTGAACATGGCCGCCATCAAGGCAACTCTTACCATAGACCTAATATTTATCCACCTGCATTTTATTTAATTATTATCATTAACACAAAATTTACAAGGTGGGGTAAAGGACTAATACATATGCTGCAACAATATTTCATTTCCCTGTAACTTTTTACCGATTGCGCGTAAATCAAAATTAACGTCACCATTGTTCTTCTGGTTAAATATGCGCCTTAAATCATGTATCACATGACCCTATTCCTATTTTAAAAACTTAACCTTAATTCAAAATGGCGGATTTCAAGATGGCCGCCGTCAGGTATACCCTTACTATATGACTTCTCCCTAGTCGTAATATGTACCCATATATTTGTTATTCACCTTTTGTCGTTACAAGAGGTCTTACAGAGCTTATACCTCCAACTGTATGAAGAGTATTCTGTACTTCCATGTGATGTTCTGGTAGCTGTATCTCCTAAACCCCTGGAGCTTCGCAGCTACAACTTCACTGAAATACTGACCACATTTAGTACTACTTTCCCATATATGTCTCAGTCAGCAACTCGATTCACCCAAACGTAAGGTTTACTTGTCAGATTCTTGCATTTTCTATGTTGACTTTCAATTAAGTAGCTACTGCTTCAGTATTGTTCACCCGAGTATCGTGATTCATAAGGCATTCGCTTCGGAATAAACCAAGCTTGCAAATTGTACTATGCGCATGTGTACATGATGTACAAGAGAAGGGAATTTTGAAATAGAATTGGAAAATTTTCGTCCAAAAAACCCCTTTCGAACTGTAGCGCCCCCTGGTGCGGCCGAGGCTACAGGTACCCAAGTATAATATACCTGGAAAACTGTGTGGTACAACGAAATGTGGGCATTTCGTTGTATATTTTCTTGTAATAAGCTTGTAATTTTTCTTGGGCGATACTTGATTTTTATATGCACTAGACTGCTATTCCGACAGAAGAAGAAGAGGATAAAAATATTTTTTTTTTGTAATATAGATAATGAAAAGTTTTTGGTATCCATAACGACGAATTACTTGTTGATTCTTCTGATAAAGACGTAAGTTATACTGCTTTAAGTTGTTCCACGTTACATATTTGAAATATTTGGAATAAACGACATATTACTTGAAAAAGTAAGTGAATTATTTGATTTACTCTTAATGGCTAAATAACATTTTAAGGATCAGGGAAAAAATGTTGTTATAGTGGTTTATACGTAATGAGTGTGCCAAGTTTCATTGTAATATCTATAATAATTATGAGGGAAAGATATTTCTCACTCCTGCTTGACAATGCAAATTTCACATAGGGAAAATTGATACATAACGTAAAAGGAATCCAAACAGTACTAATCATCTGAGTATCGTGACTTATAATCATTCTCTTCAGAATGAAACAGATTTTCAAATGGTACCAAGATAATGTGTGTGAGAAGTACGAGAAGAGAGAAATTTGGAGTAAAATTGTGAAATGTCCGTCCAAAAAACTCTTTTCAACTGTAACACCCCCTGGTGCGGTCCCTGCTACAGGTACCCAAATATAATATACATTGAAACTACTGTGTTTTACGAGGGTCACTACGAAAGTTTAGAGATTTGAAATAACTTACATACTTAAAATCAATTTAACATTTTCATTTTCTCAAAGTATTCACCATTACACTGTACACACTTTTGCACCCTCGAAAACCACTTTTGGAAGCAGTGTTGCCAGTCTTTTTCTTCAAGTGTTGAAAGTTCATTCTCGTAAGCCACTACAGCTTCTTCAGGGCTGCAAAATCTCTTCCCACGCATACGATCTTTGATCCTGGGGAACAGAAAAAATCACACGGGGCCAAGTTAGGGCTATACGGTGGATAAGTCATAAGTTTGACCTCCGTAGATTCTAAAAACTGAATTGTGATGTTGGTCGTGTGTGTGGACGCGTTGTCTTGATGAAGCAGGATCCCACGCAATCCAGTTTTTGGACGCCGTTCCCGAAGCTTCTGGAACACTTTTGTTAGGCAAACAGTGGTGTACCACTGAGCAGTAACAGTATTTTGTTCTTCAAGTGGAACAGTTGCAACATGGCCAGATTTGGAGAAGAAAGTTGCGACCATCTTCTTTCCCACACTTCGAGGTCGCTTCACTTTGGTGGGTGGATTTTTGTCTGGAAAGATCCAAACTGTAGACTGGCGTTTATTTTCAGGGTCAAATTGATATCCAAGTCTCATCACCAGTATCTGGAGATTCCGCCGTAACTCTTACTAATGCGATATGATTTGCGGCTATATTATGTCCTTCCATCTAGAGTTCTTATCATAAGCCTTACTAATACAATGATGACTTGCGGCAGTTCTATGTCGTTCCGGCTGAAGTTCCCACCGTAACCCTCGCAAACTCGATGGTGATTTGCAGTTGTACTACGTCCTTCCGTCTGGAGTTCCAGCGTAATCCTTACTAATGCGATGATAATGTGTTGCTGTATTATGCTCTTCTGTCTTGGAGAAATCGAACTGGCTACATCTCCTAATTCACATTTGGTAGTCGCTTCGATTGCACTCCGTACATTTTTATGGTCGCTACTTTACAGTGAAATAATTGCATCGTCTGTCTCTCGGTGTGGAGGTAAGCAATGTCCAGTGAACAACTTTGTCTTATTAACGGTTTCCTTTTCTTTTTCATTTCTTTCTTTCTTTTTTCTTTTTCTTTTTTTTTTTTTTTGTTGCTTAACCTCTTCGGTCCCCAGGTCTTGGGTATCTAAAATCTCATTACTGAGTTCTCTAGTTGAAAAATTTTTCACATGGTGGCACATTTGTTAATTGTTTTTCCACGTATTTTGTTTGATTTCTATGAATGCTGAGTCAAGATGGCTTCGGTGGAGAGGACGGCGAATAGCCAATATTTTTGCTATTATTTTAAATAGTTTGAAGCCAAGACTTTTTTTTTTTAGATATGTGCCTAATACTTCTAGTAGTAGTAGCAATTTTACATTTTTTGATCTGCAGAGTAGTATTTCTTCTACACGTGTGTTTATTGTAGGTACACAAAAGTAGACTTCAGGTCTACAATACAAAGTCTTGTGGAAGTATCATCCATTTCGTGATTTACAAAAAAATTATAATAAAAGTTACAAGGTCATATAAAACAAATTAGAAGCATATATGACATAAATATTTTATTATCGCATATATTTACAGATGTTTTCCATTTGGGCGATGATATTGGGTACTGGCCCCCGAACTTTAAATTTTGAAAGGTATTTTTCATTTTGCACGTATCATTTAATTATTTAAATTTTCCAAACGTATGTCTCTGGTGCAGGCATTATTGAATGTTTACATTACTGGTGAAGTCAAGTTCAGTATACAAATTTGGAGGATTAGGAGGACGGGAGGTGGGGAGGAGACTAGAGGTATTTTCCCTAATTTTGAAAGAAAAGAACGCCAGTTACTAAATTATTATTATTTTGATTCTATGTACACCTAAATAAGTATTAATCCATTTTCCTGACTCATATCTAATACTTATGTGAACTTCAAGTTAGAATAGGAAGAAAAGGTATCTACAACTTGATCATTGGGGTCATATTTTGCTATATTTCAGTTTAGAAATTTTTCACAATGTCGTCGCTTAAAGATGCTGCATTAGACTAAATCATGGAATTTCTATCTTAATTGTTCTCTTAGATTTCTGAGTTGTGTGCAATTTCTAACAGTGGCAGATTTAGAAAATATTTTGGGAAGGGTCTTTGCGCAGGAATACTTCCTTTTTCTCAGAAATTCCGGAATTCTTGAAACGGAGTACCTGGGGTTTATTATGCTAGTCATGACTATATTAATTTTTTTTTTTTTTTAGAAATACCGGAAATTTGGTGACTTCAGCCCGAACACATCCTGTGCCGTAAATCCGCTATTGGTGGTCAGTGTTGCAATAACAATCATTAGTATTTCTTCCTAGTTATACAGGGTGGTCCAAAAGTAGGTATACACCCCTGCATTTATCAAGTATAATTTTCTAGCTTATAGATGTATTTGCTTCGGCTCTTCCAAACTTAAGATATAAGTAAAAATACATTAAAAACAACTAATAAAGAAACTAAGTCTACCTGATGGATAACAATAGGAAATGATATCAAAAGCAATGAGTTGTCAGTACGGAAATGTATACCTACTTTTAGGCCACTCTGTATGAATAAATTCTATTGTTTCTTATTTCAGTTGAGAAGCTGCTCGATGATCGTAAAATAAAGAAACTTCTGCAAGTACAAACAGTGACTTAATCGGTTTTACGTCAAATGCAAAAGAGTTTTCCAGTTTTAAATATAATCTTTCTTCATGTATGTACAGTAGTCACTTTAAATCAACACTTTATGTTCTGGGCCTCAAGTAATAGGTAACCATAGTTTGAGAACCCCCGATGTACTTCTATTTTACTGAATTAACACTTGTTATTTGAGTAAAATAAAAGTACATCGTATATTTACAGTGTTAAATGGAAACAATAAATTAAACGTATAATATCACATAAGCAGGTTTTAATACTATTTAAGAACCAAGGACCCCGTATGTGGACCATGACGTCATGAAACGCAAAAATGTTCACCAATGTTCACCAAAAATGTTCTTGTTATGTTCACCACTCCATAGAACTTCAAGAAAAGTGCAATGAAATATTCTTGTTGCGCTTTCCAAAAGCCAGGACAAAAGAGTGTAAGGGAGAGTGAAAATTATGCCTTGTGTGAATATTATTTTCAAGTTTATCCAGAAAGTAAATATATTTATGTAATTTATCAACCTAACTGCAACTAATCCTTACTTAAAAATTTAGAATTTAGATCTTTAATATTAATCCTTTCTGCTATACTTTTCATTCCTCTGTAAATAATATAGGGTGTCTTTATTCTTTTAGGGGTAAAAGACAAATTATTACATGTAGTGGTAACCGGAGGATTTTTTTTCAAGGGATGCAAAAGACCAATTCCAAGGGACGCAAAGGACCAACACAAAACAAGTACAGTCGCAAATATACACACACTCACACTCACACTTTAATGCACGCTTACATAAAACACGAAATAAAAACAGCAATTATTTACGGATATATCCTTATTATAATAAATAAGACATAAGCTATCTTGTTTAATATAAATACTCGAACTTTAAGTGCTGTAGTATGTGAAAGTCAATTAGTAAGCTTTTACATGTACTTCCAAGAATTGAAACACTTCGAAAACGCAGGGGGCAAGTGTCACCCTTGCCACCCGGTGACAGCGGCCATTATTACGTGGTATCAAATTAAAATAATATATCAAAGCACACGAGAACTCCATGCCTGGTAGTGTCCTTGTTGTTTCGATTTACTACCTTCGTATTTTCCTTACATTCCATTAGATGTTTGATTGTCATTGCTGAGAATTTGCAGTTTATTCTTATTTGGTCTAACCATTTCAATTTATACAGTGCACAGCGTAATATCATATTTTACTTTGGAGACGGGGTCCAAGGATCTCCATCGACATGAACTACATGTTACGCTACTTATACAATTAATTAAAATATATGTATTTCTGTTTCCAAAATGACGCTTCTCGTACAGCAGGCACGTAGCCAAGGGGTGGTCCGGACCCCCCTTCTGATCCAGAAATGAAACATTTTAACGAAATATGAAACAAGAAGAAACAAGAAAAAGATGAATCATAGTCAAAAATATGAAACTACACCAAGCGTTTGGTTACTCTTTCTTATGAGGAGCTTTGTGTTGAAGAAATGGAGGAGTCAAATTAAAAATTAATATTATTGTAATGGAGCATTCCGAATTCCATTTATCTCCATGCTAATCCTATGAACTACAAATGACGATCGACAAACCAGTTTGATAAGATAGACTCTCAGGTAGAACTTACGAAATGTCCAGAATCACCAATAATATGAGCCATTTTGAATTTCGCGGCAACACTGATCCATTTTATAGGATGCCTTTACTCTCGAAAGAGATTTCGTTCCTATCCTTGAATGCATTAAACGAGGATAAGAGAAAGAAGACAAAAAGAACCGAGTTCGAATGACCTCGTTAGACTATATCTTTTTCAATATTTTTTAATGTTCTCTTACTCAAGATTTCTTCATAGTTTTTATTAAAATAATTACTAACATATCCTCATTTTATTATCCTAACAAACCAATATGGATATGTTCTTAGTAAAATAGTTTAGATTGATTGATCTGGTGTGTAACCACAATATTTCATGTCATCCCCCCCATTACGAAATCCTGCTAAACAAACGAATATATGTTGCCAGTATAATAGTTTAAAATGATCGAGCCCCTGGTGTGATAACCACAGTATTTCGTCACAGACCCCCCTATTGCGAAATTCCCCCCTACGTGCCTGCGTACAGTAAATATATGAAACACTAGCAGCGTTCACCCCGCTTCGCTGCGGTCACCCCGGAACGCAATAAACTTTGTTACTTAGATAATTTTTACTTTTTCGCTTTCAAGTGATATGATAAAAACCATAGAAGATTGCAGTAAATCTTAACATTATATCGCCTGTCATTTATGTTAACCCACCCCGCTTCGCTGCGGTCATCCCGGTGCTGGCATATTGTAAAAGTGTCTGTAAAAATAAGCAAATCAATTAAAAAATTTTAAACAGAAGATTCAAGCTATTTTCCGCTGTATATCGCCTGACATTTATGTTAACCCGCCGAGTGACACGGTCATGCGGGTTGCATATAAATACGTTTATTTTTACCTATGATGAACTAACAAAGGATTTGTGGACACCTGAATGGTCAATTATCTCAAGACACTGGTAATTAAAAATTAAAGTGATATGATAAAAACCATCTAGGGTCCAAATCCTAATAACCCCCCAAAAATGAAAGAAATTGGTTCAGCCGTATTAGCGTGATGAGCGGACAAAGGATTTTGTACGTTCTCTTTTATATATATAGATTGAAATGTTTAATTCTGCGTACTTTTAAATGTATGACAATGACATATCTCACTTTATGGATACAACTTAATAGAATAAATACATTTTCTATTGTTTTGCTTACTAATTCATTTCTGGGAACGTTTTCTGTTCAATCAAATTCCTTTCTTGTGGTTCGATTTTGAAACTTTATCTGAGTTAATTCCCACAGTTTGTTGGTTTAGCAAGTGTGAGTTTGTTTTGATTTTGCTGTTTTATTTTCAAAGTTCTCATAAGGCAACAGAGACCCGTAAATACTTAAATAAATATCCTCGATATCTTGTATGGTGGCTCTCGTAATCAATAGGATTAGGATTAGGAAATAGATTTCTCGGCTTTAAGAACTATAACCACGATAGCTCGTCAGGTATGTGGGATAATGTCACTCGGTAATCACACTGCCATGGGAATCGGGAAAGAAGAAAGGAAGCGACCTGAGAGCGTTGTGTTAGGTATTTTCCGGACATTTGTCTAATGCGAATATGGAAAACCTTACCCAGGATGGATATCCTGAAGAAGCTTTTACACGTTCCGTTCGAGAATCGAACCCAGAACTGATCCCACCAAAGCATACTTAACAAGAGTATGACGACTTTAACGGAAACACTTTACTAATTATACAGATGTTCAACAGATGTAAACGTTCTTCCAGTCAATTATCTAAACCACTTATCTTCAGTGTTAGCAAAACTGAGACACAAGTTAATAGTTGTTAGTAAATGTTTAAATTTCTTATCAGACATTTATTAGAAGGTCAAAAAGCATTGACATTTTACACTTTTCTTAGAAAGGAGGCTGCCACTACGCACTTTATTTGGGATAATGAATGATGGTATATTAGCGGAGGAATCAAGACTACATTCAATAATTAGGAATACTTTTCAAAGCGCATTAATCAGCGAAGTAAGTTGGTGTCTTGGAAGAAATAAGAGAGTAACGAACAATGTTTTATTCATATTTAAATGGCATTTTTATTTGTGTTTCTTTAACACAAAATTTGGTTCAATCGATAAGCAGAGAGTATAAAACATAATTTACATTCGTTTTATAGAAGTTAAAACAGGTCTAATATACAGGTGGGTTAAATATAGGAAACAGCACGTTAATTGTCATCACACCATGCCTATTATTACTCCTAGTGTATTTAAAGGAGTAAGTACTAGAAAAACAATCCTTAGTTTTCTTGAAAGCAACCTCTATCTAACACGTGGTCCCAGGTTCTTATAGGCAGAGAATAAAATCATAATCAGTCACTTTGATTATTCTTTCGTCTCTTTTAGCCTAAATGGGATGACTATGGTGCTTAACTTTTTAAAAAGTAATTTCTTCAAAACAGCTCCTTTGTCGCTAAAGCTACAAGTTCTCCATGGATGAAAATGACTTAAAAGAAAACTATCCTCACCTTATAACGGCGATAATGGGTCTTGAGAACTCGTGACACTCAGCTGCTTAGATCGTAGCAAGAAAGGTCAAAAGGAAACTGATAAACAGAAACTGTTTGTCAATAGTTTAGAGCGAAAAATTCATTACCCATATGAGGAGTGTTCATTGAAGATTTCCCCTGAGCCACCTACTGTTGACTAAGATAAACGAAATTGGTGCAGACCTTAGTCATATTCTAAATAGGAATATGCAATGATGAAAAGGGAAAAAGAAAAGGAAAAGAAAAAAGAAAGAAAGAAACAACGCTCCGCTCGTAACAAAAGAGGGGGAAGCCCTGTATCGTGCAAATGAGATACATGGGAATAAGTCGTGAGTGGGAACCTTTTACCCCTGGTGGGGAGTTATATTCATGAAGCTTTTTATATCGGACTTCCGAATACATATAAAATAAAATGAAATAAATACATGACCGTGTTTATTATATATAGAATTCCCAGTCACGACCCCCTTTTCAGTTTTATTCACAATAGGAGAAGAAGAGATGAAGTAAGGAAAAGGAATATAGGATAGGAGAAGAGAAAAGAGGGAAAGTAAGAAGGTGAGAAAAGAGGGAAACTGTTACTGGATATTTTTGAGAAATATGGTAAAGGAAAGTGAATAAGTATCGAATTGGGATTATTTCCAAGAGCTATTGGATGAGTATTTGGTTTTAAGGTGATCAAAGGTAGACACATGTTAACCCATACCCCCAGACCTAGATCCATTTAACCCCAACTACCGAATAATCCCATCTAGCTCTGAGATAGATGAGAAAGTTTAATTTAACAGTTCATTCAATATTTCCGAAAGTTCTTGACTAGTATCCAGTACTTGAAGCATAAACGATGAAGTTAACGGCATGCTAGAATTGACCACAGAGAAAAAAATCAAAGTAACACACATATTTGTCGAAGATTTTGACTTTCAAAGTTCTCCCATGATGATCATTCGTTCAGACTATTTCTGTCCTTTTGCTTCCTTTATAGAGCCCCATCCAATCCAGTAGCTATATGAACACTGTACGATAAATAATGTAAGCAACGTAGAAAAAATCTCGGAGAGTCAATGAATGTTAAAGGTACAAATGACCAAACCCGTACTTTCCGATGATTCCAATATATAGCAGTTATTTTTCTTAATTATCAATTCCGTAAACCTTCAAAGGTAATTCCTACATGATGCTACCCTATCTGATAAAATTCTTAAGAACCGGAGCTGTTAATATGAGATACTTAAATGTGAAATAACATATAATTCCCAACTACACACTACTATTCAATAGCAAACTCGGTTGGATGAATGTATCGGTGTAGAAGTCAAAACGCGAAAGATTTTCAGTAAACATATTCATATTCTCAATATATAATATACACTGGGCCTATCCATTTAAGTACAGGAGTCCTATCATCTCATTCATTTTATATCATAATCGTATTATTACTATATCATTAAATTTATTCATTATTTACACATTTAAACGCGAAATAATATTTTACAGACACCCCATTACGTACATTTACCACGCAGGCCATACTCATATTACATTATGCACTAATAAATCTATAATTATCACAATCCGTCACGCTTAAACTGCTACACGATAACATTCATCGAACCACAGACTCTTTGTTCCGAAACACCAAATTATATTTACTTCGCAGTTTTGAAAAAAAAAATCATAGGTGTATTTACTGAAAGTTAAATTGTCAACGATTATTTTATTTCTGATTTGCTGATAAAACTAAAGCAACAATGAATTCTCTCTACAGCAACGGGAAAAGAGAATTTAACATTGCATTTCGAAACAAACAGTAACATCATGTAGGCTTACTTCTATTAAGAAAATATGCATTCTTGATTTCTTCGGATATTTAGGTTTCTAATTGAGGTAACGAGCTGTAATTTTCAATACTATAAGATCTCATGCTATTTCATCAAACCTTACACTCGTATGAACCGAAAACCATGTCCACTGGATGTGATTTGAGAATAAGGGGCCAAAATCAACCACCCTAAATCGCTAACTCATGCAATGACGTAATATCAACAAACAACTAATTGCCGAAAACGGACACGATGGCGCTGCAGTAGAGAAATAATTTACTGTGTACTAAAATATACCCTTACACTTATTAATCAGAACTATAATATTTACTCTGGTTTGGTGTATTTCGAGTTAAACCAATGGTATTGAATTAACGCATGGTAAACACTGTCCTCACAGTAAAAATCACGCACTCACATAGAACTACTAACTACATACAACACTATAAGTACTACACATAATACTACTAACTAAACAAGCACCCTTTATTATATGCATATTAAAGGCAAGTACCTGATATATTAGATTTAAAACACATTACTTCCTTGTCGGTATATAAATTTAGTTCTATTGAACTTTAGGGGTACAAAATGGGAACGGTAACTCTAGGTCCATTTGTCCCGACCGATTATTTAAAACATGTTTACTAGAGTTTGATGTCCTGGGGGCACCTTAACAAGGTTTATTGAGGGACCTTTCCCCTAAGAGGGGAAAAGGCCCTAATCACGAATATTATCTAACCCATTCCCCAGCTAGAAATGGTTCAATTTGGAGAGAGAATAGGAGCGCTTTTAGTTAGCTTAAGCTGCCATTAGGATGATTAATGTTACAGCTATGAAGCCTACTATGTATCCTCGTCGCCAAAAGTGCCTTTACATCGCTGTGACGGGTATGTGATCGCGCAGTACTGCAAGGAAGGGATGGTTGCATAAGAAATTGTGATTAATTTTGAAGAGTTTTTATTTTGACTAGGGAATTAACATAGGTGAAGGGAGAAAAGACACAGATTTGAAGCATCAGTGCACTGTTATTGAGGCATCAGTGCACGAAAAGATTCGTATTCTCAGTTTTTCTATTTATTGTTTTATATGTTAAGTTAAACACCACAATATGTATCACTGATATCGCAGATCGTATTATTTTTAAAATCGTGTTTGTAACCTATTGTCAAAACATTCATCTCCAGACATGATGTAGAGAGAAGAGAAAGAGATACGACATCAGTAATATATGTATATGTGATTCACTAAGTAACTGTAGAAATTAGTTAAAGGACACATAAGAGAGCGAAAAGCAGGTCTAGAAGTCTGAACTTTTTAAATACGTCCTAGATAGGTGAAAATATAGTTAAAAATTGCGAAAGGTATCATGTAATTTACCTTTCTTTTCTAGTATACTTTTTCTTTCACATCCAAACATCTCTATTCAGAATTACAAGATAAAGGTGAGGGGAGAAACATTTCCATTTCAAGAATTATATCAGGAAAAAAATCTTTTGACTTAGACTAGTTTCGAACTCGCAACCCTTGAATCCATAGCTCAGCGCTATACCGATTGAGCTAACAACTTCTGCAGGAAAGCCTGATTTCTACAACTACCGGTTGCTGAATGTTGTGTATTAACCAAGTTGGCCGAGATAATTGCTTCACATAGCTATTGCAATAATAATAATAATAATAATAATAATAATAATAATAATAATAATAATAATAATAATAATAATAATAATAATAATAATAATAATAATAATAATATAAAAATAATAATAATATAATAATAATAATAATAATAATAATAATAATAATAATATAAAAATAATAATAATATAATAATAATATAAAGCAGAAGAACAGAATTTAAAAAGTCGCATATGTTAAAAATTTGACATGCAGAGTAAGTCCTAATATGAGATTTTATTAATTATATATAATCAATGTAAGCGTGGTTTATTCGTGCATGCTACTCAAACTGCGCAACTCACTAAGTTATCTTTGATCATGCTCAAAGTGGACTAATAATTTTTTATCAGTTTTCTCTCATTCATATATTGACCATTACCGAGGGAGAATCTTCTGAAATCGTCAATGCTTATAGTTAGTTTTTCATTACAAATCAAAGGATAATAATGAAATATTGAACATAATATTTTGTTCTCAGCTGTGGATTTTAGATTTGCAATTCATATAATGTTCCCTTCTAATGGAATTTGAGAGAAAAGTAGTTGCCAAAGATTTATTTAAAGAAATGTTCTCAGTTCTCTCATGAAAATAGGAACACACTTTAAAAAAAAGAAAAAAAAAAACGAATACACACTTCACGGTTTGAACACATAAACTTGTAATTGAAAGAAGAATGACCCAAACCGCTCGACCCGTTCCTATGTCTTCAGTGCGTCTCTTTTGACTTTTGGGTAAAGTTTTTTCCTGCTTCACACTTCTTTTTGTTTATGTCGATACGACTATAAGTTTGTGGTGAATATTTGGCAGTTACAGGTCTTGCAATGCATAAAAGTCTTTTTCGTATAAATTATGTTCAATTTTACGTAATAATAACTTGTATACAACAGGTTTAATCTGTGAAATGATTGGGGTTAGAGTGATCGTAAATGTTTTCATAGTTAGGAGCCTGGATATGCAAACCCGCTTAACGTGGGGATTTAATTTTGATAAATTTGTTACTCAAAAGCTATGGATTTAACATTAATATAGTTCATTTTCGATTATGTTTACATGTTCCTGTGTCTCCCATAATAGAATTAGAGGTGATACGGGTTTCGATTCTCGTCAGGAGTCGTGTGGTTCGGGTTTCACGTTAAGTCGTAGATGCACGTCTTGTATAGAGTAGTAGCTGAAAGACACGCTGAACTCTATATCACCTCACCTCGTGAGATATTCTACGTTTGCATAATTTCTAAACCACTTTTCTTTCTTTGAATCTCCTCCTTCCTCTTAGGACACGCATAGGTTCAAACCGAAACATTCTTCACGGTTGGAGGACGCAAGGCTACGGTACCATGCGCGTAGGACCCTTATGGGACTACGGTAGTGAGTTGCGCAGTTTGAGTAGCATGCACGAATAAACCACGCTTACATTGATTATATATAATTAATAAAATCTCATATTAGGACTTACTCTGCATGTCAAATTTTTAACATATGCGACTTTTTAAATTCTGTTCTTCTGCTTTATATTATTATTATTATTATTATTATTATTATTATTATTATTATTATTATTATTATTATTATTATTATTATTATTATTATTATTGCAATAGCTACGTGAAGCAATTATCTCGGCCAACTCGGTTAATACACACCATTCAGCAACTGGTAGTTGTAGAAATCAGGCTTTTCCTGCAGAAGTTGTTAGCTCAATCGGTATAGCGCTGAGCTATGGATTCAAGGGTTGCGAGTTCGAAACTAGTCTAAGTCAAAAGATTTTTTTCCTGATATAATTCTTGAAATGGAAATGTTTCTCCCCTCACCTTTATCTTGTAATTCTGAATAGAGATGTTTGGATGTGAAAGAAAAAGTATACTAGAAAAGAAAGGTAAATTACATGATACCTTTCGCAATTTTTAACTATATTTTCACCTATCTAGGACGTTTTTAAAAAGTTCAGACTTCTAGACCTGCTTTTCGCTCTCTTATGTGTCCTTTAACTAATTTCTACAGTTACTTAGTGAATCACATATACATATATTACTGATGTCGTATCTCTTTCTCTTCTCTCTACATCATGTCTGGAGATGAATGTTTTGACAATAGGTTACAAACACGATTTTAAAAATAATACGATCTGCGATATCAGTGATACATATTGTGGTGTTTAACTTAACATATAAAACAATAAATAGAAAAACTGAGAATACGAATCTTTTCGTGCACTGATGCCTCAATAACAGTGCACTGATGCTTCAAATCTGTGTCTTTTCTCCCTTCACCTATGTTAATTCCCTAGTCAAAATAAAAACTCTTCAAAATTAATCACAATTTCTTATGCAACCATCCCTTCCTTGCAGTACTGCGCGATCACATACCCGTCACAGCGATGTAAAGGCACTTTTGGCGACGAGGATACATGCAGTTACTGATTAATAAAAAAAATAGATTTACCAAATACACAAACAAAACACACAAAACAGGTCGTATTTTCCCTAACCCCTAATTGAACTCGTTGGTTTAAAAGAAAAGAAAAGTAAAATCACGCTTCCATTCTGTTGAGAAGCTAACTTGGCAGCAATATGGCGTCCTGTAAACCGGAATCTATCTTTCGATGAAGTATTTGCTGTTTCTTTAATAAAAAATGTAGATTTTTGGGCTCCTACGCCGTTGTTAATGTTTAACTATTACATTAAATTGGATGTTACCTTAATTCTCCTTAAAATCTGTCCCTTTCAGTGGAAAATGTGACAGTACACATAACGAGCTGTGCTTCCAGAGGGGTTCATGCTAAGACTGATAACATTGCGCCGAAAACGACAGGGATAGGACGATTCCACCAATCAGGGGGAAATATTTCAGCCACGGAAATTACAAAGCAAATAGAAATTGATGAAATCCAGATATTACCGGATCTGAAAGTGACTATGGACTAGTAAGAGGGGGTGAGGGAACGTTTAGTTACCTGGCCAAATTCTACATTGGTCTGAAATTAAGAAAATTTATATCCAATAGCGGAGCTATGTTTCGGTATGACGTCAGAATGGTAAACCTTGTAACTATTCAACTTGTATATGTGAAAATGGGATTTACAATTATTCAAAATATAAATGAATATGTTGTTCAGTGAAACTATGATTCCTAATGAGACCTTTCGATTCATTACATTAATTTGAAGTAAAGAGGATACATACATCGCGTAATTAAACCGAAATCGAATTTTAAAAAAATCACTAGATACAGGGTGAATAAAAGAATGTTGCCATTAATCTCAACTGTAATCGTACATTACAATGGCCACACAGCATTCATATCGCTTTACACACTTATAGAGACCTTATTGGTAGCAGGCTGCAGATTTTTTCTGGAACCCATGTTTTGACCTTAAAAATCAGAATGTTATCGTCTTGCAAATGTTTTCCCATTGAAAATGACTTCAGGGTGGAGAAGATTCAAGAGTCAGATGGGCCAAGTGAAGATACTACGGGGATAAGGAAGGGTATCATACCCACACGATTATGATTCTGTTTAAGACACATGCGAGTTGTGAGCTGCAGCGATGTCTTGAAGTTAGCATCCTACGCTCTTTGATATTGAATGAAACTCGTAATTTCTACAACGTAATATGTCCTTATAAATCTTGTACCATTCTCCCGGAAATCCGGAATCACTACTTCATGCTGGTCTTCAGAAAACTGACAGCATGACCTTATTGGGTCAGGGTTGAACAAGACCTTCTTTGGAGTTGGTAAGTATGCTTTTATTGCTTCGACTGGGCTTTAGTCTCTAGCTCTGTTAAGAAAGTCACTTTGGTTTTGGCACAGGGTCAAATGTTCCTGGGAGCAAACTAACTTCTACTGTTTCAGCTTGTGCCTACTTTTGGAAAGGTATCAGTATCCGGAGAACCTATCAGACAGATACTTTGTGCATGTGGAAGTACTTCGGAACTGTTTTTGAACAATCTCCACACTTATCTTGGGATTTTCAGCTACTCCACGAATATTTGTACATTGATCCACCAAGATAAGGGTTAGCTTACCCGTCTTTCGCGTGGGATACCCGGTTTCGATTGCCCGCGGAGCTCAAGTGGTTCGGATTCCACGTTAATCAGTAGGTCCACGTCTCATATAGCCTCGCTGCTGAACGGGACGTTGAACTCAAAATCAACTTAACTCCAAGATGATGGCTTCCATTTGTCCAATAATGTCGATACCTGAGTAACGATAAGAAATATCCAAAAAAGAAACATCCTTCTCATTCCGTATCACTACACTGAGGTCAAAGTACACACCTTCAGGTGCTCCTTAACAGGACATGACTCTATTTGCACATTGAAACCATTGGACCCATACTTCAGTTGAAGTTCTATGAGTATTTCGTACACCAACAATGTTATTTCTTTCTTCCTTTGCAACAACACCTGTCTTCTTTATACTGCTGCGGTTCGCGTTTGTAGTTTTGACAGGACAGTGAGGTGGAATTCTTGTTCGAAGTATGGATTCATATGGAAACGAGATTAGATTATATCAGTGTTCTCAGTGTTGAAGTGCTTGTGTCTCCTTTGCTGGAGACTGACGAATGAACTTTAGGAACTGGAGCAATGTCTTCTGGAGATCCTCGTGATGACTGAGCTGCAGTCTTCCAAAATGAAGTTTTGTATGTGAATGAAAGGCTACCATTCTCCTCAGTGACTTATGAGAGACGGAAAAGGCAGAATAGGTACGAGGTCTACATACTGGCCTAGGGATGATGATGGTGAAGTTGTGGAAGATTCTTGATCGTCGTTCGCAGGTATGACTATAAAGTCGTGTTCGCCAAATATATGGCGGTTCTGGTTTTACGGAAACCACTTACATCATTGGCCACAGAGACTACATACGCTATTGTAAATGTTTCCGTAACATGATATTCACTGAACGATTAGTGCTATAGAAACAATTGTTGAATTGCCTGGTCATAAAAAAAAATCCACGGCCTGAATACACTCATATCCACCAACTACAACTTATGAGTAGAGTGCGCTGGCAAGTTAAAAGTACTATACCATTTCTAGAGGCATAATCGAAATTATTTATGTATTTCGTATGTCAGATATTCCAGTCAATCTCTATATAATCGGATTTTGTTTTGATAATCGAAAGTAAAGGAAGGGAAAATGATTGAAGTATTGGAAAACTTATTCATCTGTGACCCATCTATTTGCATTAACAAACTGAATACTATCTTCCGGAAATTTTATGTCGATTTTAAGTTTCCCATTTTCTTCACAAACGTGAATGCTGGGGAACATAGTTTCCACAATCGTCAACAGCACAAACAACTGTCACGTTTTTATCTCTTTCTGTATGGAGCACAAATTTGTGCTCTAGAATTTTTGATAGAATTTGTGTTCTTTCCATTTTAGTTAGTAGATAGTGGTACTCGTGAATCTATAGTTTGCACACACCTTTCCAGTAGGTCGATAAACGCATTTTCTCTTTCTAAATTAAATCCTTAACCACGATCGTATGGTGTTTACTCTGGTAATATGACGCTAATATTTGGATGTCGACTTAAGAACAAGTACGAACATTTTGTTAACTGCCACTGCATTCGTCGAGTTGAAAATTTAGCATTCGTAGGCCGGAACCCATTAGACCGAATAGCATCTTCTCCATGTTAAGAATGTGTTGTACACACAGTTCATTTGCCAAACTGTTTAATGCAGGAATGAATTATCCGAGATTTTTTTTTTTTACCATCAAATGCGATTCTGTTCTTCTCAAAGAAACTTTGGTTAACGTGGATTTTGGAACATTGCTATTTACGGCTGCTTCTCTGCCAGAAACTTTTTTAGGCCTGTATATCAGAAATTACTTTCATCATGTCAATTTCCAACAATTTCTCAGGTTAAGCTTTTCGTTGTTAATAACTTGTACCAGGAAGTTTGTAATGAAAGCAACGTAAAAATCCTTAACAATTGAATGTATAAAATATAACAGTAAAAAACTACATTCGCATACAATAAAACCAATAGATACCTTAGGGTGATATCAGCAAACTAATTGGCGAAGGATACCATGATTAAAGAGAACATGTATAATTTAGGACTAAAAGTGGAACATAGTGAACAATGAATTAACAACTACTAAGAGACTACAGAACGAATAAGTACTTTATTAGTAAATATTTTACAAATAAAGGAAAATCAAAGTCACTATTAAGTTGAATATCATGATTCAACTTGTTCAACTCAGGAGGGGGTGGCAAGTTTAGGGTTTATCAGTGTTCCAAGTGAGTGATGTGATGGAGAGCGTTTCTTATCTTTAAATGTTTGATAATGCCTTCCCCTACTTTTGAAAGGTTTGAAGTTGCGTTCCACTACTTTATTTTTCTGGGAACTATGGATTAACACTAGAGTCCTAGGTGAGGAAAAAATTGTTTGTTACATGTGTGTTCAT
Organism: Thermobia domestica; assembly: GCF_964235325.1. Taxonomy (NCBI): domain Eukaryota; kingdom Metazoa; phylum Arthropoda; class Insecta; order Zygentoma; family Lepismatidae; genus Thermobia; species Thermobia domestica. Next base: position 69,798,768 of record NC_137463.1, on the reverse strand, counting down.
TATCTATCCAGAAGCACAAAGGCACTTGAAACATTTCAATAGCGTTCCTCTACTATTTCTGATCTACTTCGAGATCTAAGGTTAGCACAAGTCATCGCCCAATTGTTAGTAAAGTACGCATCGACGAAATAAAAATATAATAAATTAAGAAACCCTCGTATATCAATGGAGGGATCAGTGGCTGGGGTAAGGCGGTTTCCAACTTTCAGATTGAGAGACGGTTTCCAACTTTCAGACTGAGAGACGGTTTCCAATTTAGTCGACATTTCACTTAGGAAATTTTACCAGTACTATTCACTGCTGATTTCTGTTAAATTGGGTTCATTGATGATAGGATGGATGATTCGCGCTAGCAAGTGGTGCGAAACCAAGATGGAAATATTCAAAGATTGCTGACACACGTACGTCACACTAATATTTTTTTCTTTTAAATATTTATCGGAGCTATTCTTCGGTTATTTGTACTAGGATTGGGAAATTTATCTTTAATCATTCTTCTTCACACAAATATTTCCTGTCGTTTCTCATCACTTTTGCGCAATATCCATGTTTCTGACCCATATAATAGTCCACACTAAGCATTTTATAATTTTCTTCTCAACTCTTTATTCAACATCCCACAAAATATAATTTTCTTCTGTCTAAAGGCTTCTTTTGCCAATCTTTACTTGCTTTTATTTCATGTTCGCTTTTCATATCATTACTAATAATACTATGCAGGTATCGAAAACTTGTCACCTGTACTATTTTCTCCCCTCCTACCTGTATATTTCATACTGAACCCTTCGTTCCAGTAACCATGACTTTTGTCTTCTTAACATTCTTATCCCATATTCTTCATAGCCCTTCCTCGAGTTCTCTAACATCTTATTGATTTTGTCTTCAGGTTCTGCAACAAATGCCATATCATCCGCAAACCGTATTCACCTAATCAATCTACCTTCTACTAAAATGCCGTCTTCCTTTTGTAGACTCTTTTCCACTATCTCTTCTAGATAGGTATTATATAATGACTACGATAGATAGCATCGCTATAGAACTACTCTTTCAATTGCGCTCACCTCTATTATTTCGTCCCGTATTCTAACATTTACTTGTTGGGTTATATATAAGTTTCATATCAGTCTTTTATCTTTCCATTTCAACCCAACCTTCTTTAGATCTTTCTCGTTTCTTCCTTATAAACCTATTTTCACATTTTGTTTTCCCTATTTTTTTTTGGCAAAATCTACTCTTTAACCAATGGGATCTTAGCCGTTTTGTGTTAGCGGTAACCTACTACTTCTTCTGCAGCCTATTGCATGAAAATTTTAATGTGCTCCCTATGTCTATTACGAAGGCTATTTTTTAAACTTCCTTTTGCTCTTATATGTGACGAGACAAGCATAAGGATACGGATCTGCGCACTGTGCTATTGCGCAACTAACCACCATAACACCTGGCACAGCAAACTTCAGCACGTTAGTAGGAGTTGAGCTACAGGCAAGTAACCATGGCTGTCATGTTTGATCCTTCTACCAAGTGTGAGTCACGAAGCGTCATTCATTTCCTGCAGGTAGAAGGAAATAGTGCAACAGAAATTCATCCCAAAATGAGCCATTTATATGGTAGACACTGTATGAGTGCGATTATTGTGCGTGAATGTGTAGAAAATTTAAACAAGGACAAACGGATGTTCATGGTGAAGGTGGACAAGGATGCAAGTTTTTCGCCAATGACGAAAACCTTGTACAGTGAGTGGATCAAGTAGTTCGAGGGATGCGGAGGTTTAGAATCTGAGAGTTGTCTGTGGATTTTCCGGAGATTTCACGGTCAGCTCTATACAACATTGTTAGAGAACACTAGGCTATCGAAAAGTTTGTGCACGGTGTGTTCCCAAAAAGCTGTCTGAGGAGCACATAGTACAGCGCATATGATCAGCCTTATCGTTTCTTACACGTTACGCTGATGAAGTGGAAGAGTTTTTTGGTTCCATTATGACAGGGGATAAAATGTGGTTTCTTTGTAACAATCCAGGAAACAAAGTACAATCCGAACAATGGATGCATACACATTCTCCAGAAAAAACGAAAAAGTTTAAACAAACGTTCAGCAACAGGAAGACCATCGTGACTGCTTTTTGGGATTAGAGAGGTATGTTGCTTGTAGAGTCTATGAATCCAGGGACTACGATCATTACAAATGTATACTGCTAAACATTACGTAACCTGCTGAGAGCCATACAAAACATAAGAAGGGCATGCTGCCATCTGGAATTGTTTTGATCCATGACAACGCGAAACCGCATACTTATGACAGGCAGCTGTTTGCTCAGTTTATTGGGAAGTGTTCCGGCACCCGGAATACAGCCCAAATCTAGTGACTTTAATCTTTTTCGGCTGCTGAAACAAGGTCTGGAAGGACAGCACTTTCTCACCAATGGAGATCTTCAAAATGTTGTGAAGACCTTTGTCCATTCGACTTTTGGTAATAAAATGATTTTGTGATTCACATTGTTTTGTGTTATGCTCTATCGGAGGTTGAAAAAACTAACCTGCACCTAACCTTTCTACGTTTATGTATTTTTGTCCACATTTTTCAACGAAAAGATATCTTACTTTCTCGTTTTCATCTTCTGAGTATTCAACATCTTGTTGCCAAGTTTCCTTTGCCTACATTTTTCAGTTGAATATCTACTTGGACCAGAAAAAGGTTATAATCAGAAAAAATATCATCCTCGGAAAGGATCTTCGTGTTCTTCAAGCTATTCGGAAATCTGCCCTCAATCATAACATAGTCTGTCTGATATAAACCGCCATCTCTTGGGGATTTCCTTTATCTTTCTCCTTTGCTGCTTGAACCCCGTGTTTCCAACTACTATTGAATTCTGTCAACAAAATTGATCAGTCCTTTTCCGCTTTTATTTCTTTCACCTAAATCATATTTGCCTATTACACTACTTTCCTGTTTTTCTACCACAACTGCATTAAAATCTCCTATTTCAACTACACATGCACCGCTCTTATCCCTGTCCATAATTTCTTCTATTTTCTGAATTTTCCTCAACTTCGATTGCATACGAAATGGTTTGTGAATAACTCTATCACTATTAGATCATCTTTTTTCCTTTTAGTCTTAACTCTATCACCAATACATTCTAGTTTCACTACCTGCTCTTTTAAGTGCTTACCAAGATTTATTCCTACACCATTATGACCGCCCTTTCCATTACCTAAGTAAAACATCCTATTTCCTTCCTTGTTTATCACTCCATTAATTTCCCATGTAACTTCACAAACTCATACCAAATCTAGATTTTTTTGTTTCACTTCCCCGTAAAATTTTCTATTTTTTCCCTTGTAACATGGTACTTTCTATGTCCCAAGGCTTTTGCTCTTCCATGTCTTTCTTTATCTATCTTCCCCGCATTATTACTTTCTCATCCAGTATAGTAGGTATAAATCAATAACTGGGAGTTACCATGAGGGTAAAACTTTGACCACCACTGCAGATTCATTCTTAGAGTCATATAGACAAACAATTTAAGGGGGCCAAACTAGTGTTTCAGTACATCGAGAGTTATGACTTCATCAACGTGGTCGCGCATGAAATTTCCAGTAGAATTTTTAAACACGTATAATTTCCAACATAATAGAGGTAAAATCGTTGTTTTGTCCCAAACTAAAGTAAATTAACTGCAAATTAATACAGTTTGTTGCATTATCTGTATATGATGTGTCATATTTGAGATATATTGAAGTAAACTTGAAAAAAATATTTTTTGCCACTCGTTTTCAATTAAAATCTGAATAACCCCGTAAGTATCAAGAATTCTAAAAGTATTGTAGTAACAAATATATATATCTTATTATGATCTGTAAAATCGTGCAAATATGTATATTTTCAGTATCATTTCACATAAGGTAGTTATGTTATTTCACCTAGTAATATAAGACATGGTGTGGTGGCTTCATAACTGTAATTTATTGCTATGTTATACTTGTATCATTAAATAAGAGTTAAAGGTGCTCTGTCACTGCAGATTTAAACTTTAGGTCACCTAATTAATAATACAGGGTGGGGCAAGTGGTACTCTAATAGACTGAAACTTATGACGTCATCAATATGACGTCATGGAGTGCAGCACATGTAAAAAGAAGTGGTGTCAGCTTCTTCATGGGGATATCTTTCTGTCATATTGGTTCCAGGCCCAATATGGCAAACGATGTCGTCTGCAGTAGTGTAGAAATCACTTTGTATATCTTTAAGATTTGAAACAGATTCATCACTTAGATATTGAAATACTTACTGTTTGTTTTGTGAGTGACACAAAAACATTGACTAATATTCGTATATAATCCTATTTTGGCCTACTTTCTGTCTCATTCCATGAATTCGATCTTCACGTGTCTCGTTATTTTTATGAAAGTGTCATAATAATTGACCCGATATGTAATGCCAATGATTTGCTCATTTCAATTTGAATTTTCCTCAAGAAACATACCTAAATGTAGTCCTCATATGTTTAAAAACCAATCATAGAAGTCTGAAAATCAATTAAGGGTCCACCATCCCAAATAATAGCGTGATAATTTAAAGACTCGGCTGAAATAACATTGGTTTCTTCATTGGCCTGAACCTCATTCTGGAGGCACACTAGATAGTCAGATTTCTTGGAACGATACATCTTGGCCACGTTACATGCACTTAAAGGAGGTTATTGTTGAAATTCATGAGCAAGGATTTCTCCATAAAACCTTTTCTTGATTGCGTAGCTACATAACTTTGGACCAAAAGAGAAACATTTGCTCCTAATATTCTCACTTCCTTTCCTTGTACCTACTTACACTTTGGTGACTTGAACAGCAAAAAATTATCTTTCTGTACCGGGTTGTCAAATGGTTTACTTCTAATGAGGACTTCATTCACGAAACTATCATATTGTTGTTTACTTTTATCCAAAAGCATTGACACTGCTTTTGTGCCTTAGCTAACGGCTTCTTGAAGGTTAACCAGGTTAACTTGAGAAATGGATTCCCATTTTTCCGAATGACTTCACTCATGTTGTTCACAACACATAGAAAATCTTGTCCTTTTGCCATTTCATCATAATGAAAGCTTATTATATTTATTGTCTTCATACCCAGAAAAAATTTTAAAGTCTTAAAGTCTCTTATTTACTTCAGAAATAAACATAGACCAGTTCAGAAAACAATGGGTTCTTGATTTAAGCAAATTACTTCCCCTGTTCCCTTTAGTATCTTGTTTAGCTGTTCATGTCCTTAATTCATCACATGGAAAAGACTTGTTTCTCAGATCTGTTGACAATGAACCTTCCAATCTTGAACTCATTAACGATCGATTTTTGTACTTGTTTCATATCATTAACATGGGTAGGAACCCATCATGCATCTGGTAGTGTTCACATGCAAAAATGAGACCTCCAAGATGTTTAAGGCTGCATCATGAAGTTCGAAATTTACCTCTTTATGAGCACTTACAAAGATCAGCAACAGTGCCTCTAATTTTATACCAAGAATCCAATACAAAAAAGTATTTACATACTGTTGCTCCTACCCCAAATATTAAATTCAGTTTCCGATGATACTTCTTCGTAAGTTTCATGAAAGAGTGACTGCAGGAGTACGTATGTTATCTGATGGGCGCATCTAGCCTTTGAACATGTACGGCTTTTAGAATACCATCTGTGATTTCTGGAGAGGCTAAACCAGCTTAGACAAGAGCTTCAATCCATCATAATTCCTGCAACATACCGGTATCTCCCATCGCCCTTACACTGTGTTTTACTGTATGAAAACCTCCAAGCATGATCACAATATCTTTCACACAATCATAGCTCCACTGAAGTCTTCATTTTAAGATACATTGACTGATCCCCAGTAATCACGGATATCTGGTTTGGATTTAAATAATGTATGACTTTTTTAACCAACTCCATTGCGTGAAGTATAATTCGTGGATTACTAGAAGATTCTTTAAATAAAGATACCAATCCACTAATGTTTGGCTGCACTTTCGTTACTAATTCTTATGATAGGCTGACCAACTAACTCCAACATTTAATTGTTAGGAAAAGTTGTAATGGAAAAGTAAAACTAAATTTAATTTCTCAGAAAATGAAAAATAATGTTTCCATAATTAGTGAGATTTTAGATACAAATGATTACAATGCAAAATAGTATTGCTAACTGAAATATTATGAAACTTTATTCTGTAAAAATACAAGTTTGCCAACACTCGCATTTCTTATATAATCTTTAACTCCGAAAACGGTATCCAAAATCTATAGATAACAGTACGTAAGAGAATTCAGGTCATTACAAATTAATTTTGTATACATGCAATTAACTTGCTTTACTTTAGTGCAAAGAATACGATTCTATCTTCTTTCTGTGGGAAGATATATGGTTTTAAATATTTTACTCGAATATTTAGGGGCGGCCATATTGATGATGTGATAAGTTTCTGTCTATTAGAATGTCACTTCTCCCACCCTATATTATTAACTAGGTGACCTAAAAACTAAATCTATATTGGTGGAGTATCTCTAACTGTTCTTTAATGGTATAAGAATAACATATCTATAAATTACAGCTACAAAGCCACCATACCGTGTCTTATATAAAATCATATAACTATTTTATGTGAAATGATACAGAAAATGTGTTAGTACCGTTTTATAGATCATGATACGGTCTACATTTTCGTTAGTACAATATTTTTAGAATTCTTAATAATTACGGAGTTATTCAGATCGAAAATTATAAATGAGTGTCAAAAAATACTTTTCTATTCAAGATTGTTTCAATATATCTCAAACATGACACCATGTAGAACTACTGCAACTAATTATGTACAATTTGGAGTTAATTTACTTTTATTTGGTGCCAAACGACAGTTTTACCTCTATTCTCAGGGAAATTATACGAATTTAAAAACTCTATTGGAAATTTTGCAGGCGGCCATGTTGATAACGTCATAACTCTCGATATACTTGAACGCCAGTTTGGCCCACCTTCTATTGTTTGTGTATATGACCCAAAGAGTGAATCTGCTGTGGTGACGAAACTTTTACACTCACGGTAACTCCCAACTCAATTAGTATAAGAATTCATAACTTCTGTATAGTTTGATATTGACTTTAGGGGTATATCTTGAATCATTATTCTCATGTCCAGTAGATGTTACCATTCTATGAATTATGACTTTGAGGTTTTACCAACCTATTCGCAAAAATAGAACATCAGTGTATGAAGGTTAATATGCATTTAAAAAGTTTGGCGAGAATGTTATTACAGAATGCAAGTAGAGAATGAAAATTTTATATTCATTTTAGAAAGAAAACTATAGTACAGCGGTAAGTAGAATGTTCCTCTCTGTTTTATCTGCGAACTTCACTGATTATACTGTTCTGTTTGCAGTAGTATTTAGAACAATTTTTAAAAAGGCACAAATCAGCGAAGTATGCTGGTGTCTTAATAATCATAAGAAGATCGTTGTTTGTAAAGGATCTTGCCATGGTAGAAGAAATCCCAGTTCCTTTGAGGAATCCCTCGCACACATCTTGCGGAGGTTTCAAACATATATTTTTTTAATCTAGAAGGTGTGACTTCGAGTGTCATGTTCTAAACCATACTCTCTACGTTGCGTTGTTTTTGAATTACAGCCCTCCCTGAAGTTCATTATCTCACGTTTTCGACACCTTATATCGTCGAAAATATCCCTCACAGACCAAAGTTCCGCAGGACTCTTTTGCTGGTTTCGGTGTCGGGAATCAGCTCCCGAAGTTTGTTCAAATAATTCCTTACCATCTTGTATTTTTTGAGCTAATAAGGTTGATTACCAGAAACATATTAAGCAGAGATAACAAAATGTAGTTTCTATGTTACGCTGGTTAATTAAGATAACGAAGTCACACCACATCCATCATCTTATAATTCATAGTAGCAACATGTGTTTACAGGATTAAGGTATAGAAAAGCAAACAAAAATTATTTTCCTTCAAAGATGTTCCCATCTACCAAGAGCTACAAATTCACTTTGAATATGTCTAAATGCGAAATCGACCCCCCCTTACAATACCAGTCCTTATCCTGAAGTAAGATTTCGAAAGGAGACACTTACCTGTTTAGTCCTTATATGTTAGTAACAAACTGGAAATTTAAAATACTGACAAACAAGCACTGTTTGTGAAAGCGATGGAGCGAAAAAACTTTTTCCCTCTAGCTCCTATATTTTTAAAAGTTGAGTTATGATATTGAAAAAGCTGACTAAAGGTACTGTTGGTCGCAAACATTAGCATCAGGGAACTTCAAGCCTAGTATTTAAAATGTCAGTCAGGGGAAAAAATGATTCTGATATAGACACAAAATATACCCTTCCTCTGAAGTCACTTACAGACTACACCTTGATGGACAATGCAAGAAAAATAAAGGTATTGACCCAACATTTATTCTGAAATTTCTTCCGTAATCACTTTTGTTGGAAAAGGCGGATAATATTCACTTAAGGTTTGAGAAAACTTAGAACAATATTCTTTTCACTACATGTTAGAAACGTGCATTTCTATAATTTGAAACATTCCTAGAAGTTGAAACTGAATTCTCGCCATCAGTCGTGAACAGAAATGCTACTCTGATTAAGGCTCTACCCTAAGCTCATACTCACTTTTTAAATTTTAGTGAATAACTGAGAAACAATAAAGACTAATAAAAATGTAGAATATAAGAGGGATAGTATGTACAAAACGCTATTATATGAAGTAATAATTGGTTTCAGGTCTCTCTGTTTAGTGTATAAATTCGGGTGCTCAATAATTATGACGGCATAAGCTGCTTACCTAAATTTCTGGTCTATGACAAAACGTTTGGAAACTCTAATAGCTTTATGTAAATATTACCTGGCTTATTTAAATATTTCTAATATTCTTTGTTGTTTTTAAGTTAATCAGTAAATTTTGAAAAAAAATGGGGATGAGTATAGCGAATAATATATACACACTTCTTATGTTAAAAGAAAGACGAAACTATTTTGCATTATGCTCGACTTAATAACCAAAGTACTTTGACATTTAAAATAATATTTTTCATTAAGAAATCATCAATATTTTATTTAATCTTGATATAGGCAAAGAGCTAGTTTTACGGTCTGGTTTACTAACACACAATATATGAATTTTCGTAAAAACATTTAGCATTAGACAACAGTAACAACACACGAGGATTCGTAGGTGTCAACTATAAGAGTACTCTGAACCTCAAGCATCGATTGAAGGATATTAGTGGATGATTAGTATCTATTGAATTCTTGTGAAGGAAGTAAGTTCGAAATTAAGCTAGGAAATAAAGCATAAGCACTTATTTATATGTATTTTAACCTCTTTAGATTGTAACAATATCATCACAGTTCGAATTGTTAAAATCTTAAATTTTCCACTCGATATACTACTTAAAGCAGGGCAAAAAATTTCAAAGTCAGACGCACTCGCCAATCCAAAAATGATGGTCATCAGTATCTCTCACGCACAAATTATGAAAGGTCCTCCCCTCCAGCGGCATTTGGTTTTACAAAGAAGGACTCCACATTTCGTGTTTTCCCCCACAATTAGTTTCGTGCGAAAGAGAAACAGCGAAGCCCTGTGACTTTGGCAGAAACCATTCCTACCGAACACTGATCGCCAGTTTTAAATTTCTAGTCTCCAATGGCGACCGGAAATTTTGCGCCCTGACTTAAAGGATTACATACTTGATTCATATACGTAGGATAATATATTCCAGACAATAATTCTTAAACGTTTCAAATGAACACAATTCGCATCTAAACTAATGGATGACTTTTTCAATTATATGTTCATTACTTGTAAACAATAAATGGATCACTGTCCTGGCAACCAATCAAAAAACATTTTACATCTAACAACTCAAAAATAGACATTTACTGAATAGGATTATTTATGACATGCATGAGAATATCTCTTCTTCTTCGATTATGTAGCTAGTGCCAGTTGAAATAGAATTATATATTAAACTAGCAGCGTTCACCCCGCTTCGCTGCGGTCACCCCGGAACGCAATAAACTTTGTTACTTAGATAATTTTTACTTTTTCGCTTTCAAGTGATATGATAAAAACCATAGAAGATTGCACTAATGTTAACATTATATCGCCTGTCATTTATGTTAACCCGCCCCGCTTCGCTGCGGTCACCCCAACCCGCCCCGCTTCGCTGCGGTCATCCCGGAACGCAATAAACTTTGTTACTTAGATAATTTTTACTTTTTCGCTTTCAAGTGATTTATAGCGCCTGTCAGTTATGTTAACCCGCCGAGTCACAGGGTCATGCGGGTTGCATATAAATACGTTTATTTTTATACCTATGATGAACTAATAACAAAGGATTTGTACGTATGGACACCTGAATGGTCAATTATCTCAAGACACTGGTAATTGAAAATTAAAGTGATATGATAAAAACCATCTAGGGTCCACATCCTAACAACCCCCCAAAAATGAAAGAAATCGCTTCAGCCGTATTAGCGTGATGAGCGGACAAAGGATTTTTTGTACGTATTGACACCTGATTGGTCAATTATCTCAAGACACTGGTAATTGAAAATTAAAGTGATATGATAAAAACCATCTAGGGTCCAAATCCTAACAACCCCCAAAAAATGAAAGAAATCGGTTCAGCCGTATTAGCGTGATGAGCGGACAAAGGATTTTGTGCGTTCTCTTTTATATATATAGATAAAATATACAGTATAAATACATGTTATAGTTGTATATTACACCCGCAATATTGACATTATTCAATCCTTCATAGTTTAAGGAAGAATACTCGACCGTAGTACGGCTTACATAATATATCCAATGATCACCTTATTTTCTGGACTGAACCCATATAACGAGATTACAACTTATTAACATATTACATTATATTTTTTTATCTTACTTCTATATCATATTTCAATATTTCATTTAATAATAATTAATAATATTTTATTTATCCGTGGAAGAATATGCAAAATTCAGAATTTTATATTTCATTATTTAGTTAGGTCCTTAATTGGATTCTCTTCTCAGTAATAAATTGTACTATTCGAGCCAATGCAAGTTACACTTCTACATAACCGTGTTGATTTGTTTGGGCGTAGCTATCATAAAGTTGGAAAACGAACTTCGTATTGTCATGGCTCAAAACAAAGATCACAATAAATTTTAACGGTGATAGAAAGAAACAAACAATAATTAATATCACATTAGAATTACACAACAAGAAAATTATTGTACTAACTTAATCAAAGAAATCAACTTTTGGTCTTCCATTACTTTCGTGGTTTCAACACAAGGGCGCCCATGTTGTGGTTTCCAAGCGGGGGCAAGTATAAGCGACGTTTCAAATATAGGTTCAAATTTTGCTGTAATTAATGTAAAGATTCTGTTGGATTTTCGATATTCAGAAGTTCAATTTCCTCCATGAAGGGGGTCAGCGCCCCACCTTACCCCTCCTGATGGGCGCTCTTGCCAATAGGCGCCACATTAAAGTAGTCTAGTATTTCAAGTTGCCTCAATTATGTTACATTGAAAGGTACATTCTTGACTATGATTTCTAGACGAATTTAATCCATTCGGTATTGTAAAATTACTTGCTACCTCTCTGGTTCAAACTGCTGCGAAATCTACTGACATTGCTTAGAAAATGTTGGTTGTACCCTTTGTATTTGTAAACAGTATTGACTTCGGAGTGAGGTTCAGTTACGTTACATAGGAAGTTAGATCCATTGAATTGAATGCTCTGCTAGCCCTAATAGGTTTCTTATTATGGGATAAAGGAACGACTCAAAAACTTTAAATTGTAAGGTATGTAATTTGTAACATAAAAGGATAATGGAAAAACTAAACAAATTTTGTAGGAAGAATATTTCTCGTGTGGAGGTCCTTTTATCAAAGGCCTCACTTAACTGTGAGTTTTATCTGAGAGAAAGAGTTCAGAATTCAGTAGTGGCAACCATGTAACTTGAGTTTTATTTGACAACAACATAATTTAGAATTCATTGGTAGCAACTTCGTAAAGATGTCCCACACGAAAGACTCTTCCCTACAAAGGTTGTTGGATTTCCTATGATTCTTTAAATGATGTATCCAATTACATCTCGCGCAATTACATTTTTGTATGCTTTCCGAACTTTATGACAGCAGACCCTGTGCTACAAACATAGCACTATATACGAAGTGCCTTCTAACATTTTATTATTTCATTTTTCAAATTTCGGTGGGTTGCGGACCACCGAAAATTAGAATATTCAGAAGAACGAATATAAATTTTGGACTCTATTCATATAAAAAATGTAGACCTCATTTTTTATTGATTTGTCCTTTCTACAAATCCAAGAGATGTTGTATTTGATAAACATGACGTTTTCATTACAAATTTGATTTGAGTGTTATTGCTGTTCCTCAACTCCCATACCTAATAGGATTAGGAATTAGATTTCTAGGCTTTCAGCATCTATGGTCATGTTAGCCCTTTTCGTATGAGGGTGGTGGTGATGTCACTCGGTAATCACCAGTGTCGGATTAACGTATAGGCTAAAGAAGCTATAGCTTAGGACCCCATTCTCTCGGGAGTTCCCCAAAAATTAAAGGAAAAACTGAATGTGCCTTTCCAAAATATAAGATAAAAACAAACAAAATAAAACATATGTACAGTAACAGTGTTTAGTGATGTGTAGTCTCCTATGATGTCTCTAATGATTCCCTCTTTCTAGTCTGCTCAGTAAAATGTTACTACTTTCTGTATACAGTGTGCCTATGTTCTGCATGGACTGGTTGCATGCCACACGCGGAAAGAGCGACAATTTGTCGTTGACAATGGGCAATGAATATACAGTTTATACCATTACCTTCAATAGCTTAAGGTCTCATTAAAACTAAATGATTTTTTTTATTGTTTTCTTATCACAAAATTGATTCCGTTGATAAAGGGAGGCGAATTAAGCAGGGAATATAAAATATAATATACTTACGTTTTATAAAAGTTTATATAGGTCTATTACGAGGCCTCGTATAGGTCTCGTATTATACTGGCAGGTTGAATATAGGAGGCGATTTGTTATTTGTCACACATATCCATAATCGTATTACTCCTAGTGTGTTGAGAGGAGTAATTTCTGGAAAAAAGAATTATTTGTTTCCTTGAAAGCAACCCGGTGCATATGGTCCTAGGCTCGATTACGGACCATAGAAAATATCTTACAATCAGTCACTTTCATTTGTCCTCCGTCTCCTTTAACCTAAATGTGGTAACTAGGGTACTTAAACTAAAAAAAAAAACATTTTTTTTGAAAAGGTTCCTTGCCGCTAGAAGTACAAGTTTTCTATGGATGAAAGTGACTGAAAAGAGAACTTTCCTCACCTTATAGTGGCAATTGGGACTCTTAGTGACACTCAGCTGCTTAGGTCCTGAAATTTGTTTGTAGTAGCGTAAAGCTAAAAATTCATTATACATGCAAGGGGTGTTCATCAGATTTCTCCTGAGCCATTTATCATTGACTGAAATGAAACTAAATTTTGTACAGACTTTAGTTCTTCTCTAGAAAGGAGATTCCAATTGCCATACACTATTCATATCGTTTACGCACTTGTGGAGACCTTCATGGTAGCGGTCCGCAACATGTTCTAGAAGCTATTATTTGAGCTCAGACCTCAGAATTTTATAGCCTTGGGAATGGTTTCCGAGTTTCTTTGTGGCTAAGCTGTTAGCGTACGCGCCCTGTGAGTGGGAGGCCTGGATTCGATTTAGTAGGTCTCGTTTCATATAACCTCGCTGCTGAAAGGGACGTTAAAGTAAACTCAACTCAACAGCATTGGAATTCTTTCCCGTTAAAAATGACTTCAGGGTGGTGAAGAGTCAGAGTCAGATGGGGCAATGTCAGGATATAAAGGAGATAGGGATGGATATCATACCCATACGATTACGATTCTGTCTAAGCAACACGTTAGTTCAGAGCTGGAGTATTGTCATGAATAATACAGACACATTTGATCAGCATCCAACGCTTTATGATATTGAATGATCCAGGCATTCTTTGGAGTTGTTAAGTATGATTGTATTGCTTTAACTGGGCCTTAGTCTCTAGATCTGTCGTGAAAGTAGTCCTGGTTTTCATGGTATGGGTCAAATGTTCCTGGGAGCAAGAGACTCATTTCTGCTCTTGGAAAGGCGTCAGTAGCTGTGCAAACCATCAGGCAGATACGTTGTGCGGGTGAAAATGGTCATAAATTATTGGTGCTCATGAATGGTCCAGACCTAACACCTACCTTGAGATAGACAGCTGGTTGACGAATATTAGTGCATTGATCCTCCAAGATGGTTTCCATTTACCCAAATAATGTCTCCATCAATGCAAGGCTGGGGTCTCCTCGGAGTGGGGAAAGTTTCTAGGGAAGTACAACCTAAAGTGCTTCACAATATCATTTGATGAGGCTTCCCCTCCATAAGTCACAATCACCTTATCAAATGTTTTCTATAATGTGCAGCCTCTCAAGTACAGAAGATTGATCCAGGCCAGCCCAAAAATGTAGGGAGGGCGGCTGAAGTTACATGCCCCGATGCAACCATATTATAGTTGATCGCCATATTATAGTTCATTTGCAAGCCGAGCGTGAAAAGTTTAAGGATGAGCAAACATTTAGGGGGCCTTGCCTCCCTAGACCCCCTTGATAGGGCCTGGATTAATCACCGCTCGGGATTCAATTGAATTCATCTTAACAATTTCTTTCACTTTAGTAATTGCAATACAGAAAATGTTTGGTGTTAAAAAATGAAGTTTTCCCATAATTAAAAACAAACTAAACCGCGGAGCAAAGCAAACCATTAAAACTAATATCTTGTGACAGTTTCGGAAAATAATCACTTGGGTTCACCAGACACTAAGTGGTTTCTGATTAAGTCCATAGATAGTTGGCGGAACTGTCACATAATATTAGTTTTATAATTATAAATTGGTTTGCTTTGCTCAGCAATTGGTACACATTAATTATAGCTTAAATAGGAAAAGCTGATATAATAGAGAAACTTTCCTCATAACTTACATCTATATGCATTAATGCATACAAAATTTTAGTATTCTACAAGAAATATAAGTAGATCAGGGAAATATATGACGAACACCGTCGCATCGTAAATGTTTACATGAAATAATACGCAAAAATTTATTTAAATAATAATGTTGCTCGCAACAATTAACTCAGTACTTCGCTCTTGCGTTTAAAGGCCACTTCGTTCGTAGTGTTCTTTCGGTACAACAATAAATCTCATGTACGTAAAACACACAAAATGCATACTTACTCTGAAACCACGTATAACAAAATGATGATAAACAATGGAAGATAAGTTGAACTAATAGAACCATTTATTCTGAAGTTACGTCCGTAATTCTTTTATGCAAAGAGATGTATAATGGTAACTTAATTTGTGAGGAACGCTTATGATAATAGTCTTTTCAATACACATTAAAAATTTGACATTCTATATTTTATAACATCTTCAGGAGTTGAAATTGAATGCGTACTACCAGATATGATACAAAAGTGTAACTAATACTTAGCGCACACTATTCAGGAATGTACAATTCTCATAAACAAGCTTCGTAATGTAACTCGTCTTAATAATCAGTATGCCTTTCTATATGCATAAAAATAAAGTTTTCATTGAGGAATAATTGATAATAATTCATCTCGGTAGAGATAAGGAATTACTTTTTGCGTGAATCCTACTAGTACAATCGATTTGGTTTCGTTAACCAGCAAACTTTGGCAACAATAACAACACAGAGAACCATCTAAGAGATTCAAATTAGTTTCTTACTCTTCTTCTACTAGAAATCTTTTCCCAGTTAGGTGATATATATCTTTCTCTTTCTTCTGCCATATTAGTGAGATTCCACACTGCGCCCTATCTTCCTTTCCACAATAATCTTCTTTGGTCACTCGGTTATTCAGTTCTATAGCATTCACTCGGTTAGCAACAGATTCCAAACGCCTTCTTCTTACATGTCTAAACCAATGAAATCTACTTTCGTGTAGTTTTTCCTGCTTTATACTTTTCCTGGTTTCTACTGCTATTCTCAGCTTTGGTGTTCTTCAAATCACTTCATTCCCAATTTAAACCTTCCACGCCACTCCACACATCTACCGCAACATCATCTCAGTCAGCTATATGGGACTTTCTTTCTACTCCCTTCTTCGTCGTCCAACATTCCGCTCCATATAGTATTCCAGATCTCAGTACTGTTTCTTAACTTTTCCTTTAAAGCATATTGGTATCTTACAGCCACGAAAGGCTCATACTGCTTCTATCCATCTCATCCAAGCGTTGTTATTTTGTGCTTTTTACATCTTACTCTTTTCCTGTAGTGTTGATCCCAAACACTGAATCTCTTCTTCATTATCACCTTTTCTGATTCATTCGGTCGCATTCTTGTAATTTTGAATATATTTTTGCTGAATAGGAAATGTAGATATTCTGTCTTAGTTTTACTAGCTGTGAGCCTGTTGTTCTCCAATGTTCCTCTCCAGGTAGCTGTTTTCTCTTCCAGTGCTGACTTGGTTTTATTCACCAGCAACACGTTCCCCACAAATAGCATATTTTGAGGTGCTGATTCGTGGTATCCTTTGTGAGGTTGTCGAAATAATTGCCAAAATGTGTAAGTTAAATGTAGATCGAAGTCCTACTTTTGCTATGAAGTTTTCTGTTATTCCACATGCGCTCTTCACTTCCGCATACATCCATAATAAATACCTTGAATTTAACACACGTATTTGGATGGAACATACTTTTCTTCAATGCCTACTAGATAAAATCCCGTCGCACTCTATTATACTCTGTTTCTACATTGATGGAAACTATATGGAGATCCTTCTAGCACCCCCTCTACTTTTCTTTAGCATTACAAGGACAAAAACTGCTTCTATTGTACATTCCTCAATCATGAAACCAAAATGATAGGCCGCTTCACTTAATCTTGCTTCCTCGCTCTCTCCCACAGCTTCATAAGCTCTGCTAGTGATTTTCATTCTGAAGATTTGCCATATTCTTATACATCTTAGTTTTTTGAACACCGGTAAAACATAGTTTCTTTTTCATTCTTTTAGTGCCCTTTCCCGACTCTAATATCCTATTAAAAAGTAATCCACTGCACTTCTTTCTTACTTAAAACTTTTCTAAGGTTCTATAAGGACATTATCTGGTTCTAGGACTTTACTACTATTCACCTTTCTCATAACATTTTCCACTTCTACTATAGTCACTGGCCAGTAAGATCTAGTGACTCATAGGTAGATTTTCATAAGATTCCATCGTGTGTTCTTTATTGATAACTTTCCAAAAATACTCCTTCAACTGCTCCTTTCCATCACCGCTATTAACCAATTAGGTAAAGAAATGTATAAGAGATGATGCTGCCTTTGTAAGTTAAATATTTCAAGTTACTGTTATTTTCAGTTCAAAACATAGTACGAAGTACCAAATAACTCAATAAAACAATAAGAGGGGATTACCGTTTCTCATCATTAAGTCTAGTATTTTCAGGAGAAATCTTGTAAAGTGAGTAATTTACAGTCCCACTGTGAAGAAGAGTACGTAAAGGTGACATAATGAAAATGTTCTTTCTCTACAGTAATAAACTGCAATAAAATACTATGAACAAATTAAAATGCTATATGAAAACGTGGAGGTTTCCTTTCAATATTACAATTCATCGTTATTGATAAAATCTAAGCATTGCAATGCAGATTGGAGGTTCAGTCACTAGCCAATTAAACTTTGACTATAGTGAGATAACATTGTAATCAGTTAGATTTAAATTTGGGTCATTAATATTTGATGTTAGTGTTATTGTAATTTAATCTGCTAAAGAAAATCTTTACCCCTTTTATAGGCAAATTAGATAATGTTTAAGATGACAAGCTTACAAGGAAACAAAAATGTCAATCACGTCTTAGAGGAGACATCCCATCCCAAGTTATAAGCTGAAAGTCTCATATAGGATCGGCACTGAAGGGGACGATAAGCCTAAAACTAATCAACTTTCTTTATCAACTGAAGTGGTTATGTAAACTCTGAATTGTTTATTATACAATGTAGCCCTTCAAATATATTAGTCGTTTAATTATTAGAATTTCTGTACTATACTTTTATTTTCCTTGTGAATTTTTAGGAGGAGTTATCTGAGGGGGGGAAAGCTAACAGAACAGTTAAAAATGAAACGAAAAGTATGGTATTTGGATCCCTACAAATAATTGAAGGAAAGGAAATTGTGTTATGACCATTGTATTACGAAATATTGTATCTCTTTTAGGTATAGCATTTTAGGTATCGAGTCCCGGATTCGATTTTCTGTGAGGACACTCGGTCGAAAAATGTAAAACCTTTTTCAGGCCTGTCACTCTGAGTGAGGTTTGCGTCATTCATACCAAGCAAATACTGGAATCGTGCATAATATAATGGTCCCTTCAGGATCCGCTTCCTTCCTCAAATATTACTTTCTCTGTTCCCGATTCTCCGTAGTGTAAATGCCAATTGATGCCACCTTTCAAATGAGACGAGAACATGGCTATTTGATCTCGAAAGCTCAGAAATATAATTTCTAATTCTATTTTTTTGGAAATTCAACAGTATTTACGTACGTGGATTAGTTGTTAGGGAGTTCAAACACATTATGAATGTTCATAGAATATCAACAAAATACGTCTTTATGATAGTTGATTTGATTTGATTTTCAGATTAGTGTCCGTTTCAGCAGCGAGGCTATGTGAGACGTGGATCTACAGTTTAAAGTGGGATCCAAACCACACGAGCTCACTATTGGAATCGAAACTTGGTGTCCCACAGTACAGGTGCGTACCTTAATCCTTTAGTCACGAGGTAACTCTATTATGATAGTTGAGTACTTACTAACAAATACCCGAAGAGTCTCAGAGTTTTGTTTCAGTTATGCATCTATTGTTTTGTCTGGTAGGTTAAATGGGAGGATGAAAATGAATGATGATAATGAAATGAATTGCTCAGATCATGTTTCAGAATACAACTGCTTCAGCGTTTTCCTCGTCAATTAAACTTCAAAATGAGACTACTCTAATTTATCTGAGTTACTTAAAACAGTAGAAAATTAAAACAATTTTAACTCTAAATTTCACTAAGAATACCTCTTTCAGCTTGCTTGACTAGTGAGGTCATCTAGTTGGAGTACGGTTGCAGTCTACTAGAGCCCTGAAGCAGCTGATAGGAGTACAACTTATGACAATGTAGTTTTTCAACCTTTATCAAAATAAAATGAAAATGAAATGAAATTTTTGAGTTTTACGTCCCACGGTTATGCCGGTTAGGCTAAAGGAGACGATGATGATGAGTAATGAATGAAATGGTGGAATGAAGAAAGTGGGAGGAAACGGGAGAACCCCGAGAAGTGGAATATTACACCATTCTGCATGCATTGTATCACTCTGAGAGAGGATGAGTATAGAAGACGGGGTACGAAAATCTACGCCCGACTTATGTTTTCAAAACGGACCGCTGAAAGTATCCTCAAGTGTGGGGATTGGGTGAACCTGGGAAGATGTTCTTCATCTTGATGATCCTTAAAGCACGACTCAACTCTTCCGGAATTATCCTATATACTGGTATATATGACTGTTCATTTAACTGTTCTGACATCAAAATATATAAAAAAAGGTTTAGTATCAAAAATCAATATCATATACTTGTACGGCATGTCTTTGAATTCAATGAATTGTATTTTATTAAAACTTACATACATTTGAAACTCATGGTTAACGAACAATTAAGAGAGTGGTAGCGATGACAAGAAAGTACGAGTACTTTGAAATCATGAACATTGAACATTCTTAATAAAGCGCAGATCAAACCGCCTTTCATCGTCTTATTGTAGTCTTCTTTCTCAAAAACTTAAGGTGTTTATTTGTTTTAACAGATTTTTAAAGACCTTTAGACACTTATTTAAGATATACATTAACAATTGTTAATTCATATTTTAATTTCACGCTCAGGAAGAAGAAAACTTAAAATAATTAATTTGTAGAAGGGCGACACAGTTTATACATAAGTATAACCATTATCTCATTTCATTTGAGGCATTAGTATCAAATTGCAATAGATATACGTAAAGTTAACTTAAGGAAAGGCGTCAGTTTGAGTACAACATATGAGGAGCTTGTTTCCAAAATGCACTATATCGCACTTTTTTCAGGAAACAGGAAAAACAAATATGATCATTAAATTTTGCTGTAGAATTGTGATTCATTTTTTTAGGTAAAATATTTTATAATTTATTTTACTGATACATAATTCGGTGCATTACATATACTGACTAATTTTTATTAAAATATTTAAAATTTTAGAAAATGTGAATATAGTACACTAGACTTTCGTTAATCCGGCCCTCAATAGTCCAGCCTCTTAGTAATTCGGCGCACATCCAACCAAAAACACGTGCACGATGAATTATGGTGCGCATGCGTAACAATGCATAATTAAACAATGCTTTATATACTGTACGTACTCGAAATGGTAGCATTCTTTACAGTTCGGAATCATGTCTTCAAAAGGGAAACAAGTTACGCTAGACCTCAAGCAGAAACTCGAAATTTTAGATAAGTTAAATCGAGGTTCTTCGCAGAAAGCCATTGCTGCTGAGTTCAATGTTGGACGAACAACTATTTATGACATCAAAAAGAAAGATGTTATTCGACAGTACTCAACACAAATGAATAGTGAGTTGGGAAAATAAATCAAATAAATGTCAGACACCCAAAATCAGGCACCTTCGCTAATCCTACACCCGTATGTGCCAGGAATGGCCGGAATAGCGAGTGTCCAGTGTATGTTTTGGGTTAATATGTCGATATAATATATTTTTGTACTAAACAGAATATATATTCTATGTTTTGGTACTAAATAGAATGGATATAGTATGACGTGAAACTAAAATTACAGAAGACGGTAATATCAGATTATATTTTTAAAATACTTACATAATAAATAGTACACTAAAACACTACACTCTAACATTATTTTTTATTACACGATATAAACTCATATGAGTTCAAAGTCTATTTGTGTCGTTTCCATGAATGTTCTGGTGGTGTTTCAGCACAATAGTCACATGCGTCTTGATCACTATAACCTTCTTCTTCACTCAATAATCCTAGTTGCAAAGACAACTTGCAAAATGCTTCTGTAAGTTTGAATTGCAAGTCGGCCAAGTTTGCATCCAGCTTGGTTGGAAAACGTGCAAGCATGCCGCAAGTTGGATTCCAATACATGGGGCAATCTTGCATTCAGTGTTCCATTCAAGCTTGACACTAGCGTTTTACAAGTCAGTCAAGCCAATAGCTAATGAACGACCAGAGATGTTATGACGTTCTGCGAAGGGTCTAAAGCATCGCTTGCAAGTACAACAAAATGCAGATTGTATGAAAGCATACATTTCAAGTGCAAGCATAGAAACCCAAAAGCCAAGCACGGGCCAACTGTCCGAAAACTTTCTTGCTACTAGGGAACATTATGATGTTTATTAAACTAGCTTCAAACAGCAAACATATTACAGAAACAATTTGAAAAGCGTAATGTTTGACGGAAACTATCGTTCAAAACTAATTAAAAACGAGCACTGCTAGCAACAAGATTAGCATCAACCGTAATCTTAGATCTAATAATAGTGTTTACTGCAGTGTTGTAACAACGTTACCAAATGTGATGTCAAATTAAAGCATGAATCCTTTCAGTAAAATTTACAAATAAAGAGAATGTCATATTTCCCACTCAGAAACTTGAAAAGGAGCCTAAAAGAACTGTTTGGCTGTTTTAGTTGGATATAGTACATTTTGCCATGAAAAGAAAGTCATAGGTATTAAGACAATATTTGATACAGTACATTATGGAGTGAAGAAAGGATATAGTATGTTTTGAAACAAATAATTGCTGGATATAGTACATATTGGAACAAATGTGTTTCTAAAGTTTGTTTTTAACATGGTTTCAGAGCGTTCTGGCACAAATTGTCATCATATTTATGCAGAAGTACAACTAATCTCTCTGTTCCCAATAACATTTCAAATTCTGAAAACAAGATGTAGTACCTTTTGGAAACAAGCTCTTCATGTCTGGTAATAATTACTTTTAGAATTGTTCCTGTACTACCTTCAGATAACTTCTGATACAGTGAGGGAAGAAACCTTTACAACGCAATATACACTCAACAGCAATATAAACCTTACTAGTGACAAGTTTCAATTCTTATAATGAACTAAGTGAATAAATGCAGTTAAGTAGAGATCGCTGTAAGGAATGGTAGAAACATTATTTATTCTTCGTATATGCATATGAATAACTTTACATGCATTACTTTAGTACAACTCTGATGGTTCCTTGCTCGAACTCTGGTGAAGAGCCTTGAAATTTGAAGTATTTCGTTGGTTTAGTTTCCACTTTCAACTGTAGGGTAATATCCAGTTTCTTTTAATATGGTGCTGAAACTGGACATTGAACGAACAAAAGCAAACGTCCCTTGAAAGGTTCAGCAGGAGAAAAGCAAAGATAATACAAAAGAACGAAGAAACAGTCAATTACTGACATGTGATTCGTGCCATATTAGAAGCTTTTAATAATCTTTTTATTTTAGATTGATCAACAACAGCGATTCGTTGTCAACCAAAAGAAATAATAGTTTACTGTAGATAGTCACAGCAGAATTAATTTGTAGTGCAATTCACAGAACTTCAATAAGTCTTAACTGTTAATTAACTATTATTCTAAGAAGTTAAATCATCCGTTATTCTAAGAAGTAATAAATTCTAAGAAGTTATAATTGTTCTAAGAAGTTATTCCTAAGAAGTAATATATCATCCGTTGACTTTTATTGGTATTGATAGATTTCAAAATAGAACTCACATAAAATTCGTCTAAGAGAAATATCTAATTAAAACCTAGTTTTCCGTAAACCGGGTTTTCGATGCATTTAACGCGATTTTGGTCTCTTTAAACTTTCTACGAAGCCAGAGAATTTATTGAAATGGTAGACAATTATGTTGGGGGCCTTAGTAACTAATTAGTTATCATAGAGTCATAATTAATACATCGTTGGAAAGCTCGTGGAACACATATTCTAACAACGTAACATTTGTGCAATTCCCACCCTATTTGTAGTAGAAGAAGAAACAGAAAGTCCTAAAAGTTTTAAATCGAGTTTAGAGGGCCGCGGCATTTCTTGCAGTCAACACGCTGATAAAAATGGTACTAATGTGTAGGCAACACACTTGAGACAATAATATAATAAAATGGTGGCCATTGTTGGAATACAAAGCGACATAAAAATTCAGAATTAAACTCATAGCAAAACAATGTACTTACCACGACTGGAGATTGTGAAACTGTCGATAGCAGCCTGGGACGCAGACTGGAACAGATGGAAGATCTAGGAATCTTTACGAATATTGTTACACGCACGAGCTCGACAGCGTCTACGGCTGTCGAATTTGGTTGAAATGTGTTCCAAGATGTCCCTGGATGGATTCGTTCTAGCTACGGATCAGCGCCCTGGAACAAATTTGAGAGTGGTTATCCCCTCTCTCCCCAGTGCCGCCAACACAAGAACGTCCTTCTCCCAGAAATCAAAATGCGTCGATGGAGCGTATGGACATCATAGGAGTGTATTCAGCAGAACAATGTGGACGAGATGGCAGAAAAGCTTCGTCAGCCAATTCCTGGTAGAACAAAAGCAACAAGTCAGCGGGGCGTAAGTGGATTAAGACGTTACTCAAACGTCATCCACTCCTTTCAATCAGAAATCCATAAACAACCTCAATGGCAAGAGAGAAAGGTTTAGCAAGCAGAAGGTACAGAAATTTTTTCCAAATTTTAGAAACAGAATACGAAAAGCACCTCTATGCAGCCACTCGTGCCTTTAAATGTGGTGAGACAGGTTTGACTACCATACAGGCTAAATATCCTGTGTTATAAAGTTTAAGGGGATAAAGCAGGTAGGTGCTTTGACTTCAGCTGAAAGAAGCAGTTTAGTAACACTAGAGACTTGCAAAAGCGCAGGTGGAATTCTCGTATCTCCCCGTGTTAGCGCATGAAGCAGGGATTAACTGATGGTACTCTCAGTGCACATTCATCAGATTGGATTCAAATGAATACGTTTACCCTCTGGTTCAGATATTTTAAGACATGTTGTAAAGCCCAGTGCAGTAGATCCTATTCTCCTATTCTTGGATGAACGTTTTTCTCAAATCTGGATATCATTTTATTAGCTCGAGAGTCACACGTTACTATAATTTGTATATCTCCACATTGCTCACACAAGCTGCATCCTTTAGACTTTGCATTTATGCATCCATTCAAGGCTTATTATTCTGAAGAGGTACGTCAGTGGTTCGCTGCTCATCTTAACCCCATTCGGTCTCTTATAACGTGTCAAGTTTCCGCACTTATTGGAAAAGCATATAGCCATCCTGTTACTGTTAAAATAGCAGTTAATGGATGCAGAAAAACAAGAATATATGCACTCAATCGTCTTGTGTATCATGAAAATGACTTTTTGAATGATGTCTCAACTGCCGTGGCGTTCAAATTGCAAAGCGAAGAGAACAGAAAGACAGTACTGATTGAAGTAGTGAGCCCGCTACCATAACTACAGGCACAGTATAGCAACACACGTGGTTCAAACCCATGCGAGACTAAAGTTGTTACGAGCACTTCACTCAAAAACGATTTAGAAGCTGTCTCTACTTAATCGCAATTGGCCTTTAACTCATCCTTGCAAGTAGTTAGAAATGGGCTTGTTTTCCAATGGCAGCCAAAGAAACTTCAATCGAAACAGCCAAAGAAAATGTCATCACGCGACTACAAAGAAGAAAATGAATCCGAAGAGTCCGTGAGTGACTTGAACTAATATGATGACAGTTCAAGTGATCCTACTGATGATGGCGATAATGTGGAATGTCTACTTTGTGGTAAATTAGGGTTCCTCCAGTGCAGGGGACGAAGATTGGTTAAAATGTCCATTTTGTAAAAGATGGTCCCACGAAACTTGTGCCATAATATGTGGAGAAAATTGCATTTGTGACCATTGTTTTGCAAAGTAAAAGTAGAATCAAAATTTGGACGCCTTAAGACACGCTAGTCCAGTACGTTTGAACCTTTTCTGTTATATAGGGCATTTTTTTTGTCGCACGTGGATTGCTTCTTCGAATATTTCGTGTTATTATTGTTACTGTTGATTGTATTTAGTAACACGTGCTTCTTCCAAGGTAAATGTTATAGCTATTTCAAAAGTTAAATTAAGTGGCAGGTACGGCTTATTACAGTAATTTACAAACGTAGGCCTGATAACGAATAATTTTAATCAACTTCGATAATTATCTTTGTACTACGAAAATTCTGGTATTTCTGCTATTTTTATGTTTTAATTATCTTAGGAATGTTATGTTTTTTTTACTAGTCTTATAGCCCTACCAAATATGATATATAGGCCACAATGCCTACAATGAGCCATTTGGATAATTAGCGCATAGACACGATCCCTGCTCAGACCGCCCACCCCAAGTGAAACTTCCCTGGTTTTCGCAGTCAAATGAGCCTTGTACCAGGATTGTACTTTTCCTGAGGCCAGGGCCGAGTCCTTTCCAATTATCTTAAAGGCCGTTGTGGTCTCGGAGCTGGAGGCCCGAACACATTATTTGTTCCTTTCCTTGAGCTAATAATTTTTTTATTTGTTTATTTAAGAAATAAATTTATTTATTAGTTATTGATATGAAATACTTATATAGCGCAATTCTGGAGTCCGCGGTACTATCCACTATCATAGTGGTTCAACTACGTTTATTTCATCCGGGTATCATGACTATATATGGTATGTTAGAAATAGATTAGTGGAGAAAGTTGTCGCTATTAAATGTATTCGAATACAAATGCCACTAAAAAGCGTTTTGCGTAAATTGAGGTAATCTTATTACACAATTTTCGTTTACTAAAAACTTAGACGTATTCAGCATGACTCCTGGAGGTGCTTATCCGCCCCTTGGCCTGCAGTTTATTTCCACCTATTGTCAACTCTAAACTCAACTAGAGTTTCAGCACATATTCTCTAATATATATATATATATATATATATATATATATATATATATATATATATCAGAAAGTGGATTATATTAATTCGACGAGAACCGTCAATCTAAAAGTTAAAGATGTAAGAGATGGTGCTACCTTTGGATGTTAAACATTCCAAGTTATCGTTGTGTTTCGTTAAAAACGATCCTAAAGAACCAAAGAATTCAATAAAATTATAAAGAGCTGATTAGCACTCTCTCTTCATTAAGTCCACTGGTTTTAAAAGAACTCCTGTAAAGTGAGTACATTACAGTGCCACTGTGAAGAAGAGTACGAAAAGGTAATATAGCAAAAATATTCTTACACTAGAGTGATATTTGTAGGTAAAATACTATGAACTAATTAAAATGCTATGTGACTTACAATTAATCTTTTCTGATAAAATCCAGACAATCTAATACAGATTAGACGTTCAAAACACTAGCTATTTGCACTTTGTTTCCAGTGAAGTGATATTGCGGTCACTCACATTTAAATTTAGTGTTAATAATCAAAGATTGCTAATGTAAGGCTTCGTATTGATTTCAACCGACTTCTACAATACATATCTTTACCTTTCTGAACTGAACTGCATTGTTTAAAACTAAACATATTGGTATATATATATATATATATATATATATATATATATATATATATATATATATATATATATATATATATATTAGGTATATGACTTTTTTCAAGTTGAAAAGCCTGGGGTGGCAAACAATGAACATTTGGCTGCAAACCTCGAAAATGTGTTTGATTTTGTTTAATTGTAAAAAAAGCTCCCGCGCCTACATTGATGCTGTTTTAGCATTAAAAGAAAATTCGTCTATTTGCACAGTCTGCATTTGGCACTGAATATTCTATACAGTACATTAGTAAAATGGTTTTAAATTTGTGAATTACTGTTAATGAACTTGCTGTTGAGATATTTGTCACTTTTGCAAGTGTTGTGATGCTGTTGCATCACTTTCACAGCTCGCTCGGCCACCATATTTGAGCGAGGCACATCCAGCATAGTACGTTCTTTTACCCAGTGAGCGGAAAAAACACTTTAAAGCTTTAGGACACTTTAGGTCGGAGATAGCAGCATGCAATTCATTGTATGTGTCCTCTGTATAGTGCTGAATTGAAAACCATACCTTTGTCCATCTAGTTGCGATGAAGTCACAAGTACGTTGTGGCTTATCTCTGCATTTTGGAAGGGAAAAAAGGCAACCATGGATAGATTGCACGTGACTTCTATCTATCATTGTTAAGGAAGATAGCTTCTGCCAGTTCAACTGAGATCAATTGTTCTCCTTCCGGTAGAAATTATATCCTTCACAAAGTTCAAATAAAAACCGGAAATCATTTCTCCATTCTGGGTTTTCACGTGGTGATACCTTTCCTGTGCCAGAATAGTTTTCTTGTAAGTCCTCATACCCAGCCAAAACATCCTCAATGAATTGATAGTTGAAGCTGGATGACCGTGATTTTATTGGGAATATTTTATCCATCCAGTGTCGCAGAACCAGGTCAAGAACATGGTGCTGACATCCTATAAACTGATGATCATCAAATCCCATTTGTTTAAAATGTCTCTGGAGTCTAACAACAACAACACTTTTCTGCCCTATATTCAATGCTGTGGTCTCAGAAATGATAATTTTAATATTCCTCCATGCATTATATTCATCCAACAAAGCTTACAGTAAGATATAGATGTACTCGGTGGATCTGCTTTCACAAACCAAAACTCCAAGGCGAAGACTTCTTTCACAATTCTGCACTTGATAATCTTTTCTTCCTATTCTGGTCCTATCAAAATGCAAGCAGAATTCCTGTTCAACGAAAATTTCTTTAAGCCGGTTCTTCATTGTTTCAGCTTCCTCGATCACTCGACCCAAAATCCCCTATTGTGAAGGTGTGGGTACATTTATTTCTTCCTCAGCCAGGTTCTGAAGAACTTTCGCTGCTTATCTTGTAGACAGATACAGTTTTGACACGAGTTTGGCTGCAGATTTTGTTGCTTGGTACTTACGTTTCATAGGGGGAGGCTCTTCTGATAATTCAGAATCACTGCTGACCTTACCTTCTTCAGTATCAGTGATACTCACATGTTGCACTTGGCTTGTACACGGACCAATTGAGCTACTTCGCCTTTTTGAAGGATGGATCGTTGATATAGAGGCAACTTTCTCTGTAGGTATCCGACTCGGCCACCAGATTCAAGTTGTTTTCTATACAATTCTTTGTCTTCACTGCAAAGCCAGTTTCCTTTTTCTTTTCTAATATCGAAGACACTAGTGAGAGATTTTTAAAATACCTCATTCCTCCTTTTTCTATATTTTACGAACAACTGTATCAGCTTGGCAATTTTACTGAAATTTGCTGCATAGTAAGCAAAAGAAAATTCAGCTTCTTCCAAAGTCTACACAGTTCTCAAGAGATTATCTTTATTTTATCCGACTGCTCTTTCAGTTCATCGTACAAACCCAAATATCTCCCAACTATGTCTCTGTTTGTAGGCATTTTACACATTTCACTCACGTCCGTTTTCATTTCTGGTATGCTGGGACGGCGTTTTCTACATGTCGCTAAATTCTGTGTTCACTTTCTTTCAGCTGATTCAACTGCTGATTTTGATCTTTTGGTTTTGAATGACATTTTTTAATCTAAAAATAGAAGAGATCGCAATTAAAAAGACAATTGATGGAAGCACTGTTGCAAATACAAATAAAAGCAAAGAATACTAAAGTTTTATCACCGGCAAATCAACCTACTAGGCTCGTAACATCAATAAAACTGATTTGCAAAAGTGTTTAATGTGCATAGTATAAATTAAAATTTGGAAAATAACTTGTATCTATGTGGCTTACTTATAACTTACAACAAAATACAATGTGTTATTTACATACGAATCTTTGAATTTCTGCGTGCTTGATGGGTTGATGTGCAGACAAAAATCTGTACATTTTGAGTGTAAATATACGATAAATAGATTACATTACCACAATTTATATTATACCAATGTCTATTAAACCTTTCCTAGATGTCAGACTTCTTTTCATTATCATGTTTTGCGAATCAAAAATTCATATCATATATCGTTTTATTCACTTACCTCGCATATGAAAATAGATTAGGTGTGGGACGTTTTTCCAATGAAAATAGATTAGGTGTGGGACGTTTTTCCAACCCCGAACGAAAATAACACCAGAGATTTAACGTATAGGCAAAAGTTCATTAACTACAACATCAGGAAAATTAAAATTTTGTAAAAAGTTAAAAAGTCATATCCCAAATATATATATATATATATATATATATCGAGTCTTGCAAAATAAGTATTACAACTCTTGGGAGGTGACTCCTACCATTGAGACAAGAAAAAAGTGCTCTTGAACTTTCGGCTATCGGACATAATTTCGGATCTACAAGGTGCCGAAAGCGTGGGAAAATGACTTGTGGACGCCAATAGTTCGGAAACTATCCAACGTAAAGAGGGCGGGTAAAAAATTCACTGAAGAAGTCATACCTGCGCTATTGAATTCTGCATGTTTCAGAATCCTACCATGCACGCGCAAGGTATTCCCCAAAGGAACGTAGGGAGTCCCGGGTAATCTGCCAAATGAAAATTGGTCAAAATGGATATGAATTGATAGGGTTTCTACCAGGTAACAATAATTCGTTTGTATTAAGTCGATATCTGGAACAAATACCAAATGGTGAACACCTTCATTCTTATTGTGCGTGGTTGCATAATCGCCAGGTACGGATGCTGGACAACAGTGACGTTCTGAGTATTAAATGTAGCGAATTTGTAATTAAATGCTCTTGAAAGACATCTGGAGTGTCGGTAGAGCACAACAGATGAAGCAGGGTGATTCACACGTGCGGAAAGACGTAACGAAAAATGCCCTAAAATGTACTCATACTCAGTAAACATGAGTTCAAAGCGTCCGAAATGTAAGGAATAACATCAAGAACATCAAATCCATTGCCAATTCACTGATAATATTCCATCAATCCGATCCAATATCATCTGCACAGTTGCATACCAATAAGGATGCAACTGAGGCCAAGTTGAAATTGTACAAGGGGACTCACTAAGAAACTGGCTAAACTAAATGAATGTCACTACTGGGATCGCATGATCGATATTGAAATGTGGCCAATGTGTGTGTTGATATCAACATGTAGATAATGGACAAATGTCAACATATCCCACTACTGCTAGGACATCGTATATGTATATTCACTAAGTGTATTCACTTCACAGGTTAAACAGAGAGAAGACACTCATTTCAAACAACGCTTCAGACAATATTGCTTTGCTTTCTTTGCCTATAGGGTTTAGTAATGACTCACTCAATAAGTAGTTGCTTATTACTGAAGAAAATTTCATTGGATCAACAGTCTCACACCCAAAAACAAACAAAAAGATCCACACACGTCATATTATTTTGTTAAAAAATAGAAAAAGAATATAGTTACAATTATATTTATATTTGCAGGTAGTAACGTGCTTCTTTACAAAAATAAAATTAATAATACGCACAATGAACATGATTCAATAAATAAATCAACACATAATATTACTCTGGTCTTTAGGGCACGCCTTCACATTCATTCATTCTGTGGAGTATCTCGTTTGTGATTCATTTAGTGTCACTACTTTCGTCGGTTTCAACTACAACGATTGGGAATGAGTGGGATACCTTAAAGAACAATTGCTACATTTTATCGAATTCAAATAATGTTTACGTAGTTTCTACTAGAAAATGATTTTCTGTATGTCAAAACCTGCAGAACGGAGAGGACTTTATTTCCTTTTACTCCCTTACTTTGATAGATTCTTGGAACATCTAACAATAAAGTTCATTGGAGAAAGGCATATATGAATTTAATTAAATGAAGTAAGTTTTACTAAAATTATGGTGAAACAGGTAAACAGATAGACGGACAGAAACACAAATTTATATTGAGTCAGCTGGCAGACACTTGCTATTTAATTTCAATTACCTGTAATTTAGTTTCAAATGTAAGTTTCTTTTTATATTTTATTAATGGAAAAAAATCGAGAACACCCTTACTTTTGATCTACCTAGGTAGAATCATACCTGCATTCTTATATTATTAACTTAGAAAAGAATAACAAAAAATCGAACAGAATGACACCATATATAAAACTCTAATATTACAAGTGATGGCTGTTCCTTGGACAAAAATAAAAAAGGAGTACTTGACGAAGATTCGAACATGGATCAGTTGTGTTTGTGGGGTGGAACGTTACCCACAACATCACTACTCAGATGGTCTTTTTTATATACACTTTAAACATTCCGCTAGTGATTTTGGTTTCTGTCATCTTATGATATAACAGTTTCTCTGCTTTCTTTGCTTGTCACATTGTTCGTGTTGTTTATTGTTTAAATTGCATTTGGAAACGTAATATATTTTGTTGTTTTACTAGTATACAGAGGTTTAAAAGTTTTAAAGCTCAACTACATTGTTAAGTGAACTAATTTTCTCATGTTGTCAATCGCTTAACGTGGCAAGAGATACTATCCCGTGGAAACAACATGCATTATTTTATCTGACAACAGGTGCGGTGTTTAAGGGGAAATGTGGGGGTAATTGCCCACTCCAAGTGTTTGAGGTTTACGTATACTTTAATCGATTGTCTACTAATATATTAGTACAAAACTTGAAAGGCTTACGTCAGTGGTGCTCTTGTGCCCTTCAAGCGAAGCCTGAAATGACGCCCCTGTGCCACAGATAATAGGATTTTACGGTCAATATTTTTGTGTTACAAGTCTTACAATGTATAAAACTATTTTCGGAATAAATCATTCGAT
This sequence comes from Thermobia domestica, assembly GCF_964235325.1. Lineage (NCBI taxonomy): Eukaryota > Metazoa > Arthropoda > Insecta > Zygentoma > Lepismatidae > Thermobia > Thermobia domestica. The sequence goes on along the minus strand of NC_137463.1, from coordinate 69,766,748 downwards.
TTTTGTCCTAATAACTTATATAAAAAAGTATGAATCCTTGAAATTATTGTGGTTGGGTGATCGTAAATGTTTTCATAGTTAGAAGTCTGGATATGCAAACCCGCTCAACCTGGGGATTTATTTCTCATTATGTGAAATATGGTACTATAGAGATTCTTCAACGCATATGCCCCAGCGTCTTCAAAAGGTTAACTAAATACGTAATTCGAGGTGCTTCCTGTAAAACATATCCCATCGAAAAGAGTGAACCTGTCGAAAGGGAAGCCAAGTGCCTTAAAGGATGGCATATAAATGTGAAATTGCGTTATTTGGAAAGTACAGTTTCTTCTTACGCTATCTGCGGTATGCCAAGTGTTTATGGCTTCAGTTCACAAAAGAGAAAATAACATTTGACCGACATGCAAATAGCAGTTTTTTTGGATTTCAGAGCTTTTCGCGGCGATCACTTGGCTAACGATTTGACAGGTTCATTGTTTTTGATGGGATAGCACTACTTTTTGTAAACTTGTATCGGCATTTTGATGACTTTTAGGTTTGTTTAAAGCCCTTTTCCAAATCGGAAGACAATGAACATTTAAATCGTTTCTACGGAAGCAAGATGATTTATCGTATATATCGTTTTTGGATACGGAGTACTGAAGTTGACAATTAGGCCAGTGGTGGAGTGACGGGTTGTGACCCCAAAGGTTCCTGGTTCGATTCCCGTTCACACACATTCTTTTTTCTTTTTTTTCTGTGCGAGTATAATAAACGCGCTATATTTGATTCAAAGTAAGGGAGTTATATTTTGTTTTCAAAAAATCTGTAATGTTGATAATTTATTGAATACCCTCCGAGTCCACAAATTACATATTCATGTTGTTTGTCAATCAATTTGACTATTAACAAGCAACTGTTTTGAACGAACTGGAAATGCTCTTTATTTAGGCAAGCCAGAATAAGTAGCACTTTATATGAATGGTTAGAGTTGTACTTTCCTAAACCCAAACTTCGGGTTCGAATCTCCTCAACCTTTACACTTTTTACTATGTTTCATTTATAAGGCTGAGCTCCAGTTGGATCCTGCTAAATGAAAGATAATCTTCAGTGGAGAAATTCATTGATGATATAGTCCTCAGAATAAACGAAGAAGAAAATGGATAAGGGAACGGAGTTGGAAAGTTAATTTTTTCAATTTTTCTATATTTGATATTATCGGTTAATTTCGTGCATTTTTAAATTCTTGTTTGTTGACACTATATCCTCCCTCCTTCTCTTTGGGTCTCAATGTGTAACGTTTCCCAAAAATTATACAAATCAGGAACCCTTAGGTGTATTTGCAACCTAACCGGAAGTACGTTAAGTACGGATAAGTTCTCCAAGTCGTTTGAGTGTTATTGAATTTAGAACTTTAATATGTTATCGCTGGCGTGGGACGCTGTGTATATTGACCCTTGCACTTGAAATTAAGACACGATAAAAAAGTATAAAACTCCCAATCATTCCCCCCCACTAGGATAAATACCATGCTTTGCCAATTGTCACCTAAAGTTGGGAGTATTTAGATGAGAATTAGTATGCGACGTGTTCCGTTGTGTCAAAGCTAGAATGTAAAAGTTAACGTTATTCACTTTCCTTTTTCCTTTTGCACTTGATATGAGGCATAGCTCATTGCTTCTACTAATTACATGAAGGAGATACCACAATTTACGTCTTCGCAGTATAAGGGAACTTAAATTTAACGTTAAAATAATTACAGAGGCAATAATTACATTTAAACAATCATATTTTCAGTTTTGGAGTAACTTACATTGCATTTAACTATAATTCTTGTGGTTTTGGTAATACTAAATGCATATGGAAAACAAAAGACAAACATTAACAATATTTTGTAATGCGTGATTATTATACGGCCGTGGAAATAAAATATCAAATATCAACCTTATTATCCTAGCCAATTACTTCTTTTTCTCTCTTTCTATAACAGTGATAAAACAAAATATACGAATCAACCTGTTATGAAAGTGGCTTTTGTGAAGATAATTTGCATATAACAGATCGTATGTCTTTCTTTACGTAATTGGTGTGCTAAGTTAACTAATTCGTAATTGGTGTGTTGGCTGAATGTATAAGGTACCTTTTTAACACGACTTTGGAGGAATGCAATTCCCCAACAAATAACTCATTGAACTTCTCAGCCACTGAGTTAGGACAAATTTAACATTCTACTTACAGCTTCTTCCAGATAGAGATCCGTCTCTTAACGTGTCTTATTGAGACGTACAGTTAATTTATCCTCTGACGATTTTTTAAATTTCCCACAAATTTCTTGCACACTAGGGTAATAGATAAATGTCCTTTCTCTACCACTACTCAATATCCAAACAACGGTGTTCTCCACTGGACATGACCAAAAATACATAATGAACAAAATACAAAATAGACCTAGTGTTCTATGAGTCGGTCATCTGGCTGCTCCACACACAATTTCTCCGTGCTGGAGGGTACAATTGTCACTTACCTAACTGATTTGCGCTTCTTCTGGTCACCATGGGTCACATGACCAGCAACTACCAACTTAGTGCAACAATTTTCACCATGGTTGATGACCAAAAATTGTCCAATTAGGAACTGGAGTAGGGAGGGGACATCTGACGCTGTTTTTTTCTACTGCGAATGCGCAAACAAGCCACGCCTCCTTCACGCTGATTGGCTGGCGCCGGTCACGTTACCCAGCCCCGGCCACGCCCACGTTTGGCCCCGCCCCCGGCCCCGCCCACGTGTGGGAAATCAAACACCTTGAACTGTCCACCCACGGTCTTTTACGACCTCCATTTTAGGGATGTACTCGGTCCCTTTTATTAGCACTTTTCTCAATCCATATTTAGACATAGCAGAAATTACACAGAGACTATGAACATAGCAGATCGATAACACATTCTCCAACCGCCTATTTAACATAGCACATATTACATAATATGGCTTATTATCAATCCTATTTTAACATTGCAGTGGAAACTACGAACACATAGTAGAGCAGATAATCTTTAAGGGGTGGACTCGTTCCCTTTTATGATCACTGTTTCCACCCCTATTTAGAAGACTACGTAACATAACAGGAATGTATTCGTTCCAACCTTTATTTTAACATAGCAGAAATTACATAAGACTATGTAACATAGGAGGGGTGTACTCGTTCCAACCCTATTTTAACATAACAGAAATAGCAGAAAATGACCCATTATAGAAAAGATTACAATCGAACACCCTGAACCGACCTCCAACGGTCTTTTACGACCTCCATTTTAGGGGTGGACATAGCAGTAGCACAGATATCGTTTTAGGGGGTGTATTCATTCTCTTTGATGACCATTTTTCACCACTAATTGAACATAATATAGAATACATAGGACTACGAATCATAGCAGGGGTGTATTCGTTTCACGGGTGTAGTAGTTGCCTTCTGATACTACCTATGTAACATAACATAGAATACATAACACGGTGAACACAGAACTACGAACATAGCAGATCGATAAAAGACAATGAACACATTTTCCAACCACCTATTTAACATAGCCCATATTACATAAGAATATGTAACATAGTAGAGCTAATATTTTAACATACCACAGCTAACAAAAGACTATGGATTATTTTTCAACCCCTATTTTAACATAGCAAAAATTACACAGACAGTACGAACAAATATTTTAACAGTACTCATATGTAATAAGGGCGTGTACGCGTTCCCTCTTATCAACCCTGTGTAATATAGCATTCGTCAATTACTGCATGTCCCAAAAGTACTGACCATCGTGGTGAAAGGTCAAACTCGTAAACGAAGCCACATATTGAAGAGGCGTTTCCACATTTAGTAATAGGTCATCAACTACTACATCTCCCAAAAGTATTGACGATCGAGATCAAAGGTCAAATATTTAAGCCTTCTTCTAAAGAAAAGCAACGTATGGAGTTACTGTCTCCACACTTAGTAACAGGCATCAACTACTACATGTCCTAAAGGTACTTACCATGGAGGTCAAAAATCAAAACTTTAAACCTGAATAACTCGTAAACGAAGCAACATATTGAGGTGCCGTTTCCACAATTAATAACAAGTCATCAACTACTACATGCCCCAAAAATACTTGCCATCGAGGTCAAAGGTCAAATATTTAAAACCACAATAATTCGTAAACGGAGCAACGAATTGATGTGATGTTTTTACATTTAGTAACAGGTCATCAACTACTACATGTCACAAAAGTACTTACCATCGAGGTCAAAGGTCAAATACTTAAACCCAAATAACTCGTAAACGGAGTGACAGAGAAATTTTGTACCTAGCAGAAAAAGTGAAGGAGGAATAAATGTGAGTGGCATATTTACTTTTGTATTAACGAGAAAAAAATCAAAACAACGCCACTTTCACTAGCTCAGAATTTCTGTATCTTTTTGGGTTATTCAAAATAAAGGGAAAAATTAATTTGGATGGAATATTTATTTTTATACTAACGAAAAAGAAATCAAAGATATGCCATTTAAACTAGCTGAGAATTTTATATAATCTTGTAGTATTTAAAGAAACAAAGGGATAAATTTGAGTAACCTACTCAATTTTCTACCAACGAATAATGCCATTTCAACAAGCTGAGAATTTATGAGCCTTTTTGTTCTAATTTGCTTTTGTGCTGAAAAAGGCGAAGAAGGTATGTTTTACCTAGCTGAAAATTATGTCTTCTCGTACTAATGAAATATATTTGAGTTGTCTATTCAATTTTGTGCCAATGAGAGGTGCCATTTTTTACTTGTCTAGATTTTCTAGGCCATGTTCTAATATTTAAACGAACAAAGGGATGAATTAGAGTGGCCTATTCAATTTTGCACCAACGAGAAATGTCATTATAACTAACTGCGTATTTTAAACCATTTTGCACTATTTAAATAAATAATCGGATAAATTTGTACTAACTAGAAAGGATCATTTAACTGGCTCAGAATTTCAATATTATTTTGTACTATTTATACAAACGAAGGTCTCTTGAGTGAGTTTTCCAATTTTGTAGCAAGAAGAAAAAAGCGAAGACGGACTAATTTTTTAACTAACTCAGAATGTTATATCTATAACATTCTCTCTTCTCATTCGACAACATAGAGAATTGTTACATCAAATAAAAAGGTTCAGGACATCGCTTCTCCAGATTCGCCTTAGATTGGAATCCCTAACTGTGAAAGGTATTTTGTATTACTAGGCGTTGTCTTTAAGCATAGCAGGATTATTCGACTAAGCATAAACTGGCCAGGAAGTGTGCAGTCACATAATATAACGTCTACATGTACAAGGGCGAACATCAAAATAAGGTCAACAGAGTGATTCACCGGATTCCACACCAATCATTATTTTATTCAGTTCGGCATAACATCGGCTCGAACTTGAATTATTATTTATACGTGGAATCCACCTATAATATCACTAGTCGACTCTCATATATCTCCTTTAGCCATCCAGTACACGTTAGGAAATATATACACATATCTACACTACTTCAGGATTCTATAAATCAAAAGAACAACAGCTCCAACGTCAAAACTTAATTTCCTTACTTGCATTTTATTACGCCTGTATATAGATATACCAAAATAATAAGATGATCCATTTTAAGGTGAGGTACAGAAGAATAAGTTGAGGGGACCCGTAACTAGTTTATTCACACATATTTATTATTATCTCCATGTCACAATAACATTATTTTAACTATATCCAGTCGTTAACAAACTAGATCCATTATAATTTTACCTCCTCTAATCAACCACAGTATATCTCTTTCCTTCTTTTCTTCCAACAAATTAGAACAGTCATAGTCATAACATTCTACATAGGTTTGCAATTATTAAAAGGGAACATTAAATTATACCATATGACAATATTCAAATACATGATAATATTCATAAGTTAAAAGGAAAGAGATTTTATACTAATTATAATTTTTAAATGTTAAAAATAATCCGAATCTATATATTTATAGCCTTTCTGCATATAAAACATCTTTGCCACAAAATAAATAATTCTACAAATTCTTTTTTTTGTCATAGAACTATCTATTTTAGGAGATGAAAACTATGTTATTTGTTAAAACATTAAAAACGTCTGTAACTAACAAAGTCTAAAATTTTGGTCCGTTACATATCATTTTGTAATACTCAAATTTGGATGGAGTATTTAGTTTTGTACGAATCAGAAAAAAATAAGGAATAAATAAAATTTGATTGGATAATTCCTTATGTACCAACTGGAAAAAGTGAAGGCCCATTATAGCTTTTATATTATTCAAATAAACGAAGGAATAAATTTTTACTTACCAGCAAAGGCGAGGAAGGTTCATTTTTAACTAACTCAGCATTTTATACCTTTTGGTGCTATTCAAATAATCGAGGGAATAAATTTGGGTGGTCTATTTTATTTTTGTACCAACCAGAATAAAAGCAAAGAAGGGCCATTTTAAATAGCTCAGCATTTTATACGTTCTTGTAGCATTAAAAAAACTGAGGATAACTTGAGTAGTCTATTTTATTTTTTGTACTCATTCGAAGAAAAACAAAGAAGAACCATTTTATACCTTTTTTGCCATTTAAGGAAAGGAATAAATAAATATGGGTGTCCTATTTCCTTTTGTACCAACGAGAAAAAAGCGAAGAAGAACCATTTATAACAGGCTTAAATTTTTATGCCTTTTTGTAATATTTAAACAAACGAAGGGTTAAATTTGTAGCAAACAGAAAAAAGCTACACAAATAAACAAAGGAATAAATTTCTAGTAACCACAAAAATCGAAGAAAGACCATTTTCACTGGCTCAGCTTGATATATCATTTGAGATACTCGAACACATTTGAGTGGCCTATTGAATTTTTTACCAACGAGAAATCTCACTTGTAACTAGCTCAGAACTTCCAGGCCATCTTTTACTATTTAAACAAACGAAGGGATCAATTTGAAAAAGCGAACATGGAACATTTGAACTAACTCAGAATTTTATATCATTTTGTAATACTCAAATAAACGAAGAAATATATTTGGATCGATTATTTAGTTTTGTACCAAACAGAAAATGGAAGGAATTAATACTTTGTACTAATCAAGTAAACAAAGGTGTAAATTTGTACTGACCAGAAAAGCGAAGTAGGATCAGCATTCTATACTTTTTTGTGCCGTTTAAAAAAATAATAAATTTATTGGGGCGTCCTATTTTCTTTTGTACCAACGAGAAAAAAGCCAAGAAGACACATTTTTAACTGGCTTAGAATTTTATATCTTTTTTAAAATTTGTACCAAACAAAAAGCAAGGAAATACCACTTAACTAGCTAATAATTTTTATGCTAAACAGAAAAAGCGTAGAAAGACCATTTTAACTACCTCAGCATTTTATAACTTTTTGTGCTACTCAAAGAAAACGAAGCTACACATTTGAGTGGTCTACCCAATTTTGTACGAACGAGAAATGCCTTTTAACTCGCTCAGAGTTTTTGATCATGTTGTACTATTTAAAGAAGCGAAGGGATAAATTTGGGTGACCAATTCAATTTTTCACCAACGGGAAATGCCATTTTAACTAGCTCATAATGTCTATACTTTTTTGTACTATTTAAACAAACAAAGGAATAAATTTGTACTAACCAGACTCAAAATTTTATATCATGTTGTAATACTCAAATGAACGAAGGAATAAATTTGTGTGACCTATTCACTTTTGTAGCATTCAGAATAAGGAAAGAACTAACATTTTGTACTAATCAAATAAGCGAAGGAATACATTTGGGAAACCTATTTAGTTTTGTACCAACCACGAAAAAAGCGAAGAAGGTCCTTTCTTTAACTAGCTAAATATTTAAGTACCATTGTAACTAACTCAAACAAACGAAAGAATAGATTTGAATTGTTTAAGCAAAGAAGGGCAATGGTAATTAGCTCAGCAATTTGTACCTTTTTGTGCTATTAAAATAAACGAAGGGTTAAATGTGAGTGAGCTATTCAATTTTGTACCAAGTAGAAAAAATTGAAGAATGAATAAATTTTGTTTCCTTCTTTACTTTTGTATTAGAATTAAAAAAGCGGAGTTCTATTTATGTACATTTTGTACTACTCAAATAAACGAAGGAATAAATTTTGATGTTCTACTTTCTGTACCAACCAGAGAAAAAAAGAAAGACCATATTCTGCTACTCAAACAAACAAAGGAATAAGCTCAGAATTTCAATAACTTTTTCTGCTATTCAAATAAACGAAGAAACGAAGAACGATAATTTTATATCCTTTCGTACTAATCAAATAAACGAAGGAATAAATTTGTGTGACCTATTCACTTTTATAGCAAGCAGAAAAAGCCTCTTTTAGTTTTGTACCAACCACGAAAAAAAGGGAGGAAGACCCATTATAACAAGCTCGATATTTTTACACCATTTTGTACAACTCTAATAAATTTGGGTATCTATTTCATTTTTGTAACAATCAGAAGAAAAGTAAAGATGATACTTTTTAACTAGCTCAGAATTTTATACTTTTGTGAGGGATTAAAATAAACGAGTGGTTCATTTAGTTTGGGTGCTACATTTTGTATATTTTTGTGTCACCCAGAGAAATGGCCACTTTAAAGTAGCATTGCTAAATAAATGTTTTAATTGCATCTCCCGTCACTAAGTAAGGCTCATAGTTGTATGGATATTGACGTGTGTTTAGCGAATTAGGTCTTACATTAATATAGGTTTACAAAATACTAACGGCGACGCGAAAGTCCAAAGTTTTCCTGTCACTAACTAAATATTTGAACGTAAAATTTAACAAACCAGTGCTGCCCTTGGTTACAGAAGATAGTTTTGTCATAATTCAATTATAACTTAATTCTGTAGAACATACTTCATACCAAGTGGGGTTATTAAGGGAGCAAGACGCACTAAAGAAAACTGATGAAGGACGAGGAATCGTGACAATAATAGAAAAAAGAAACAGCATGTTTGACCATTTTGAATCACAGCAGAAGGAAAGCCAGAAGAAGAAGAGATAATATAAAAGTAAAAATCATCTCATCAAGGAGAAGAAAAGTTTCCAAAGATCCATGTTGAACACCATCTATAAAGAGTGCTGAATTATTCATTCTGTTGCTGCAGATGTTTAAGCTTCTCAATATTAATGCACTTTAAATAAAATGCGAACGAGTTACCTAACATTTTATTGTTAGCAATGTGTGGGTCCTAAGGTACAGTGTATTGAGCGCAAATTTGTTTGTTATATAACATAGGGCACCTTACTAGTGTAGAAGGCAAACGGCTATTGACATTATTTTTAGTGTAATTACAAAGCTTCTTACACTGTGCACTTTTTACGTGACGGGAAAGGCAATTAAAACTTATTTACCCTGTCTCTGGGTGACACAGGAATATACAAAATAGTACCACAAAAAAAGAACACTCAAATATATTGCTTCGTTTATTTTGCTTTTCTTCTGATTGCTACAAAATTGAATAGATCACTCAAATTTATTTCTTCGTTTATTTGAGTAGTACAAAATAGTGTAAAATGGTGAGCTAGTTAAAATAGACCTTCTTTGATTTTCTTCTGATTGGTACAAAAATGAAATAGATTACCCAAAGTTATTCTTTCGTTTATTTGAGTAGTACAAAATGGTACAGAAATATTGAGCTAGCTAAAATGGAACTTCTTCGCTTTTTTCGTGGTTGGTCAAACGAATAGGTCCCACAAATTTATTCCTTCGTTTATTTGATTAGTACGAAATGTTATTTCCTTCCTTTTTCTGCTTGCTACCAAACTGAATAGTCACACAAATTTATTCCTTCGTTTATTGGAGTATTACAAAATGAAACTTCCTCGCTTTTTCTTGTCAGTACAAATTTATTCCTTTGTTTGTTTAAATAGTACAACATGGTCTAAAAATTCCGACTTGTTGAAAATGGCACTTCTCGTTGGTATAAAATTGAATAGACCACTCAAAATTATCTCTTCGTTTATTTAAGTAGTACAGCATAGTCTAGAATTTCTGTGCTAGTTAAAAAAATGGCATTTCTTCGCTTTTTCTGCTTAGTACAAATTGATACCGTTGTTTATTTGTGTAGCACAAAAATTATTAGTTAGATAAATGGCATTTTTTTGCTTCTTCTGCTTGGTACAAGTTTGTCCCTTCGTTTGTTTAAATATTACAAAAGGTATAAAATTCTAAGCCAGTTAGAATGGTAATTCTTCGCGTTTTTCTCATTGCTACAAAAGAAAATTGGACATCCGTATGAATATATTCATTTCTTTAAATGGCACAAAAAGGTATAAAATGCTGAGCTTGATAAAATGAACCGTCTTTGTTTTTCCGTAGTCCATCCAAAATAATGTTTTCGTTTATTTTGAATAACCCCAAAAGGTACAGAAATTCTGAGCTAGTTAAAATGGCGTTGTTTTGATTTTTCTCGTTAATACAAAAGTAAATATGCCACTCACATTTATTCCTCCTTCACTTTTTTTGGTACAAAATTTCTCTGTCACTCCGTTTACGAGTTATTTGGGTTTAAATATTTGACCTTTGACCTCGATGGTAAGTACTTTTGTGACATGTAGTAGTTGATGACCTGTTACTAAATGTAAAAACCTCACATCAATTCGTTGCTCCGTTTACGAATTATTGTGGTTTTAAATATTTGACCTTTGACCTCGATGGTAAGTACTTTTGGGGCATGTAGTAGTTGATGACTTGTTATTAATTGTGGAAACGTAACCTCAATATGTTGCTTCGTTTACGAGTTATTCAGGTTTAAAGTTTTGATTTTTGACCTCCATGGTAAGTACCTTTAGGACATGTAGTAGTTGATGACCTGTTACTAAGTGTGGAGACAGTAACTCCATACGTTGCTTTTCTTTAGAAGAAGGCTTAAATATTTGACCTTTGATCTCGATCGTCAATACTTTTGGGAGATGTAGTAGTTGATGACCTATTACTAAATGTGGAAACACCTCTTCAATATGTGGCTTCTTTTACGAGTTTGACCTTTTACCACGATGGTCAGTACTTTTGGGACATGCAGTAATTGACGAATGCTATATTACGCAGGGGTTGATAAGAGGGGACGCGTACACGCCCTTATTACATATGAGTGCTGTTAAAATATTTGTTCGTACTGTCTGAGTAATTTTTGCTATGTTAAAATAGGGGTTGAAAAATAAGCCATACTCTTTTATTAACTCTGCTTTGTTACATATTCTTATGTAATATGTGCTATGTTAAATAGGTGAAAAATGTGTTCTTTGTCTTTTATCGATCTGCTATGTTCGTAGTTCTGTGTTCACCGTGTTATGTATTCTATGTTATGTTACAAAGGTTGTAACAAAAGGGAACGAATACACCCCTGCTATGTTTCGTAGTCATCTAAATAGGGGTGGAAAAAGTGATCTTAAAAGGGAACGAGTCCACCCCTTAAAGATTATCTGCTCTACTATGTGTTCGTATTCTCCACTGCTATGGTAAAATAGGGTTGATAATAAGCCATATTATGTAATATGTGCTATGTTAAATAGGCGGTTGGAGAATGTGTTATCGATCTGCTATGTTCATAGTCTCTGTGTAATTTCTGCTATGTTAAAATATGGGTTGAGAAAAGTGCTCATAAAAGGGAACGAGTACACCCCTTAACGATTATCTGCTCTACTATGTGTTGGTAGTCTCCACTTCAATGTTAAAATAGGTGTTGATAATAATCCATGCTCTTTTATTAGCTCTTTTATGTTAAATAGGCGGTTGGAGAATGTGTTATCGATCTGCTACGTTCATAGTCTCTGTGTAATTTCTGCTATGTTAAAATATGGGTTGAAAAAAGTGATCATAAAAAGGGAACGTGTCCACCTCCTAAAATGGAGGTCGTAAAAGACCTTGGGTGGACGGTTCAAGGTGTTCGATTTCCCACACGTGGGCCGGGCCAGGTGGAGGGGCCACACGCGGCTGTGGCCGGGGTGGGGTCACGTGACCGGCGCCAGCCAATCAGCGTGAAGGGGAGCGTGGCTTGTTTGCACATGCGCAGTAGGAAAAAATAAGTGCCAGTTGTCCCCTCCATACTAACTGGTTTAGATGTCTTTTGGGCAACTGTGTGCAAATCGTGACTTTTTATCCTCGTGAGAACCGACGCAGAAAAAGTCTCTCAGCAACTATTCGAGCAAAGACTCATTGTTTTAGGCACACATACATACGAAGGCAAAACTCACTTTGGTACCTCTGAGTCGAAAATGACGATAAGACTGATTTCAATGTTGCTAACTTATGCCTTTTCACCAAAATTGGGTGAGAAAAATAATAAAGTGAACGTTTTAATTTTCTTGCTTTAACGTGTGTCTCGCTGTTTATAGCAAATATTTACAAATAAATTACTGCATATCAATAGTTACCATTCTCAAAAATTATTTAAGGAATAATGGAATCGGACAATTTCTTCTTTCGATGTATTATTACGTATCAATCAGTGCGGCCGGAACCTAGGAGCTCAGGCCCTGTTAAACTCCCAAAATTTTCATTCGTTTTCATTCTTCTCCCAAATTATACATCCATATTTTAATTGATTTGCAGTTACACTGTTAATATTTTCAGAAATCAGCGCAAAACTTTGTGTTAGTTAAAAATAGAATACAATATACACCGCACAATTTATCCGTATATTATTTGATACACGGGTATGTATAGTTACTTGAACTAAGTAAATTTGTTTATATAATCCCTCATATTAGTTAATTTAAAGATTAACTTAGTCCCTCGACTGTTATCCACTCATTCGCGTCTCGTGTGTATCATATAAACAAGAATTACTTTGAGTACAAGGATCCAAAAACTCCCTTTTGTCATTTCGTCAGTCAGGGTTTCGCTCCACTTCTGCACAAAAAACACTCTTTGCGATATGTTCTTTTAACAGATGTGTTGCCTGTCACCCTCGTTTTATACCTCGACAATTTATGTGGTCCACTGTACATATTTGTACATGTGCTATATCCGAAACAAGCACAAAACATTGAACAGCTACGCTTTTTCGCATGACAAGTGCACCATAGCGTTGAGCATAGAGGATCCTAGGAGCATCTACATCTAATTATCAGAAGAATATCGTGCGGAGCAACAGGGACATTGTCGGGTAGTGTCACTGAAACGAGAGTTTTGGACGCTTTGTCACTACTAAATTACAGAGGATCCAGAGGGGGTAGTCGTTGGTCCATTGCACACTTCCAAATTGTACACTGTAGGTGAGATTATAGAAGGTTTAACTCGCTAAAGCTCGCTGGGGGCTCCGCCCCCAGACCCCCGGTCGTGGCTTTGCCATAAGGTGTCAAGTTCTAGAAAACTATTCCTTGAAGAATTCACTTCCCTTTACAGCACACACCTGTTACCAACACATACTTCAATTGAACCGGTATTATTTCTTCCATTTAACTTTGGACAGCAAACACACAATTTATAAGAAAGAACTCTATTACTACTTCTATTCTGGCAATCATGTACATGGCTAATTATATACATTTTGCGCACATCTATACATGTTAGAGACAATAACAGAATTTATTTTCTGAAACATAAACAGCGGAAACTGTCTTGCAATAGCCTACCAATTAAACCTTTCATTTTCCGAAAAAACACTCACTGTTTACAAATGTGAATTTTTCCACCCTTTTAAATATTATGTTTTGTAGTGTAATTTAGTACGTACAATGTATTATAATAGTGTCCCTGTTGTTAATTGTACATATTACCTGCACTAAAAGTAATTCACATCTGTGACATAAGAGTGCGAAAATATTTCAGGCTTTATGCATATTTATTCTTGTATTTACAATGAAGACTACAATTTACTAGGTAATTTACAAATATGAATATTGTTGGAAATTATCTAAATTTTTTTCATAGCATTTGAGTGAACACTACTTTTCTACTGTAATGTAGTACAGAGCATTATAATGGAAACCTTGGGCATAGTTGTACATATTACCTGCAGCAAGACTTTTTCAAATATTTCATATTTACTGGACAATTTCTTGCAGTCAACCTATATCTCTCGTCTTGTATTTTCAATAAAGACTACAATTTGTAGTTAATTTATAAAAATGATTTTTGTTAAGGATTTTTAAACATTAGTTCATAACATTTGATTCAACACTAGTTTTTGCAGTGCAACGTAGTGCATCTTATTATAATGGTGTCCTTTGGTAAAAAATGTACTTACTGGGCAGCAAGACTTCTTGAAATGTTTATATACACTGGGCAATTACATAGAGTCTTCGTGTATCTTTACTCTCATATTTTCAATGAAGACGATTATTAACTAAGTAATTTAGAATATGAATATTATTGGAGGCTTTTGAAAATTTGTTTATAGCATTTTAAACAAACCACTTTTTGCATAGTAGTATAACAGTGTATTAGAATGATGTCTTTCTCATTTCTTATTACAATTAAATAACAAGACATCATTTCCTTAATGATACTAAAAAAACGCATATATAACCCGATTACTATCCGATTTTAGAGGTGTAATTCCCCACAGGTGCCGGCCGCAACGTACCAGTACTATGTGAGCAGTAAGAACGAAGTCGAAAATCTAAGGAAATCGGTAGTGTAGGGGATTGACGTGAGCCTACTGGCCAGGGGATCTGGGTTCAATTCCTAAGAATCTTTTTCTCACTTTTTCTTTCTTTGAAAGTTTATTTTTATAGCATATATTGTTTGCCTATAAGGTTGAGTCTATTATAAAACGCATTTCACTCCAACCGGTCCTGTAAACAAACTATATATGTGCGTATACATACATACATATATATATATATATATATATATATATATATATATATGTGTGTGTGTGTGTGTGTGTGTGTGTCTGTGTGTGTCTTTGTGTGTGTGTATCTCCTTAAAAGTTATAATCTTATACATTTTCAGTTGTGATATAGACTTCAAACTTGGTATACGCATCTCTCTAAACGACCAGTATAAAAAGGGAGATTGTTTGCAATTATTTCCGGTTCGAAGCACACACTATCCTCGCGAGACAAAATGTATTTTTGTCTCGACTGTATACTATATCGTGGAAATGATGCTCAATGTTTTTTTCCAAAATGTTTTTTGGGGGTACACTGCCTCCTTGGGGCTCTTAAAGTGCCCCCACAGGAGACCAAATAATACGTGTATAATAGAATAATAAATAGAATACTATGAGCAGTGCCCCTGGGAATACTAACTGTGATCCTCAGGAACATTGTTTCTGAAAGAAACACTGGTGTTGCCCCACCTCTAAAGCTACGTATGTTTCTTTCTAAATAGTTGAGTATCGTCTCGAAGCTTCACACGAACATACTGCCTAGTTTCGAGACGATATCAACAGTTAGTGTATAAATATATTCTTTTCGTCTATGTCTGTAATAACGAAAATATTTTGTTCACGCAATGCCAACAGAAACTATTTTGATAAAACGAAGCAACGTGATAAGAAAAAAAACGTAAGATAAAACAAGGTTCGGCGGAGAATCGAACCCACACCTGCTACTCAGAAAGCAGACACTTTACCGCGGAGCTAACTTACTACGTTGAATTCTGTTTGTTTTATTCTCCTCAATATACCACATAAGAGTCTAAATGAAGGCAATTCAAAAATATGGCAATTTTGCATTCAAGATGGCGACTTCTCCAATGATTTGTTTCTTCACTTAAACTGAACTACGTCCTTAATAACATAGCGAAACCTGGCTTACCTACCAAGAGCACAACTTACAATTTTCATGGTTACAAATTTTTGAGCCGCCATTTTGAATCGAAGATGAAGACTTTTCCAACATGTCGGAATTTTCCCCTCACATGCGCTGTAATCTACACACTTGAACGCAATTTCGTGACTCCACCATATCCACAAGTTGTGTAGAATTAGACGCCCCCTTATAACATTCCTAGCACTTTCCTACACCGAACATGACTATCTTTTTCAAGTTTAAAAGCGGATTCGCAAACTACGCATCAGAATAAACATCACCTCGAAATTTCAACGTCCTACATACAGCCATTACAAATTTCACATTTTTCAATTTGCGCCGTGAAACGAAAACGAATTTTAATGCTCTTTTTTCTATCATAAACTATGTTCCTAGCTTCACTGCCTGACAAAATATGACGTTTCTATGGTGTGCGGAACTACTCTAAAAACCAGCATTTCGAAACGACGAAAAATTTCGACACTTCATTTACATGGAAAATGTCGCCTTTTTCGTGATATCGGAATTTTCTCATTACTCACATCCCATGACGAACAAGTATGCAAAATTTGGTGTTTGTATGTTTTGTGGAAGTATGCAAACAATTAAGTGTGTTTCCGATTATAGAGGTATATAATTCCCCACAGGTGCCGGCCGCAACGTACCAGTACTATGTGAGCAGTAAGAACGAAGTCGAAAATCTAAGGAAATCGGTAGTGTAGGGGATTGACGTGAGCCTACTGGCCAGGAGATCTGGGTTCGATTCCTAAGAATCTTTTTCTCACTTTTTCTTTCTTTGAAAGTTTATTTTTATAGCATATATTGTTTGCCTATAAGGTTGAGTCTATTATAAAACGCATTTCACTCCAACCGGTCCTGTAAACAAACTACTGAACCGAAAGAGGCACTTTTCCATGTATCCCGTATATTATAACTATATACGCTGCCAACGAGAAAATTGTCAAAATGTGCGTATACATACATACATATATATATATATATATATATATATATATATATATATATATATATATATATATATATATATATATATATATGTGTGTGTGTGTGTGTGTGTGCGTCTGTGTGTGTCTTTGTGTGTGTGTATCTCCTTAAAAGTTATAATCTTATACATTTTCAGTTGTGATATAGACTTCAAACTTGGTATACGCATCTCTCTAAACGACCAGTATAAAAAGGGAGATTGTTTGCAATTATTTCCGGTTCGAAGCACACACTATCCTCGCGAGACAAAATGTATTTTTGTCTCGACTGTATACTATATCGTGGAAATGATGCTCAATGTTTTTTTCCAAAATGTTTTTTGGGGGTACACTGCCTCCTTGGGGCTCTTAAAGTGCCCCCGCAGGAGACCAAATAATACGTGTATAATAGAATAATAAATAGAATACTATGAGCAGTGCCCCTGGGAATACTAACTGTGATCCTCAGGAACATTGTTTCTGAAAGAAACACTGGTGTTGACCCATCTCTAAAGCTACATGTTTCTTTCTAAATAGTTGAGTATCGTCTCGAAGCTTCACACGAACATACTGCCTAGTTTCGAGACGATATCAACAGTTAGTGTATATATATATTTTTTTCCTCTATGTCTGTAATAACGAAAATATTTTGTTCACGCAATGAAAACAGAAACTATTTTGATAAAACGAAGCAAACGTGATAAGAAAAAAAACGTAAGATAAAACAAGGTTTGGTGGGGAATCGAACCCACACCTGCTACTCAGAAAGCAGACACTTTACCGCGGAGCTAACTTACTACGTTGAATTTTCTGTGTTTTATTCTCCTCAATATACCACATAAGAGTCCAAATGAAGGCAATTCAAAAATATGGCAATTTTGCATTCAAGATGGCGACTTCTCCAATGATTTGTTTCTTCACTTAAACTGAACTACGTCCTTAATAACATAGCGAAACCTGGCTTACCTTCCAAGAGCACAACTTACAATTTTCATGGTTACAAATTTTTGAGCCGACATTTTGAATCGAAGATGGCGACTTTTCCAACATGTCGGATTTTTCCCCTCACATGCGCAGTAATCTACACACTTGAACGCAATTTCGTCATTCCACCATATCTACAAGTTGTGTAGAATTAGACGCCCCCTTATAACATTCCTAGCACTTTCTTACACCGAACATGACTAGTTCTTTCAAGTTTAAGGGCGGATTCGCAAACTACACATCAGAATAAACATCACCTCGAAATTTCAACGTCCTAGATACAGCCATTACAAATTTCACATTTTTTCGATTTGCGCCGCGAAACGAAAACGAATTTTAATGCTCTTTTTTCTATCATAAACTATGTTCCTAGCTTCACTGCCTGACAAAATATGACGTTTCTATGGCGTGCGGAACTACTCTAAAAACCAACATTTCGAAACGACGAAAAATTTCGACACTTCATTTACATGGAAAATGTCGCCTTTTTCGTGATATCGGAATTTTCCCATTACTCACATCCCATGACGAACAAGTATGCAAAATTTGGTGTTTGTATGTTTTGTGGAAGTATGCAAACAATTAAGTGTGTTTCCGATTATAGAGGTATATAATTCCACAGAAGCCGGTCCGCTACGTACCAGTACTGTGTGAGCAGTAAGTAGGAAGTCAAAAATGTAAGGAATTGAGTAGTGAAGGGGAACGACGTGAACCTACTGCGCAGGAGACCTGGGTTCGATTCGCAAGAAGTTTTTCTCTTACTTTTTTCTTTCTTTGAAAGTTTATTTTTATAGCATAGGTGATTGAAAATAAGCTCGACTTTATTATACACGGCATTTCATTCCAACCGGACACGCAACTAAAACTATTAAATCGAAAGGGGCACGTTTACACATATCTTATATATTATAACTATGTACGCTGCCAACGAGAAAATTTTCAAGAGCCCATTTTTGTGTGTGTGTGTTCAGTAGCATACGCTGGAACTTATTTCGGGGGGGGGCAAACTTAATATCAGGGTATTTTATATTTAAATTCCTAAACTTGTCCCTAAAATTAGGCTAAATTTACACAAAAGTTGGAATTTCGGGGGTGGTCTGGACCCCGAGGACTCACCCCCTACGTACGTCCCTGTGTGTTTGTGTATTTTCTTAAAATTAATATTTTATACTTTTCACTTGTGGTATTCACTTCAGATTTGGTATACGCATATATCTTAACGAGGGACATAAAAGGGGAGAGAGATATTTTGCAATCATTTCGGTTTGAAGCAGAAACTGTTGTCGCGAGACAAAATGTATTGCTGTCTTGTGTGGACACTATATCGTGAAAATGCCAATGTTTCTTTCAGACTCTTTTTGGGGGACACTGCCTCCTCAGAGCGCCCGTGACAAGATCAAAATAATACGTTTATAATACAATAACAAATAGAATGTTATTAGCAGTGCCCCCGGGCTAATACTCCCCCCCCCCGAACATTGCTTCCGAAAGGGACACTGGTGATGTTCCATTTCCAAAGCTACATATGTTTGATTTTGAATGCTTGAGTATCGTCACCAAAAATTTACACGAACATACTGCCTCGTTTCGGGACCATCTCAAAAGTTGCCTCTACGTATGTAATAATGAAAATATTTTGTTCCCGCAATACGAACAGAAAGTACTTTGCTAATACAAAGAAATAGAGATAAGAAAAAAATATAAAAACCGTTTAGTCGGGAATAGAACCCGGACCTGCTAATTAGAAACCTTACACGTTACCTCTGAGTTTTTATTGTACTGACAGAACATACACTAACTTAACAAGAATCGGACAACTGCCGGTATGAATTAACACAAGAGAGCAGCTCTATCAATAGCTGTACTGAACGAATATTAACATATAAAAAATCAACATACCACAAAATTTATAAAAGAAATGATTATTGAAAAAAAAATGAAAAAAAAGAAAGAAAAGAAAAGAAAAAAAAAGTTTTGGCTACATACTCGTCCATATTCATATGTACGGGAAGGAAAGAGTTTATAGCAACACCACCTCTAAAAACCGACTGAAGAGACGCCGGTCGACCGCGGGAGGGAAAAGTTTTCTGCGCGTGCGTCTCAAAAAGTCAAAATACGTGCTTGCATCTAACAAAGGCGTGTAGCGCTGAACATAAATTATCGTACATGCAATTAGGAAGAGGACAGCATGATGTTTGGCAGGTGGGAAGAAATGAAAATCTGGAAGTAGCAAGTAATCAACAGTGAACTGATGTGGTGGACGGCGACTAATACGACCTAACATCACCGTCAGATTTCTCCATATTGAGGACGCACCTACGCACTGCGTGTAACGATGGTCCAATGTATCTTCTTCATTGCATCTTTCGCAAAGCGCATCGGGTGCGCGATGAACTGCGTATAAACGCGCACGAGTAGGGATAAGCTGATGAACAACTTTAAACCAGGCCTCTTGCATATAAGAAGGTAACACAGCATCAAAAATATTGGCCCAGACTTGAGGCCAAATCACCTGCGGGAAATGGTGGAGTATTCGAAGTCTTGTCTGAGGATATGTTAACTCTAAAAGAAGACGATATAATGTACGGGCATTATGACGGTCGGGATCAATGATCGTCCCAGCGTAGGTCCAATGACGAATTAGGGTCAAAACATAAGATGGACACTGGGCGGCAAATTGTATAAAAGGAGGGTTCAGAGGAGATTCATAGCTCGGCCAGAAGCAACGAATCCATCGTTGTGTTACAGAGTCTCCAATGACAAGAGCATTATAGAAGTCGCACATAAACAAAGTTTGGCATTTAAGGCGAAGGTGAACGAGACTTAATCCCCCACGAAAACGCGGAAGGTAAAGGGCAGTACGAGGAATGCGGAAAAAGAAACCGCGCCAAATATGCCAAAGAAACAGGGATTCAAACTTACGTGCATATAGTTCCGGGAGAGGGTAGAGTCTCGCACGGTACCACAATTTGGTCGCCACATAAACGTTAATAAATTGAATACGATGTAATAGATGGAGTCTTCGAAAACGCATGGAATACAACAGTTGACGGACTTGTGATAACAGTGGGGACCAAATCTCATCATAATGTGGAGTGGGACAGGACGTAAAGGGAATCCCGAGGATGGTTAAAGACGTGACATGAGGTAAAGGTGGTGTACCAGGGTCACTGGGAGGTAAATGAAAACCATGAAACTGTAGAACGTGAGTCTTACGGGTGTTATGGTGGAGACCGGAACAACGCGAAAAGCGCTGCAAAACTGGAAAACATTCCATCATAGCCGCGGGATCCACTCCGGTTACGTTCAGATCATCAGCATACGCAAAGATATTTTGGCTGCGAAACATAGAGGGCCCAGGAGGCGATAATGTGGCCAACCGCCGAAGTAAAGGGTCTAGCACCAATGCAAAGAGCGTGAAACTCAAACTACAACCCTGACGCAAACCTCGTTGTAACTGAATAATGGGGGATAAATGGCCATTAATCTGAATGCGGAAGTTGGCTGTAGCATACAGATTGGAGATGACCCGCCGGAAGGCTAACGGGAAACCCCAGGCTTCAAGAGTTAACGCTAAGAAGCCATGATCGACGCTATCATACGCTTTTTCCAGATCCACCGCCAGTGCTCCCGCCGGCACATGACGGGAATGAAAATACGCAAAAAGATCTCTAAGTGAACGTAAAGTATACTGAAGGTTATGGGTCTCGTGGAGTGCCGCCTGATAAGGACTGATATAGCGTCGAACAATTGGTCGTAGTCGCGAGGTGAGTATCTTCGTAAATAGTTTGAGGTCAACCGGCAATAAAGAGATAGGTCGGAAGTCGGGAACCTCACGCGCGGAAGATGATTTAGGAATAAGTACAAGGACTGCGGTATTGTGCGAAAACGCGACTCCGGATAATAAATCGTTAAAGAGAGTAACGAGCGTTGCACTGAGACATGGCCAATAACGTTTGTAAAATGCTATGTTCAAGCCATCTATGCCAGGGGCACTGCGACCTTTAGCTTTCTTGAGAACAGTGAAAATTTCATGTTCAGTGATGGGACGCATTAACGCCTGACCGTCTTGATCCGTTAGTTGGTGGGGTAACGTGGACAAGAATTCCGTTCCGTAAGCATAATCCATCGGTTGTGCACTCGCAAACGCAGTATAATAGCGCGTAAATTCATGTAAAATCTGGAAAACATCGTTCGTAGTCGTCCCATCATGTAAAACAAGGGAAGGGATGAAAGTCGATCTCCTTTTTCGTAGCAGGCGGTCTACGTGATATATAGACGCAGTTTCCTCTGGGAAACAATGATAGAAATCCTCAGAAAAATAAGCTTGCAGCGAGGAATGTGCGTAAATCTGTTTCATCCGGAATTTAAGATCGTTAATACGTGCGAAATTTTCCAGGGAAGCAGGAGCCGCCCAAAGTTCACAAAGAGCACGATAAAAAAATTCGTGCAACAGACGATCGTCCTCGCGCGCGATTCTACCGCGCCATTGAAAAAAACTACGGATTTTGGGCTTACAATATACATTCCACCATGATCCGACAGTCGAATAATATTTTTTCATACTACACCAATAGACAAACTTCGTAGCAAACAACTCCACCACTTCCTCTCGTGACATAACTTCCGTATTAATTTTCCAAAAAGAAGAACCTCGTGCGGCAGGTATGGAAAACGGCAATTTAAGAGCCATTTCAATGGCCGAATGGTCGGAGAACGGCAAGTGAAGAGTTAACAAATGGACCACCGTCGAACTTAAAGGTGCCGTTAAATACGCTCGATCGAGGCGACTCTTATTTGTGGACCCACAGAATGTGAACGCATGCGGCGAGTTGGATACACTGAGCGCATCCTGTAGCTGCATAGCTCGCACAAGCGCCTCTAACGCATAACATGGAGGTGAGGGGTTGAGAGAATCTTGGGGGTTAATTACAGCATTAAAATCACCGATCAAAATACACTGATTAAGGCCAGGCGGAATTAAAGACGGGATGGTGTGCTCATAAAACTGTTCCCTTTCTCGTACCATGAGATAGCCCGAAGGCGCATAGAGTAGAATCACACAAATATCGTGAATATAACAACGTATTGCCCTCCCATCGGGAGATAAGGCCACTCTATCATACGTAAGACCCTTCCTTACCAAAAGAGCCACCCCTGTAGATGATTCACAATTAATTATGGCGTGGTAGTCACTAAGAAAGTCCAACGACGGAAAAGTCAGTTCAACGATACCACATACGTCGGGGTGACGGTGCTCAATGAAATGTTTAAGAAGGGCTTTATTAGACGCTGAACTAATGCGATGGATATTAAGAGCTAACACAGTAAATGAATTTACCGCTGCCATATCGGTACAAAGAAAGAAAAAATTGACAACAATAACAGACTCACTATGAAAATGAAAATTGATGTCTGCGCACACAAGGGAGAAGTTTCTATCCACCCATGGCACTGCTTGTAATATAGAGTTCTGTTGTCCCGTAACAACACCAAAGAGAAACATAAACAAACAGACAGACATAGCCAACCTGTTGCTACAAAATGCTTTCTGTGAGAGAAAGAATTCCAAGGACAGACACACCTACACTCACGTGAGTTCCGAATCAGAAATGGCATGCACTTTCGCTGTAGGGGCACGTGAGTCAGTTTTATCCGTTCCTTTAACTGCACTAAGAAGTAAACTCAATTCTTTTTTCCTTGCAGATGACCTTGATACTCGTCTTCTTTTTTGTTGCGAAGCGGGATCAGGAGAAACAGAAACATCACCTTGAGGAACTGTAGGAGAAAGGAAAGCTTCTGCCTGTACTAAAGAGGAGTCACTCGATTCCTGAAGAGTATCAGGCGGCGCAACACTAGTTAACACTGGGCTCACAACATCCAGTGGCGGCTCTTGGATTATCGGGGGTGGTACCTTTGGCACTGCCTCCGCCGAAGTAGGTTGTTCTGATGAGAACTGCGATACTGGGCGGGAAGTTGGTAACTCAGGAAACTCACTCTCATCGTTCAAAAAAGAAACTTCTGGGGGACCCCGAGCAGGTTCCTGGTGGACATCTGCTCGAACCTCCAAAGGCCGTGATGACAGAAGGGAACGTTGCACTTTTCCAAGTTCAGTCATTTGGACAGAGACAGGGGCCGGTTTCGCACTCACAGGTTTTGATTTTTTCAACGGGCAGAGGGATATGGTATGTAAATGAGATTGGCAAAAAAAGCAAGTAATAGGTTGACCATCATAGGATACACCCACTTTATAGCCCTGAACTATTACTCGTGACGGAATGTGTTTCTGGAGTTCCATATGAATAATGCGGATACCACTATCAATTCCTGGGGGAAAAGGAGCTGCCCAAAATTGGGGTTCCACTTGACGCACCTTTCCATAAGCACGAAAATGTTCTTCAAGTAACTGTAATGGCGCCTCCAAAGGGAAGTCGTATATCCTAATCTGCTTTATTGGGGTTTCCGCGGGAACAATCCTGACAGTGCTAGAAATTCCATCGGCATGATGAAAGACCACAGAATCAGGGGCACTAGAAGCAAACTGTTCATACGCTTGTACATTCTTAAATTTCAGATAAATACTATAAGACTCGGCGTGTAACTGAAGAGCACTAATATTGTCAAAAATCCCCGGAAAAGTTTCATTTAACCACTGATAAACTTGACTGGAAGTCGGGCGTGAACTACGGAACTTTTTATCAAAGACAAATTTAAATTGCAGGTCCTTTTTGTAAGCCATAATTACTTAGAAACAAGCAACAGCAAAAAACACTGAACTCACTCACTGAGAGGCACTAACTGGCCCAACACAATAAGTACGAGAAACTGTCACAGCAAACAAGTGCGCAAGAGTAGAACAAACAGACGTAACACAGTCAAACTACTCCACGATGTGCTTCGCTCGACGGCTCGAGCGGAACTGGCCTCTGAGCCATGCTCCTATGTTGATTTATGTTTTTTCTATTATGCTTAACATAGCTCATAACAAGGCAGATCAAGCCAATTCAACAACATGGCAACTTTTCATTCAAGATGGCGACTTCTCCAATGATTTGTTTCTCCATTGAAACTGTCCTTCATCCTTAAGAGTATACCAAAACATGACTGTCCTATCGTCAGAACAACTTACAATTTTCATGGTTACAAACTTTTGAACCGCTATCATACTATATCGTGCAAATGATGCTCAATGTTTTTTTTCCAAAATGTATTTGGGGGGTACACTGCCTCCTTGGGGCTCTTAGAGTGCCCCCGCAGGAGACCAAATAATACGTGTATAATAGAATAATAAATAGAATACTATGAGCAGTGCCCCTGGGAATACTAACTGTGATCCTCAGGAACATTGTTTCTGAAAGAAACACTGGTGTTGCCCCATCTCTAAAGCTACATATGTTTCTTTCTAAATAGTTGAGTATCGTCTCGAAGCTTCACACGAACATACTGCCTAGTTTCGAGACGATATCAACAGTTAGTGTATATATATATTCTTTTCCTTTATGTCTGTAATAACGAAAATATTTTGTTCACGCAATGAAAACAGAAACTATTTTGATAAAACGAAGCAAACGTGATAAGAAAAAAAACGTAAGATAAAACAAGGTTTGGCGGGGAATCGAACCCACACCTGCTACTCAGAAAGCAGACACTTTACCGCGGAGCTAACTTACTACGTTGAATTTTCTGTGTTTTATTCTCCTCAATATACCACATAAGAGTCCAAATGAAGGCAATTCAAAAATATGGCAATTTTGCATTCAAGATGGCGACTTCTCCAATGATTTGTTTCTTCACTTAAACTGAACTACGTCCTTAATAACATAGCGAAACCTGGCTTACCTACCAAGAGCACAACTTACAATTTTCATGGTTACAAATTTTTGAGCCGACATTTTGAATCGAAGATGGCGACTTTTCCAACATGTCGGATTTTTCCCCTCACATGCGCAGTAATCTACACACTTGAACGCAATTTCGTCATTCCACCATATCTACAAGCTGTGTAGAATTAGACGCCCCCTTATAACATTCCTAGCACTTTCTTACACCGAACATGACTAGTTCTTTCAAGTTTAAGGGCGGATTCGCAAACTACACATCAGAATAAACATCACCTCGAAATTTCAACGTCCTAGATACAGCCATTACAAATTTCAAATTTTTTCGATTTGCGCCGCGAAACGAAAACGAATTTTAATGCTCTTTTTTCTATCATAAACTATGTTCCTAGCTTCACTGCCTGACAAAATATGACGTTTCTATGGCGTGCGGAACTACTCTAAAAACCAGCATTTCGAAACGACGAAAAATTTCGACACTTCATTTACATGGAAAATGTCGCCTTTTTCGTGATATCGGAATTTTCCCATTACTCACATCCCATGACGAACAAGTATGCAAAATTTGGTGTTTGTATGTTTTGTGGAAGTATGCAAACAATTAAGTGTGTTTCCGATTATAGAGGTATATAATTCCACAGAAGCCGGTCCGCTACGTACCAGTACTGTGTAAGCAGTAAGTAGGAAGTCAAAAATGTAAGGAATTGAGTAGTGAAGGGGAACGACGTGAACCTACTGCGCAGGAGACCTGGGTTCGATTCGCAAGAAGTTTTTCTCTTACTTTTTTCTTTCTTTGAAAGTTTATTTTTATAGCATAGGTGATTGAAAATAAGCTCGACTTTATTATACACGGCATTTCATTCCAACCGGACACGCAACTAAAACTATTAAATCGAAAGGGGCACGTTTACACATATCTTATATATTATAACTATGTACGCTGCCGACGAGAAAATTTTCAAGAGGTGCCCATTTTTGTGTGTGTGTGTTCAGTAGCATACGCTGGAACTTATTTCGGGGGGGGGGCAAACTTAATATCAGGGTATTTTATATTTAAATTCCTAAACTTGTCCCTAAAATTAGGCTAAATTTACACAAAAGTTGGAATTTCGGGGGTGGTCTGGACCCCGAGGACTCACCCCCTACGTACGTCCCTGTGTGTTTGTGTATTTTCTTAAAATTAATATTTTATACTTTTCACTTGTGGTATTCACTTCAGATTTGGTATACGCATATATCTTAACGAGGGACATAAAAGGGGAGAGAGATATTTTGCAATCATTTCGGTTTGAAGCAGAAACTGTTGTCGCGAGACAAAATGTATTGCTGTCTTGTGTGGACACTATATCGTGAAAATGCCAATGTTTCTTTCAGACTCTTTTTGGGGGACACTGCCTCCTCAGAGCGCCCGTGACAAGATCAAAATAATACGTTTATAATACAATAACAAATAGAATGTTATTAGCAGTGCCCCCGGGCTAATACTCCCCCCCCCCGAACATTGCTTCCGAAAGGGACACTGGTGATGTTCCATTTCCAAAGCTACATATGTTTGATTTTGAATGCTTGAGTATCGTCACCAAAAATTTACACGAACATACTGCCTCGTTTCGGGACCATCTCAAAAGTTGCCTCTACGTATGTAATAATGAAAATATTTTGTTCCCGCAATACGAACAGAAAGTACTTTGCTAATACAAAGAAATAGAGATAAGAAAAAAATATAAAAACCGTTTAGTCGGGAATAGAACCCGGACCTGCTAATTAGAAACCTTACACGTTACCTCTGAGCCATGCTCCTATGTTGATTTATGTTTTTTCTATTATGCTTAACATAGCTCATAACAAGGCAGATCAAGCCAATTCAACAACATGGCAACTTTTCATTCAAGATGGCGACTTCTCCAATGATTTGTTTCTCCATTGAAACTGTCCTTCATCCTTAAGAGTATACCAAAACATGACTGTCCTATCGTCAGAACAACTTACAATTTTCATGGTTACAAACTTTTGAACCGCTATCATACTATATCGTGCAAATGATGCTCAATGTTTTTTTTTCAAAATGTTTTTGGGGGGTACACTGCCTCCTTGGGGCTCTTAGAGTGCCCCCGCAGGAGACCAAATAATACGTGTATAATAGAATAATAAATAGAATACTATGAGCAGAGCCCCTGGGAATACTAACTGTGATCCTCAGGAACATTGTTTCTGAAAGAAACACTGGTGTTGCCCCATCTCTAAAGCTACATATGTTTCTTTCTAAATAGTTGAGTATCGTCTCGAAGCTTCACACGAACATACTGCCTAGTTTCGAGACGATATCAACAGTTAGTGTATATATATATTCTTTTCCTTTATGTCTGTAATAACGAAAATATTTTGTTCACGCAATGAAAACAGAAACTATTTTGATAAAACGAAGCAAACGTGATAAGAAAAAAAACGTAAGATAAAACAAGGTTTGGCGGGGAATCGAACCCAGACCTGCTACTCAGAAAGCAGACACTTTACCGCGGAGCTAACTTACTACGTTGAATTTTCTGTGTTTTATTCTCCTCAATATACCACATAAGAGTCCAAATGAAGGCAATTCAAAAATATGGCAATTTTGCATTCAAGATGGCGACTTCTCCAATGATTTGTTTCTTCACTTAAACTGAACTACGTCCTTAATAACATAGCGAAACCTGGCTTACCTACCAAGAGCACAACTTACAATTTTCATGGTTACAAATTTTTGAGCCGACATTTTGAATCGAAGATGGCGACTTTTCCAACATGTCGGATTTTTCCCCTCACATGCGCAGTAATCTACACACTTGAACGCAATTTCGTCACTCCACCATATCTACAAGTTGTGTAGAATTAGACGCCCCCTTATAACATTCCTAGCACTTTCTTACACCGAACATGACTAGTTCTTTCAAGTTTAAGGGCGGATTCGCAAACTACGCATCAGAATAAACATCACCTCGAAATTTCAACGTCCTAGATACAGCCATTACAAATTTCACATTTTTTCGATTTGCGCCGCGAAACTAAAACGAATTTTAATGCTCTTTTTTCTATCATAAACTATGTTCCTAGCTTCACTGCCTGACAAAATATGACGTTTCTATGGCGTGCGGAACTACTCTAAAAACCAGCATTTCGAAACGACGAAAAATTTCGACACTTCATTTACATGGAAAATGTCGCCTTTTTCGTGATATCGGAATTTTCCCATTACTCACATCCCATGACGAACAAGTATGCAAAATTTGGTGTTTGTATGTTTTGTGGAAGTATGCAAACAATTAAGTGTGTTTCCGATTATAGAGGTATATAATTCCCCACAGGTGCCGGCCGCAACGTACCAGTACTATGTGAGCAGTAAGAACGAAGTCGAAAATCTAAGGAAATCGGTAGTGTAGGGGATTGACGTGAGCCTACTGGCCAGGATATCTGGGTTCGATTCCTAAGAATCTTTTTCTCACTTTTTCTTTGAAAATTTATTTTTATAGCATATATTGTTTGCCTATAAGGTTGAGTCTATTATAAAACGCATTTCACTCCAACCGGTCCTGTAAACAAACTACTGAACCGAAAGAGGCACTTTTCCATGTATCCCGTATATTATAACTATATACGCTGCCAACGAGAAAATTGTCAAAATGTTCGTATACATATATATATATATATATATATATATATGTGTCTGTGTGTGTTGTTGTGTGTGTGTGTATCTCCTTAAAAGTTATAATCTTATACTTTTTCAGTTGTGGTATAGACTTCAAACTTGGTATACGCATCTATCTAAACGACCAGTATAAAAAGGGAGATTGTTTGCAATTATTTCCGGTTCGAAGCACACACTATCCTCGCGAGACAAAATGTATTTTTGTCTCGTCTGTATACTATATCGTGGAAATGATGCTCAATGTTTTTTTCCAAAATGTTTTTTGGGGGTACACTGCCTCCTTGGGGCTCTTAAAGAGCCCCCACAGGAGACCAAATAATACGTGTATAATAGAATAACAAATAGAATACTATGAGCAGTGCCCCTGGCAATACTAACTGTGATCCTCAGGAACATTGTTTCCGAAAGAAACACTGGTGTTGCACCACCTCTAAAGCTACGTATGTTTCTTTCTAAATAGTTGAGTATCGTCTCGAAGCTTCACACGAACATACTGCCTAGTTTCGAGACGATATCAACAGTTAGTGTATAAATATATTCTTTTCGTCTATGTCTGTAATAACGAAAATATTTTGTTCACGCAATGCCAACAGAAACTATTTTGATAAAACGAAGCAATGTGATAAGAAAAAAAACGTAAGATAAAACAAGATTCGGCGGGGAATCGAACACAGACCTGCTCCTCAGAAAGCAGACACTTTACTGCAGAGCTAACTTACTACGTTGAATTCTGTTTGTTTTATTCTCCTCAATATACCACATAAGAGTCTAAATGAAGGCAATTCAAAAATATGGCAATTTTGCATTCAAGATGGCGACTTCTCCAATGATTTGTTTCTTCACTTAAACTGAACTACGTCCTTAATAACATAGCGAAACCTGGCTTACCTACCAAGAGCACAACTTACAATTTTCATGGTTACAAATTTTTGAGCCGCCATTTTGAATCGAAGATGAAGACTTTTCCAACATGTCGGAATTAACCCCTCACATGCGCTGTAATCTACACACTTGAACGAAATTTCGTGACTCCACCATATCTACAAGTTTTTAGAATTAGACGCCCCCTTATAACATTCCTAGCACTTTCCTACACCGAACATGACTATCTTTTTCAAGTTTAAAAGCGGATTCGCAAACTACGCATCAGAATAAACATCACCTCGAAATTTCAACGTCCTACATACAGCCATTACAAATTTCACATTTTTTCAATTTGCGCCGTGAAACGAAAACGAATTTTAATGCTCTTTTTTCTATCATAAACTATGTTCTTAGCTTCACTGCCTGACAAAATATGACGTTTCTATGGTGTGCGGAACTACTCTAAAAACCAGCATTTCGAAACGACGAAAAATTTCGACACTTCATTTACATGGAAAATGTCGCCTTTTTCGTGATATCGGAATTTTCTCATTACTCACATCCCATGACGAACAAGTATGCAAAATTTGGTGTTTGTATGTTTTGTGGAAGTATGCAAACAATTAAGTGTGTTTCCGATTATAGAGGTATATAATTCCCCACAGGTGCCGGCCGCAACGTACCAGTACTATGTGAGCAGTAAGAACGAAATCGAAAATCTAAGGAAATCGGTAGTGTAGAGGATTGACGTGAGCCTACTGGCCAGGAGATCTGGGTTCGATTCCTAAGAATCTTTTTCTCACTTTTTCTTTCTTTGAAAGTTTATTTTTATAGCATATATTGTTTGCCTATAAGGTTGAGTCTATTATAAAACGCATTTCACTCCAACCGGTCCTGTAAACAAACTACTGAACCGAAAGAGGCACTTTTCCATGTATCCCGTATATTATAACTATATACGCTGCCAACGAGAAAATTGTCAAAATGTGCGTATACATATATATATATATATATGTGTGTGTGTGTCTGTGTGTGTCTTTGTGTGTGTGTATCTCCTTAAAAGTTATAATCTTATACTTTTTCAGTTGTGGTATAGACTTCAAACTTGGTATACTCATCTATCTAAACGACCAGTATAAAAAGGGAGATTGTTTGCAATTATTTCCGGTTCGAAGCACACACTATCCTCGCGAGACAAAATGTATTTTTGTCTCGTCTGTATACTATATCGTGGAAATGATGCTCAATGTTTTTTTCCAAAATGTTTTTTGGGGGTACACTGCCTCCTTGGGGCTCTTAAAGTGCCCCCACAGGAGACCAAATAATACGTGTATAATAGAATAATAAATAGAATACTATGAGCAGTGCCCCTGGGAATACTAACTGTGATCCTCAGGAACATTGTTTCTGAAAGAAACACTGGTGTTGCCCCACCTCTAAAGCTACATATGTTTCTTTCTAAATAGTTGAGTATCGTCTCGAAGCTTCACACGAACATACTGCCTAGTTTCGAGACGATATCAACAGTTAGTGTATAAATATATTCTTTTCGTCTATGTCTGTAATAACGAAAATATTTTGTTCACGCAATGCCAACAGAAACTATTTTGATAAAACGAAGCAACGTGATAAGAAAAAAAACGTAAGATGAAACAAGGTTCGGCGGGGAATCGAACCCAGACCTGCTCCTCAGAAAGCAGACACTTTACCGCGGAGCTAACTTACTACGTTGACTTCTGTTTGTTTTATTCTCCTCAATATACCACATAAGAGTCTAAATGAAGGCAATTCAAAAATATGGCAATTTTGCATTCAAGATGGCGACTTCTCCAATGATTTGTTTCTTCTCTTAAACTGAACTACGTCCTTAATAACATAGCGAAACCTGGCTTACCTACCAAGAGCACAACTTACAATTTTCATGGTTACAAATTTTTGAGCCGCCATTTTGAATCGAAGATGAAGACTTTTCCAACATGTCGGAATTTTCCCCTCACATGCGCTGTAATCTACACACTTGAACGCAATTTCGTGACTCCACCATATCCACAAGTTGTGTAGAATTAGACGCCCCCTTATAACATTCCTAGCACTTTCCTACACCGAACATGACTATCTTTTTCAAGTTTAAAAGCGGATTCGCAAACTACGCATCAGAATAAACATCACCTCGAAATTTCAACGTCCTACATACAGCCATTACAAATTTCACATTTTTCAATTTGCGCCGTGAAACGAAAACGAATTTTAATGCTCTTTTTTCTATCATAAACTATGTTCCTAGCTTCACTGCCTGACAAAATATGACGTTTCTATGGTGTGCGGAACTACTCTAAAAACCAGCATTTCGAAACGACGAAAAATTTCGACACTTCATTTACATGGAAAATGTCGCCTTTTTCGTGATATCGGAATTTTCTCATTACTCACATCCCATGACGAACAAGTATGCAAAATTTGGTGTTTGTATGTTTTGTGGAAGTATGCAAACAATTAAGTGTGTTTCCGATTATAGAGGTATATAATTCCCCACAGGTGCCGGCCGCAACGTACCAGTACTATGTGAGCAGTAAGAACGAAGTCGAAAATCTAAGGAAATCGGTAGTGTAGGGGAT
The DNA here is from genome assembly GCF_964235325.1 of Thermobia domestica. Lineage (NCBI taxonomy): Eukaryota > Metazoa > Arthropoda > Insecta > Zygentoma > Lepismatidae > Thermobia > Thermobia domestica. The sequence continues at coordinate 69,734,040 of NC_137463.1, read as the reverse complement.
TGACGTGAGCCTACTGGCCAGGAGATCTGGGTTCGATTCCTAAGAATCTTTTTCTCACTTTTTCTTTCTTTGAAAGTTTATTTTTATAGCATATATTGTTTGCCTATAAGGTTGAGTCTATTATAAAACGCATTTCACTCCAACCGGTCCTGTAAACAAACTACTGAACCGAAAGAGGCACTTTTCCATGTATCCCGTATATTATAACTATATACGCTGCCAACGAGAAAATTGTCAAAATGTGCGTATACATACATACATATATATATATATATATATATATATTTATATATATATATATATATATATATATATATATATATATATATATATATATATATATATATATGTGTGTGTGTGTGTGTGTGTCTGTGTGTGTCTTTGTGTGTGTGTATCTCCTTAAAAGTTATAATCTTATACATTTTCAGTTGTGATATAGACTTCAAACTTGGTATACGCATCTCTCTAAACGACCAGTATAAAAAGGGAGATTGTTTGCAATTATTTCCGGTTCGAAGCACACACTATCCTCGCGAGACAAAATGTATTTTTGTCTCGACTGTATACTATATCGTGGAAATGATGCTCAATGTTTTTTTCCAAAATGTTTTTTGGGGGTACACTGCCTCCTTGGGGCTCTTAAAGTGCCCCCGCAGGAGACCAAATAATACGTGTATAATAGAATAATAAATAGAATACTATGAGCAGTGCCCCTGGGAATACTAACTGTGATCCTCAGGAACATTGTTTCTGAAAGAAACACTGGTGTTGACCCATCTCTAAAGCTACATGTTTCTTTCTAAATAGTTGAGTATCGTCTCGAAGCTTCACACGAACATACTGCCTAGTTTCGAGACGATATCAACAGTTAGTGTATATATATATTTTTTTCCTCTATGTCTGTAATAACGAAAATATTTTGTTCACGCAATGAAAACAGAAACTATTTTGATAAAACGAAGCAAACGTGATAAGAAAAAAAACGTAAGATAAAACAAGGTTTGGTGGGGAATCGAACCCACACCTGCTACTCAGAAAGCAGACACTTTACCGCGGAGCTAACTTACTACGTTGAATTTTCTGTGTTTTATTCTCCTCAATATACCACATAAGAGTCCAAATGAAGGCAATTCAAAAATATGGCAATTTTGCATTCAAGATGGCGACTTCTCCAATGATTTGTTTCTTCACTTAAACTGAACTACGTCCTTAATAACATAGCGAAACCTGGCTTACCTACCAAGAGCACAACTTACAATTTTCATGGTTACAAATTTTTGAGCCGACATTTTGAATCGAAGATGGCGACTTTTCCAACATGTCGGATTTTTCCCCTCACATGCGCAGTAATCTACACACTTGAACGCAATTTCGTCATTCCACCATATCTACAAGTTGTGTAGAATTAGACGCCCCCTTATAACATTCCTAGCACTTTCTTACACCGAACATGACTAGTTCTTTCAAGTTTAAGGGCGGATTCGCAAACTACACATCAGAATAAACATCACCTCGAAATTTCAACGTCCTAGATACAGCCATTACAAATTTCACATTTTTTCGTTTTGCGCCGCGAAACGAAAACGAATTTTAATGCTCTTTTTTCTATCATAAACTATGTTCCTAGCTTCACTGCCTGACAAAATATGACGTTTCTATGGCGTGCGGAACTACTCTAAAAACCAGCATTTCGAAACGACGAAAAATTTCGACACTTCATTTACATGGAAAATGTCGCCTTTTTCGTGATATCGGAATTTTCCCATTACTCACATCCCATGACGAACAAGTATGCAAAATTTGGTGTTTGTATGTTTTGTGGAAGTATGCAAACAATTAAGTGTGTTTCCGATTATAGAGGTATATAATTCCACAGAAGCCGGTCCGCTACGTACCAGTACTGTGTGAGCAGTAAGTAGGAAGTCAAAAATGTAAGGAATTGAGTAGTGAAGGGGAACGACGTGAACCTACTGCGCAGGAGACCTGGGTTCGATTCGCAAGAAGTTTTTCTCTTACTTTTTTCTTTCTTTGAAAGTTTATTTTTATAGCATAGGTGATTGAAAATAAGCTCGACTTTATTATACACGGCATTTCATTCCAACCGGACACGCAACTAAAACTATTAAATCGAAAGGGGCACGTTTACACATATCTTATATATTATAACTATGTACGCTGCCAACGAGAAAATTTTCAAGAGGTGCCCATTTTTGTGTGTGTGTGTTCAGTAGCATACGCTGGAACTTATTTCGGGGGGGGGGCAAACTTAATATCAGGGTATTTTATATTTAAATTCCTAAACTTGTCCCTAAAATTAGGCTAAATTTACACAAAAGTTGGAATTTCGGGGGTGGTCTGGACCCCGAGGACTCACCCCCTACGTACGTCCCTGTGTGTTTGTGTATTTTCTTAAAATTAATATTTTATACTTTTCACTTGTGGTATTCACTTCAGATTTGGTATACGCATATATCTTAACGAGGGACATAAAAGGGGAGAGAGATATTTTGCAATCATTTCGGTTTGAAGCAGAAACTGTGGTCGCGAGACAAAATGTATTGCTGTCTTGTGTGGACACTATATCGTGAAAATGCCAATGTTTCTTTCAGACTCTTTTTGGGGGACACTGCCTCCTCAGAGCGCCCGTGACAAGATCAAAATAATACGTTTATAATACAATAACAAATAGAATGTTATTAGCAGTGCCCCCGGGCTAATACTCCCCCCCCCGAACATTGCTTCCGAAAGGGACACTGGTGATGTTCCATTTCCAAAGCTACATATGTTTGATTTTGAATGCTTGAGTATCGTCACCAAAAATTTACACGAACATACTGCCTCGTTTCGGGACCATCTCAAAAGTTGCCTCTACGTATGTAATAATGAAAATATTTTGTTCCCGCAATACGAACAGAAAGTACTTTGCTAATACAAAGAAATAGAGATAAGAAAAAAATATAAAAACCGTTTAGTCGGGAATAGAACCCGGACCTGCTAATTAGAAACCTTACACGTTACCTCTGAGCCATGCTCGTATGTTGATTTATGTTTTTTCTATTATGCTTAACATAGCTCATAACAAGGCAGATCAAGCCAATTCAACAACATGGCAACTTTTCATTCAAGATGGCGACTTCTCCAATGATTTGTTTCTCCATTGAAACTGTCCTTCATCCTTAAGAGTATACCAAAACATGACTGTCCTATCGTCAGAACAATTTACAATTTTCATGGTTACAAACTTTTGAACCGCTATCATACTATATCGTGCAAATGATGCTCAATGTTTTTTTTTCCAAAATGTATTTGGGGGGTACACTGCCTCCTTGGGGCTCTTAGAGTGCCCCAGCAGGAGACCAAATAATACGTGTATAATAGAATAATAAATAGAATACTATGAGCAGTGCCCCTGGGAATACTAACTGTGATCCTCAGGAACATTGTTTCTGAAAGAAACACTGGTGTTGCCCCATCTCTAAAGCTACATATGTTTCTTTCTAAATAGTTGAGTATCGTCTCGAAGCTTCACACGAACATACTGCCTAGTTTCGAGACGATATCAACAGTTAGTGTATATATATATTCTTTTCCTTTATGTCTGTAATAACGAAAATATTTTGTTCACGCAATGAAAACAGAAACTATTTTGATAAAACGAAGCAAACGTGATAAGAAAAAAAAACGTAAGATAAAACAAGGTTTGGCGGGGAATCGAACCCACACCTGCTACTCAGAAAGCAGACACTTTACCGCGGAGCTAACTTACTACGTTGAATTTTCTGTGTTTTATTCTCCTCAATATACCACATAAGAGTCCAAATGAAGGCAATTCAAAAATATGGCAATTTTGCATTCAAGATGGCGACTTCTCCAATGATTTGTTTCTTCACTTAAACTGAACTACGTCCTTAATAACATAGCGAAACCTGGCTTACCTACCAAGAGCACAACTTACAATTTTCATGGTTACAAATTTTTGAGCCGACATTTTGAATCGAAGATGGCGACTTTTCCAACATGTCGGATTTTTCCCCTCACATGCGCAGTAATCTACACACTTGAACGCAATTTCGTCATTCCACCATATCTACAAGCTGTGTAGAATTAGACGCCCCCTTATAACATTCCTAGCACTTTCTTACACCGAACATGACTAGTTCTTTCAAATTTAAGGGCGGATTCGCAAACTACACATCAGAATAAACATCACCTCGAAATTTCAACGTCCTAGATACAGCCATTACAAATTTCACATTTTTTCGATTTGCGCCGCGAAACGAAAACGAATTTTAATGCTCTTTTTTCTATCATAAACTATGTTCCTAGCTTCACTGCCTGACAAAATATGACGTTTCTATGGCGTGCGGAACTACTCTAAAAACCAGCATTTCGAAACGACGAAAAATTTCGACACTTCATTTACATGGAAAATGTCGCCTTTTTCGTGATATCGGAATTTTCCCATTACTCACATCCCATGACGAACAAGTATGCAAAATTTGGTGTTTGTATGTTTTGTGGAAGTATGCAAACAATTAAGTGTGTTTCCGATTATAGAGGTATATAATTCCACAGAAGCCGGTCCGCTACGTACCAGTACTGTGTGAGCAGTAAGTAGGAAGTCAAAAATGTAAGGAATTGAGTAGTGAAGGGGAACGACGTGAACCTACTGCGCAGGAGACCTGGGTTCGATTCGCAAGAAGTTTTTCTCTTACTTTTTTCTTTCTTTGAAAGTTTATTTTTATAGCATAGGTGATTGAAAATAAGCTCGACTTTATTATACACGGCATTTCATTCCAACCGGACACGCAACTAAAACTATTAAATCGAAAGGGGCACGTTTACACATATCTTATATATTATAACTATGTACGCTGCCGACGAGAAAATTTTCAAGAGGTGCCCATTTTTGTGTGTGTGTGTTCAGTAGCATACGCTGGAACTTATTTCGGGGGGGGCAAACTTAATATCAGGGTATTTTATATTTAAATTCCTAAACTTGTCCCTAAAATTAGGCTAAATTTACACAAAAGTTGGAATTTCGGGGGTGGTCTGGACCCCGAGGACTCACCCCCTACGTACGTCCCTGTGTGTTTGTGTATTTTCTTAAAATTAATATTTTATACTTTTCACTTGTGGTATTCACTTCAGATTTGGTATACGCATATATCTTAACGAGGGACATAAAAGGGGAGAGAGATATTTTGCAATCATTTCGGTTTGAAGCAGAAACTGTTGTCGCGAGACAAAATGTATTGCTGTCTTGTGTGGACACTATATCGTGAAAATGCCAATGTTTCTTTCAGACTCTTTTTGGGGGACACTGCCTCCTCAGAGCGCCCGTGACAAGATCAAAATAATACGTTTATAATACAATAACAAATAGAATGTTATTAGCAGTGCCCCCGGGCTAATACTCCCCCCCCCCGAACATTGCTTCCGAAAGGGACACTGGTGATGTTCCATTTCCAAAGCTACATATGTTTGATTTTGAATGCTTGAGTATCGTCACCAAAAATTTTACACGAACATACTGCCTCGTTTCGGGACCATCTCAAAAGTTGCCTCTACGTATGTAATAATGAAAATATTTTGTTCCCGCAATACGAACAGAAAGTACTTTGCTAATACAAAGAAATAGAGATAAGAAAAAAATATAAAAACCGTTTAGTCGGGAATAGAACCCGGACCTGCTAATTAGAAACCTTACACGTTACCTCTGAGCCATGCTCGTATGTTGATTTATGTTTTTTCTATTATGCTTAACATAGCTCATAACAAGGCAGATCAAGCCAATTCAACAACATGGCAACTTTTCATTCAAGATGGCGACTTCTCCAATGATTTGTTTCTCCATTGAAACTGTCCTTCATCCTTAAGAGTATACCAAAACATGACTGTCCTATCGTCAGAACAACTTACAATTTTCATGGTTACAAACTTTTGAACCGCTATCATACTATATCGTGCAAATGATGCTCAATGTTTTTTTTCCAAAATGTATTTGGGGGGTACACTGCCTCCTTGGGGCTCTTAGAGTGCCCCCGCAGGAGACCAAATAATACGTGTATAATAGAATAATAAATAGAATACTATGAGCAGTGCCCCTGGGAATACTAACTGTGATCCTCAGGAACATTGTTTCTGAAAGAAACACTGGTGTTGCCCCATCTCTAAAGCTACATATGTTTCTTTCTAAATAGTTGAGTATCGTCTCGAAGCTTCACACGAACATACTGCCTAGTTTCGAGACGATATCAACAGTTAGTGTATATATATATTCTTTTCCTTTATGTCTGTAATAACGAAAATATTTTGTTCACGCAATGAAAACAGAAACTATTTTGATAAAACGAAGCAAACGTGATAAGAAAAAAAACGTAAGATAAAACAAGGTTTGGCGGGGAATCGAACCCACACCTGCTACTCAGAAAGCAGACACTTTACCGCGGAGCTAACTTACTACGTTGAATTTTCTGTGTTTTATTCTCCTCAATATACCACATAAGAGTCCAAATGAAGGCAATTCAAAAATATGGCAATTTTGCATTCAAGATGGCGACTTCTCCAATGATTTGTTTCTTCACTTAAACTGAACTACGTCCTTAATAACATAGCGAAACCTGGCTTACCTACCAAGAGCACAACTTACAATTTTCATGGTTACAAATTTTTGAGCCGACATTTTGAATCGAAGATGGCGACTTTTCCAACATGTCGGATTTTTCCCCTCACATGCGCAGTAATCTACACACTTGAACGCAATTTCGTCATTCCACCATATCTACAAGCTGTGTAGAATTAGACGCCCCCTTATAACATTCCTAGCACTTTCTTACACCGAACATGACTAGTTCTTTCAAGTTTAAGGGCGGATTCGCAAACTACACATCAGAATAAACATCACCTCGAAATTTCAACGTCCTAGATACAGCCATTACAAATTTCACATTTTTTCGATTTGCGCCGCGAAACGAAAACGAATTTTAATGCTCTTTTTTCTATCATAAACTATGTTCCTAGCTTCACTGCCTGACAAAATATGACGTTTCTATGGCGTGCGGAACTACTCTAAAAACCAGCATTTCGAAACGACGAAAAATTTCGACACTTCATTTACATGGAAAATGTCGCCTTTTTCGTGATATCGGAATTTTCCCATTACTCACATCCCATGACGAACAAGTATGCAAAATTTGGTGTTTGTATGTTTTGTGGAAGTATGCAAACAATTAAGTGTGTTTCCGATTATAGAGGTATATAATTCCACAGAAGCCGGTCCGCTACGTACCAGTACTGTGTGAGCAGTAAGTAGGAAGTCAAAAATGTAAGGAATTGAGTAGTGAAGGGGAACGACGTGAACCTACTGCGCAGGAGACCTGGGTTCGATTCGCAAGAAGTTTTTCTCTTACTTTTTTCTTTCTTTGAAAGTTTATTTTTATAGCATAGGTGATTGAAAATAAGCTCGACTTTATTATACACGGCATTTCATTCCAACCGGACACGCAACTAAAACTATTAAATCGAAAGGGGCACGTTTACACATATCTTATATATTATAACTATGTACGCTGCCGACGAGAAAATTTTCAAGAGGTGCCCATTTTTGTGTGTGTGTGTTCAGTAGCATACGCTGGAACTTATTTCGGGGGGGAAAACTTAATATCAGGGTATTTTATATTTAAATTCCTAAACTTGTCCCTAAAATTAGGCTAAATTTACACAAAAGTTGGAATTTCGGGGGTGGTCTGGACCCCGAGGACTCACCCCCTACGTACGTCCCTGTGTGTTTGTGTATTTTCTTAAAATTAATATTTTATACTTTTCACTTGTGGTATTCACTTCAGATTTGGTATACGCATATATCTTAACGAGGGACATAAAAGGGGAGAGAGATATTTTGCAATCATTTCGGTTTGAAGCAGAAACTGTTGTCGCGAGACAAAATGTATTGCTGTCTTGTGTGGACACTATATCGTGAAAATGCCAATGTTTCTTTCAGACTCTTTTTGGGGGACACTGCCTCCTCAGAGCGCCCGTGACAAGATCAAAATAATACGTTTATAATACAATAACAAATAGAATGTTATTAGCAGTGCCCCCGGGCTAATACTCCCCCCCCCCCGAACATTGCTTCCGAAAGGGACACTGGTGATGTTCCATTTCCAAAGCTACATATGTTTGATTTTGAATGCTTGAGTATCGTCACCAAAAATTTACACGAACATACTGCCTCGTTTCGGGACCATCTCAAAAGTTGCCTCTACGTATGTAATAATGAAAATATTTTGTTCCCGCAATACGAACAGAAAGTACTTTGCTAATACAAAGAAATAGAGATAAGAAAAAAATATAAAAACCGTTTAGTCGGGAATAGAACCCGGACCTGCTAATTAGAAACCTTACACGTTACCTCTGAGCCATGCTCCTATGTTGATTTATGTTTTTTCTATTATGCTTAACATAGCTCATAACAAGGCAGATCAAGCCAATTCAACAACATGGCAACTTTTCATTCAAGATGGCGACTTCTCCAATGATTTGTTTCTCCATTGAAACTGTCCTTCATCCTTAAGAGTATACCAAAACATGACTGTCCTATCGTCAGAACAACTTACAATTTTCATGGTTACAAACTTTTGAACCGCTATCATACTATATCGTGCAAATGATGCTCAATGTTTTTTTTTTAAAATGTTTTTGGGGGGTACACTGCCTCCTTGGGGCTCTTAGAGTGCCCCCGCAGGAGACCAAATAATACGTGTATAATAGAATAATAAATAGAATACTATGAGCAGTGCCCCTGGGAATACTAACTGTGATCCTCAGGAACATTGTTTCTGAAAGAAACACTGGTGTTGCCCCATCTCTAAAGCTACATATGTTTCTTTCTAAATAGTTGAGTATCGTCTCGAAGCTTCACACGAACATACTGCCTAGTTTCGAGACGATATCAACAGTTAGTGTATATATATATTCTTTTCCTTTATGTCTGTAATAACGAAAATATTTTGTTCACGCAATGAAAACAGAAACTATTTTGATAAAACGAAGCAAACGTGATAAGAAAAAAAACGTAAGATAAAACAAGGTTTGGCGGGGAATCGAACCCAGACCTGCTACTCAGAAAGCAGACACTTTACCGCGGAGCTAACTTACTACATTGAATTTTGTTTGTTTTATTCTCCTCAATATACCACATAAGAGTCCAAATGAAGGCAATTCAAAAATATGGCAATTTTGCATTCAAGATGGCGACTTCTCCAATGATTTGTTTCTTCACTTAAACTGAACTACGTCCTTAATAACATAGCGAAACCTGGCTTACCTACCAAGAGCACAACTTACAATTTTCATGGTTACAAATTTTTGAGCCGACATTTTGAATCGAAGATGGCGACTTTTCCAACATGTCGGATTTTTCCCCTCACATGCGCAGTAATCTACACACTTGAACGCAATTTCGTCACTCCACCATATCTACAAGTTGTGTAGAATTAGACGCCCCCTTATAACATTCCTAGCACTTTCTTACACCGAACATGACTAGTTCTTTCAAGTTTAAGGGCGGATTCGCAAACTACGCATCAGAATAAACATCACCTCGAAATTTCAACGTCCTAGATACAGCCATTACAAATTTCACATTTCTTCGATTTGCGACGCGAAACGAAAACGAATTTTAATGCTCTTTTTTCTATCATAAACTATGTTCTTAGCTTCACTGCCTGACAAAATATGACGTTTCTATGGCGTGCGGAACTACTCTAAAAACCAGCATTTCGAAACGACGAAAAATTTCGACACTTCATTTACATGGAAAATGTCGCCTTTTTCGTGATATCGGAATTTTCCCATTACTCACATCCCATGACGAACAAGTATGCAAAATTTGGTGTTTGTATGTTTTGTGGAAGTATGCAAACAATTAAGTGTGTTTCCGATTATAGAGGTATATAATTCCCCACAGGTGCCGGCCGCAGCGTACCAGTACTATGTGAGCAGTAAGAACGAAGTCGAAAATCTAAGGAAATCGGTAGTGTAGGGGATTGACGTGAGCCTACTGGCCAGGATATCTGGGTTCGATTCCTAAGAATCTTTTTCTCACTTTTTCTTTGAAAATTTATTTTTATAGCATATATTGTTTGCCTATAAGGTTGAGTCTATTATAAAACGCATTTCACTCCAACCGGTCCTGTAAACAAACTACTGAACCGAAAGAGGCACTTTTCCATGTATCCCGTATATTATAACTATATACGCTGCCAACGAGAAAATTGTCAAAATGTGCGTATACATATATATATATATATATATATATATATATATATATATGTGTGTGTGTGTCTGTGTGTGTTGTTGTGTGTGTGTGTATCTCCTTAAAAGTTATAATCTTATACTTTTTCAGTTGTGGTATAGACTTCAAACTTGGTATACGCATCTATCTAAACGACCAGTATAAAAAGGGAGATTGTTTGCAATTATTTCCGGTTCGAAGCACACACTATCCTCGCGAGACAAAATGTATTTTTGTCTCGTCTGTATACTATATCGTGGAAATGATGCTCAATGTTTTTTTCCAAAATGTTTTTTGGGGGTACACTGCCTCCTTGGGGCTCTTAAAGAGCCCCCACAGGAGACCAAATAATACGTGTATAATAGAATAACAAATAGAATACTATGAGCAGTGCCCCTGGCAATACTAACTGTGATCCTCAGGAACATTGTTTCCGAAAGAAACACTGGTGTTGCACCACCTCTAAAGCTACGTATGTTTCTTTCTAAATAGTTGAGTATCGTCTCGAAGCTTCACACGAACATACTGCCTAGTTTCGAGACGATATCAACAGTTAGTGTATAAATATATTCTTTTCGTCTATGTCTGTAATAACGAAAATATTTTGTTCACGCAATGCCAACAGAAACTATTTTGATAAAACGAAGCAATGTGATAAGAAAAAAAACGTAAGATAAAACAAGATTCGGCGGGGAATCGAACACAGACCTGCTCCTCAGAAAGCAGACACTTCACTGCAGAGCTAACTTACTACGTTGAATTCTGTTTGTTTTATTCTCCTCAATATACCACATAAGAGTCTAAATGAAGGCAATTCAAAAATATGGCAATTTTGCATTCAAGATGGCGACTTCTCCAATGATTTGTTTCTTCACTTAAACTGAACTACGTCCTTAATAACATAGCGAAACCTGGCTTACCTACCAAGAGCACAACTTACAATTTTCATGGTTACAAATTTTTGAGCCGCCATTTTGAATCGAAGATGAAGACTTTTCCAACATGTCGGAATTTTCCCCTCACGTGCGCTGTAATCTACACACTTGAACGAAATTTCGTGACTCCACCATATCTACAAGTTTTTAGAATTAGACGCCCCCTTATAACATTCCTAGCACTTTCCTACACCGAACATGACTATCTTTTTCAAGTTTAAAAGCGGATTCGCAAACTACGCATCAGAATAAACATCACCTCGAAATTTCAACGTCCTACATACAGCCATTACAAATTTCACATTTTTTCAATTTGCGCCGTGAAACGAAAACGAATTTTAATGCTCTTTTTTCTATCATAAACTATGTTCTTAGCTTCACTGCCTGACAAAATATGACGTTTCTATGGTGTGCGGAACTACTCTAAAAACCAGCATTTCGAAACGACGAAAAATTTCGACACTTCATTTACATGGAAAATGTCGCCTTTTTCGTGATATCGGAATTTTCTCATTACTCACATCCCATGACGAACAAGTATGCAAAATTTGGTGTTTGTATGTTTTGTGGAAGTATGCAAACAATTAAGTGTGTTTCCGATTATAGAGGTATATAATTCCCCACAGGTGCCGGCCGCAACGTACCAGTACTATGTGAGCAGTAAGAACGAAATCGAAAATCTAAGGAAATCGGTAGTGTAGGGGATTGACGTGAGCCTACTGGCCAGGAGATCTGGGTTCGATTCCTAAGAATCTTTTTCTCACTTTTTCTTTCTTTGAAAGTTTATTTTTATAGCATATATTGTTTGCCTATAAGGTTGAGTCTATTATAAAACGCATTTCACTCCAACCGGTCCTGTAAACAAACTACTGAACCGAAAGAGGCACTTTTCCATGTATCCCGTATATTATAACTATATACGCTGCCAACGAGAAAATTGTCAAAATGTGCGTATACATATATATATATATATATGTGTGTGTGTGTCTGTGTGTGTCTTTGTGTGTGTGTATCTCCTTAAAAGTTATAATCTTATACTTTTTCAGTTGTGGTATAGACTTCAAACTTGGTATACTCATCTATCTAAACGACCAGTATAAAAAGGGAGATTGTTTGCAATTATTTCCGGTTCGAAGCACACACTATCCTCGCGAGACAAAATGTATTTTTGTCTCGTCTGTATACTATATCGTGGAAATGATGCTCAATGTTTTTTTCCAAAATGTTTTTTGGGGGTACACTGCCTCCTTGGGGCTCTTAAAGTGCCCCCACAGGAGACCAAATAATACGTGTATAATAGAATAATAAATAGAATACTATGAGCAGTGCCCCTGGGAATACTAACTGTGATCCTCAGGAACATTGTTTCTGAAAGAAACACTGGTGTTGCCCCACCTCTAAAGCTACATATGTTTCTTTCTAAATAGTTGAGTATCGTCTCGAAGCTTCACACGAACATACTGCCTAGTTTCGAGACGATATCAACAGTTAGTGTATAAATATATTCTTTTCGTCTATGTCTGTAATAACGAAAATATTTTGTTCACGCAATGCCAACAGAAACTATTTTGATAAAACGAAGCAACGTGATAAGAAAAAAAACGTAAGATGAAACAAGGTTCGGCGGGGAATCGAACCCAGACCTGCTCCTCAGAAAGCAGACAATTACCGCGGAGCTAACTTACTACGTTGACTTCTGTTTGTTTTATTCTCCTCAATATACCACATAAGAGTCTAAATGAAGGCAATTCAAAAATATGGCAATTTTGCATTCAAGATGGCGACTTCTCCAATGATTTGTTTCTTCACTTAAACTGAACTACGTCCTTAATAACATAGCGAAACCTGGCTTACCTACCAAGAGCACAACTTACAATTTTCATGGTTACAAATTTTTGAGCCGCCATTTTGAATCGAAGATGAAGACTTTTCCAACATTTCGGAATTTTCCCCTCACATGCGCTGTAATCTACACACTTGAACGCAATTTCGTGACTCCACCATATCTACAAGTTGTGTAGAATTAGACGCCCCCTTATAACATTCCTAGCACTTTCCTACACCGAACATGACTATCTTTTTCAAGTTTAAAAGCGGATTCGCAAACTACGCATCAGAGTAAACATCACCTCGAAATTTCAACGTCCTACATACAGCCATTACAAATTTCACATTTTTTCAATTTGCGCCGTGAAACGAAAACGAATTTTAATGCTCTTTTTTCTATCATAAACTATGTTCTTAGCTTCACTGCCTGACAAAATATGACGTTTCTATGGTGTGCGGAACTACTCTAAAAACCAGCATTTCGAAACGACGAAAAATTTCGACACTTCATTTACATGGAAAATGTCGCCTTTTTCGTGATATCGGAATTTTCTCATTACTCACATCCCATGACGAACAAGTATGCAAAATTTGGTGTTTGTATGTTTTGTGGAAGTATGCAAACAATTAAGTGTGTTTCCGATTATAGAGGTATATAATTCCCCACAGGTGCCGGCCGCAACGTACCAGTACTATGTGAGCAGTAAGAACGAAATCGAAAATCTAAGGAAATCGGTAGTGTAGGGGATTGACGTGAGCCTACTGGCCAGGAGATCTGGGTTCGATTCCTAAGAATCTTTTTCTCACTTTTTCTTTCTTTGAAAGTTTATTTTTATAGCATATATTGTTTGCCTATAAGGTTGAGTCTATTATAAAACGCATTTCACTCCAACCGGTCCTGTAAACAAACTACTGAACCGAAAGAGGCACTTTTCCATGTATCCCGTATATTATAACTATATACGCTGCCAACGAGAAAATTGTCAAAATGTGCGTATACATATATATATATATATGTGTGTGTGTGTCTGTGTGTGTCTTTGTGTGTGTGTATCTCCTTAAAAGTTATAATCTTATACTTTTTCAGTTGTGGTATAGACTTCAAACTTGGTATACTCATCTATCTAAACGGCCAGTATAAAAAGGGAGATTGTTTGCAATTATTTCCGGTTCGAAGCACACACTATCCTCGCGAGACAAAATGTATTTTTGTCTCGTCTGTATACTATATCGTGGAAATGATGCTCAATGTTTTTTTCCAAAATGTTTTTTGGGGGTACACTGCCTCCTTGGGGCTCTTAAAGAGCCCCCACAGGAGACCAAATAATACGTGTATAATAGAATAACAAATAGAATACTATGAGCAGTGCCCCTGGGAATACTAACTGTGATCCTCAGGAACATTGTTTCTGAAAGAAACACTGGTGTTGCCCCACCTCTAAAGCTACATATGTTTCTTTCTAAATAGTTGAGTATCGTCTCGAAGCTTCACACGAACATACTGCCTAGTTTCGAGACGATATCAACAGTTAGTGTATAAATATATTCTTTTCGTCTATGTCTGTAATAACGAAAATATTTTGTTCACGCAATGCCAACAGAAACTATTTTGATAAAACGAAGCAACGTGATAAGAAAAAAAACGTAAGATGAAACAAGGTTCGGCGGGGAATCGAACCCAGACCTACCCTCAGAAAGCAGACACTTTACCGCGGAGCTAACTTACTACGTTGACTTCTGTTTGTTTTATTCTCCTCAATATACCACATAAGAGTCTAAATGAAGGCAATTCAAAAATATGGCAATTTTGCATTCAAGATGGCGACTTCTCCAATGATTTGTTTCTTCACTTAAACTGAACTACGTCCTTAATAACATAGCGAAACCTGGCTTACCTACCAAGAGCACAACTTACAATTTTCATGGTTACAAATTTTTGAGCCGCCATTTTGAATCGAAGATGAAGACTTTTCCAACATTTCGGAATTTTCCCCTCACATGCGCTGTAATCTACACACTTGAACGCAATTTCGTGACTCCACCATATCTACAAGTTGTGTAGAATTAGACGCCCCCTTATAACATTCCTAGCACTTTCCTACACCGAACATGACTATCTTTTTCAAGTTTAAAAGCGGATTCGCAAACTACGCATCAGAATAAACATCACCTCGAAATTTCAACGTCCTACATACAGCCATTACAAATTTCACATTTTTTCAATTTGCGCCGTGAAACGAAAACGAATTTTAATGTTCTTTTTTCTATCATAAACTATTTTCCTAGCTTCACTGCCTGACAAAATATGACGTTTCTATGGTGTGCGGAACTACTCTAAAAACCAGCATTTCGAAACGACGAAAAATTTCGACACTTCATTTACATGGAAAATGTCGCCTTTTTCGTGATATCGGAATTTTCTCATTACTCACATCCCATGACGAACAAGTATGCAAAATTTGGTGTTTGTATGTTTTGTGGAAGTATGCAAACAATTAAGTGTGTTTCCGATTATAGAGGTATATAAATAATTCCCCACAGGTGCCGGCCGCAACGTACCAGTACTATGTGAGCAGTAAGAACGAAGTCGAAAATCTAAGGAAATCGGTAGTGTAGGGGATTGACGTGAGCCTACTGGCCAGGAGATCTGGGTTCGATTCCTAAGAATCTTTTTCTCACTTTTTCTTTCTTTGAAAGTTTATTTTTATAGCATATATTGTTTGCCTATAAGGTTGAGTCTATTATAAAACGCATTTCACTCCAACCGGTCCTGTAAACAAACTACTGAACCGAAAGAGGCACTTTTCCATGTATCCCGTATATTATAACTATATACGTACCAACGAGAAAATTGTCAAAATGTGCGTATATATATATATATATATATATATATATATATATATATATATATATATATATATATATATATATATATATATATATATATATGTGTGTGTGTGTGTGTGTCTGTGTGTGTCTTTGTGTGTGTGTATCTCCTTAAAAGTTATAATCTTATACATTTTCAGTTGTGGTATAGACTTCAAACTTGGTATACGCATCTATCTAAACGACCAGTATAAAAAGGGAGATTGTTTGCAATTATTTCCGGTTCGAAGCACACACTATCCTCGCGAGACAAAATGTATTTTTGTCTCGTCTGTATACTATATCGTGGAAATGATGCTCAATGTTTTTTTCCAAAATGTTTTTTGGGGGTACACTGCCTCCTTGGGGCTCTTAAAGTGCCCCCACAGGAGACCAAATAATACTTGTATAAATGAAAAACAAATAGAATACTATGAGCAGTGCCCCTGGGAATACTAACTGTGATCCTCAGGAACATTGTTTCTGAAAGAAACACTGGTGTTGCACCACCTCTAAAGCTACGTATGTTTCTTTCTAAATAGTTGAGTATCGTCTCGAAGCTTCACACGAACATACTGCCTAGTTTCGAGACGATATCAACAGTTAGTGTATAAATATATTCTTTTCGTCTATGTCTGTAATAACGAAAATATTTTGTTCACGCAATGCCAACAGAAACTATTTTGATAAAACGAAGCAACGTGATAAGAAAAAAAACGTAAGATAAAACAAGGTTCGGCGGGGAATCGAACCCAGACCTGCTCCTCAGAAAGCAGACACTTTACCGCGCAGCTAACTTACTACGTTGAATTCTGTTTGTTTTATTCTCCTCAATATACCACATAAGAGTCTAAATGAAGGCAATTCAAAAATATGGCAATTTTGCATTCAAGATGGCGACTTCTCCAATGATTTGTTTCTTCACTTAAACTGAACTACGTCCTTAATAACATAGCGAAACCTGGCTTATCTACCAAGAGCACAACTTACAATTTTCATGGTTACAAATTTTTGAACCGCCATTTTGAATCGAAGATGAAGACTTTTCCAACATGTCGGAATTTTCCCCTCACATGCGCTGTAATCTACACACTTGAACGCAATGTCGTGACTCCACCATATCTACAAGTTGTGTAGAATTAGACGCCCCCTTATAACATTCCTAGCACTTTCCTACACCGAACATGACTATCTTTTTCAAGTTTAAAAGCGGATTCCCAAACTACGCATCAGAATAAACATCACCTCGAAATTTCAACGTCCTACATACAGCCATTACAAATTTCACATTTTTTCAATTTGCGCCGTGAAACGAAAACGAATTTTAATGCTCTTTTTTCTATCATAAACTATGTTCCTATCTTCACTGCCTGACAAAATATGACGTTTCTATGGTGTGCGGAACTATTCTAAAAACCAGCATTTCGAAACGACGAAAAATTTCGACACTTCATTTACATGGAAAATGTCGCCTTTTTCGTGATATCGGAATTTTCTCATTACTCACATCCCATGACGAACAAGTATGCAAAATTTGGTGTTTGTATGTTTTGTGGAAGTATGCAAACAATTAAGTGTGTTTCCGATTATAGAGGTATATAATTCGTTGGTGTCAACGATTTCTAAGAGGGAGAGGATGACATTTTTGGTTTTGCCATTTTGTACTCCAAACGAGAAATCGCATACTCTCTTTGACGTTAGTACTATAGCGCTCTGCAATTATCTCTATCACCTGTTTGACGATGTCCGACATTACTGATGTTAGGTTCCCCAAAGATGTAATGGTGTACCCTTGCTTCAACTTCTGAATTATTTTCTTTTTCCGATTCCACGCAAGCTCTTAACAGTGCTTCATCTAGATACAGCGTGAGCTACAAGGAGCGTTAGTACAAATATCAGCGTGTTTCGATGCTGTTGCTCCAACATTGATAAACGTCCTCTTCGGGCTGGTTGGTTACATGGTGACCTTGCATGTTATTCCCCTCTCAGAATAGTAATGCAGCAGAAGAAGTAGAATATCAGTGTCATGTGATATACCTTAATGATACACCTTAAGTTCTCCGATGGCAATTGTAAATGCCTGTTGTACGGTGATAATATCTGCTTCCCCGTGTTCGATGTACAAGTCTGTTCTTGGCTTTGATTCTCCTCCTGACACTTCATGTGGCACGGATTCTTTACTGGACAGAACGAGTTTGTGGACCTTTCTGGTAGAAAGGCGGCAGTAAACCAGATGTTTGCATAGCATGGCAATCACCTGCAATTTGTTTGTGGGTCAAAGTTAGTACTTTTTGCTTTGGTGGGAGAGGTATGTAAAGAGTGAGTTGATGCTTTCTGGTTATATGTGAACACGCGCGCATCCATCTTGATGGGCTTCTGATTCTGTATGGGTTATATCGATCAAACATGAGGTATTCTTGCTGTACTGTACTGTGGGGTTACAACCACAGTTATTTGCTCAATTATCAGTTCTTTACTGAAAGAATGTGGGGATAGCACTTCGCATGGCAAGAGAGAAAGTACGTGGGGATCTGAGCAGTACAGCGCTGAATTAATTAATTGGGGATGAATGAAATGAAATGCATGTTTTCTAATAGAAGAAATTACAGAGACGCAAAGGTTAGGAAAGGAAAGGGTTTTACTGTACCTCAGCCATTTCGATATGATGAGCCACTTCAATTATCGGGTGAAGCCTTATCCTCCAATCCGTTGAGTATTTCCGTCTGGTATCGATCCCGGACCTCACGTTCGAGAGTTGAAGAACCTCTCGACCTCAGGGCAACAGCTCCAGATGTCCTGGCCTCTTCGGAATGACACCTCTGTCATGCAGTGGATGGTGAGGGCCCAGCTCATCATAATTATCTTGGTCAATAGGGAAGTTTAATTGCTGAAACGGCGTAGCTGAGTTTGTTTTGGTGAAGTTACGGAAACTAGGAAGAGAATGGTAAGCATGAATTTGTATTGGGATGAGGTGACAACATAGGGAAGTCCTCTTCTTTATTATTTAATAATTACAATTTCTTGTTTGAAAAACAAAATAACTACATACAGGGAGAATTCAAAATAGGCGCTTAGCCTGAATATCCTCTACAGTATATGTCAGAATCTTGGAGCTTACGTTCCACGAAATAAGTAACTTTTTACACAAAGTCAAAGACTGTCCAATTTTACATTCCAAGCTACTGTCTAC
Organism: Thermobia domestica; assembly: GCF_964235325.1. NCBI lineage: Eukaryota > Metazoa > Arthropoda > Insecta > Zygentoma > Lepismatidae > Thermobia > Thermobia domestica. The sequence continues at coordinate 69,714,926 of NC_137463.1, read as the reverse complement.
AGTACAGCAAACCCTCAATAACAACTGCATTTGGAGACGATTGAAGTCTCTCGGACACTGCAATGGCCAGCAGTTCCTTTAGCTTTAATTTGGGAATGAATCTCATCTGGTCATCATCTCTGAAGAGGGAAGTAGTCAACTTATTCTGTCAACATTAGTCCAATCGTCCTAGCGTAAAACAACGATGTATCAAATACGAACTCTGTACCGACCTTTATGACTGATAAGTGTCACAACCTTTTTCGGGATGGAGTATGTGACCCTCCGGGCCATGACTCTTTAAATGCCTGCATGTCTGCCTTCCGATGGTCAGGATGCTGAGGATTCAGGGAATCGATGCATTGAGTTAATTACCGGTACCTTGTATATCACAATCAGGACTGTCAGATTTTATTCTGGCTGTAAATTATTTCCGGTGTTGTGTGACGGACCTGGTTGCATGATTATTCTCGGCCATATGATCAATGTCTTTGACTAGTTGACTTTTTAGATGTCCAAATTGTGGACCCATATCTTCACCATATGCCGATTGAGCATTTGACCCGCAATGCCACTTTGACTCTTCCCATATCACATGAATGTAGTTTCAATAAACATATTAGTTCAAATTTAAACACTACCTCTACTGTACTCTTACTAGCTAACTACGATTGCCCAAGAGTGCCAAAGTTGCAACCTCCCGATTTTGTTTAGTTGTTTACTCCTTGAGCGAATTCCATGACAAAACTTCCCGTTTAACTAATTTCCATATCCAATGGACTCGGCCTCCGAACTAGCTGTCACTTTCAGCACCTTTTGTCAAAAAGTTGGTACAATTCTACACAATTTAGCACCATTTAACAAATACTTGTCACATTTTCAGTCACAATGTCAGTTTAGTTATCTTATATTCTTCTGACATCCTTCGTTGGTCTTACAGTCTATTAATGCAAACACTTTTTCAGTAGTTAAGGCGATGTCCAGAAGATGTCTCTGTGAGGAAAAGAAATATTTTTAGTTTTTATCTTCCTCCGTGGAAAATTTTACAATTCACGTTCATAAGTAGTAGTAAAGAAATAAAATTCGACAACGCATTGTCGTTTCTAGATATAAAGATGAAGATGTTTTGCAGTTCTATTAAAAAGAAAAGTACAGAATGGCGTAGAGAACGCTTTGCTTACTGTGCCTTATCAACGATTTGAATCACGCAAACATAATTCATTTACGTGTTGTTACGTATGTTGCCAGCTTAAATCATGAACATTTATGTATTTTCAGAACAACTCATGAGAATCTATCGATGAATAAGAAATGTACGTATATATTCTTTCTTATATTGTTTTCAATGTCCTGTGTGGAGGACAAAAGCAAGAATAATTACGAAGAATTCTAAGCGTACAACGTTTGGAACGTCTCACAGGGCAAAATTTGCGAGTCACCAACAGATTTGAATTTTGTCAAACATGTTGAATGAAGTACAATTTGTTATTCAATGAAAACCAGCACTGAGCAACTATAGGAATATGCATATAGCGTGCCAGGGTGTAGGTTAAAATGTTCATTTCCAAGAAATTATTCTTTAGATGTGTATTGTAAGAAGTGCAAATTATTAACTTTCAGGAGTTTCTTGGAAATCAGCTGCACCAACTCATTACATCAAAACTTCTATCAAACTTAAAACAGCCTGACATAACAATACTGACTTTTTTGTAGTATTTATTTTGAATATAACATTTGATGCAACATTGTATTTCCATTAATCATTCTTACAAAGAAAAACAGTAAAAACATTACTTAGCGGTAACACTAATATCTTTTGTAATCACATTTGGATTATGCTATGCACTATTCCATGAACTATCTGAGTGGTAGCTATCATGTAACAATAATAAAGCTGATGAAAACCATTATTTATTACTATGCTTACTTCGTGATGAAGTATTGTGCCGCTAATTAAAATGCATTTCTAGAAACTGAAAGATTATAGAATGTATAATGAAATGTGGAATCCTTTCTATATGTCAAATGGCATTACTTGGATTTGGTGCACTGCTAAGATAGACAAGAATCTATTTACATATCAAATACAGTTATAGATTTGAGCAAACAATTGAACAAGGACATACCAATAAGTCAGCAGGTGGGACTATATTTTTAAAAGATGTAATAATGCATAAGATGTAAATATTATTTTATATTCAAGTTGTCGCTTCAAATTTCATTATAGAAAATGTAGATAAGCATATGATCGAAACGTATCATGATTCCTAAGAAGCCTAAATGGAAAATAATTTCTGAATGAATACTTTTCAATGAGAAACGTTTGTAAATGTTAGGAAACAGTCAGAAATACGAGCCTCGTATAAATACGTTATGCAGAAATGACCGTATGCAAGGATACTTCGGAACCTAAGTATCCAGTGGTGATTTTCAATGGCTGTTCAGCAACCATATAACTTTAGGATTGGAATTGATTTTGAAATTAAGTTTCATGCCGTGAAGAAAAGTTCTCATATAATGAGCTTAATTGGACAATGCAATCTTAAAACGTGCAATGAATCAAGCAAGTTCTCTTTCGTCTCTGTGCACTATTATTACTTATTTTATTAAACTGATCAGTAGTAAAATGTATATCATTATTCTAATGATTTCTCTGTTTTTCATCTTTGGTCAATACAGCTAAACACATTCAAACTATCTCGGCATATAGTTTAGCTTTGTTCAATACAAAGTCGAGGTGATAGTGGTTTAGAAAAAAAATCACAGTTTATTTCATTCCAATATATTGTCGCCTCTAAACCCTGAGAATATTGGATCTGTAAAAAAGGGATACTGGATGTTACAAAGGAAAAATATTCTAGGACAATGAAGTAATTGTGTCTTCAGCTTGTGTGAAGTAATTGTGGCTTTTGTAACATAAATGCCTCTGTCATCCGACACAATTTCTTTGAAAGGAATATCTTCGCTAATGATCAAGTGATGCAACATACCGCTAAAGTATTCTTATCACACAGACTTCAGACTTTTATTTGCACTGAATCCAATCATTGGCTGAGCGATGCTAAAGACAAAGGCTAACTTAAATAGTAAGGAATTGAGTTTTTAATTTTGTATGCCGACGAAATTTAGAAATTACGAAATTATAGCGGAGATTTGATTTGTACTATCTTAGTAATGAAAAATTACATTGAAATTAGATGATTACCAAGTCAATTACAGAATGTGATTTTGTGCGAAAGTTAGTAGGAAATATAGTATATTAGATGTATTCGGGATTAGCGTAAATGTATGCTAGATCACTGAAGAAGTCTAATAAAGAGAAACTGTCATGCTATATTTTGTGTTTATTGCATCGAAATTTTACATAATAAGTACTCGCTTATATCCTATTGTTAGCCCAGACCAGAGGTGGGAAACTTGAGACCTTTAGAGGTGAATGATGATTTATTAGCATTATTCAGCACAGATCCAGAAGGCCACGACTGTGACTATGAATACCCATATTCCCTATCAATGGTACAGAAACTTGGCGTGATTCTGCAATGCAGCTCTCTTGGAGGAGTACTAGTATGGTGGGTAACTGGGTACTGAACCTGAGTGACTTTCTGTAAACACGGAAACTGCTCTGATTCAAGCCTAGGTGTTAACCTGTTACTGCCCTCAAACTCAAACATCAAAATGGATTCCTAGAAACTCTTCCACCTCCAATCCCTTCCAGACCTTCCTCCAATATTTCTTCTAGGAAAATCGTATAATTCCCATTTTGCATCGGCACTTACAGTCCATTTGATACAACTTATCTGTTGTGACAGTTGCTTTCCTCTGTTTATTTCTTCCTGCGTATGGGCATAAAATTCAGGCAAGAAGAACTTGTTTCTGTGGCAACAGCACGTTCAGCCAATTTTAGTGGCTCATTTCTCTCGCTCTACAACGGTAAAAATTCCACCCATTAATCACTCTGCCAATTTGAATATAAAGGAATGCACTGTTTTAGTCGAATGTCAGCTTGAGTAGTGGAATTGCTGGTTAATAAGAACAGTCTTTTAGGTCACTTTTCTGAATTTCGTGTTTTAATACCCGAAGCAAAAGCTGGTAATACAGCAATGAGAACCACGTGTGCGTAGCGAGGCTGTCAAAAAGGTTCAGTAGTATCAATTGCAATATAGAGTGATCTTTTTGTACCTACGGTCGTCACCTTTCTTGGTCTGTTACCAGGAAGATAGATGGACCTCTTTGATGTTAAATTGTGGCAGTTTCACCTGCGGAATGGACTTTGTAGTTCTGGTTATGTAATTATTTTGAGATGAATTCAACTCTACGTCTGGCAAGAAAGCCACCAGACTTTAGAAAATTGAAACAATGAGTAGGTCATTCATTTGTACTACGTTTGTACCGAAAATATTTTCGTTCGTACCATTTTCCTTATAAGGTTACTTAAGAGGTCAACTGGGAGGGGAGGTATCTTGGTCGAAAACTATCAGGGTACAAACAAAACGTTTTTCGGTACAAACGGTACAAACAATTTGCTTTCGAATGGTATATTTCAATTTTTTTAACTGTGATACGGGGGGGGGGATATCTTGGCGTCAAAATAGCCCCCCTCTCAGTTGACCTCTCAAGTAATCCTATAAGGAAAACGGTACAAACGAAAACATTTTCGGTACAAATTGTACAAATTACAAACGAATGACCTAGTTTCAAAATCGGGGGGCATTCTTGCCAGACGTTTCAACTTTTGGTTTCTTGAAATTATTCATCTTAATGCATTATATATTTAAAAATTATGTATTTTACACTCTCGATTTGAAATAGTTTATGTCAACAATCTGAATCAAGTTTTGTACGTAGAAATTTCTAACATTAACGTACATTATTTAAATTTCTAACAGAAGTATTCCTAGAAAACCTACGGGCACAATGTCACCATTGTTCACTGCTTTCTTTATAGTCAACTACATAAAAAGAGATTGAGGAAACGAAGAACCTGATCCATTGAAGATTTCAGTGGTGATAGTCACTGTTCCAATTGTGGAAGCATACCACTTTGTTCAGTGAAATTCTTAGCTAATTACAACCTTATATGTCTTTGCTTGTAATAGAACCAAAAATGTTTCGTGTCCGAGGTAAAACCTCTTTTACATAGTCATCGTTCTTCGATTGGTTGGTTTCGAATATTTCGAATCTACACTTTATTTTAATTAAATTCACTGGTTTTAATTAAATGTATCGCTTAAATTTTATTGGGGCATGGTACAATTTTCAAGCTCGTGTAGAAGCTAAATACAGGGTGGTATGCTCCTATTTTTAGTACACAATATCTTTTCTGATTAATGAACTTAAATGGTTGTTTTGAATTGTGTAGTGCTGTATGATCCTTTTCTTTTCATAATTCAACGTTTGCATCAGCAGCAGTAACGCAAAGTTGCAGGCAGAGTCCAAAGTTTGTGATAGATCATTGGAACATATCGCTTGGTACGGACCGCCATTTTTTCTCCAATCACGGATTTCATAGTAGCCAAATCACTCGTTTTTCTGTTCACAAGTAGCCAAATTTCATGGAATAGGTTCCTAGATCTATATATCAGGCATTACTGGGTGCACCTTGGCGCACCTCCCCTTTTTAGCGATGATTTACTGAGAATGGATTGACAATGCTTTCCCAGGCCGCGATACCAGACTTTGGAGAACTCTTGAGTAGCCACCCCGAAGCACAGACATGACCAATTCGATTTATTTCTCTGCGGACACTTCAAAGAGAAAGTGTAATCCAGGAAACAAAGTGATTGGGACGTTTGGAAGCAGTTATTAGGGAGAAGTTGTATCACTGACCAGTGGTATGTTTCAACAATGTATCACAAACATTTAACTCCATCTGCAAGGGTGTGTTGCTAAATCTATTGCTCACTTTGAAGTACGAAATAGCAAGGACCATACGCTATACAAAAGAAAGCAACTACGTAAATTCATTAATGACAAATGTATAATACATTAAACACATGGACACAATAGTGAATCAATCCATAATTGAAGACTCGCTGTGGAAGACGTGTAAGTGCCAGCTTCCAATTGTCTAACTTATTTTATTTTTTAATATTTTTATGCCTTAGTTAGATTTTCATACTTCGTAATATGCTAGAATATATTCCTAAGCAATAATATTTTCTACTTTGTGACGCGTGGGCACAATTTACTATCTTTTGTCTCTACTGTTACTGTATCTTTTGCTTTTGGCAGTTACATTGTTTTCTACAGCTAGTTTTCAATTATAAAAACCAACAAATATAATCCTCGTTCTAAAAGTCATTAATCCTTAATTATTAATTTCCATATTTAATATTAAATCATTTGTGTAAATGCACCATAAATCCATACAAAATCAATTTCTTTTTAAATAATAATAACTAAACAGCTTGGTATTAGTTTAAAATAACACAAAAAAACTTTGTGTCTCCAGTTGTTTATAATATTTTGCTCCAGGCACACATGCAGGAATTTATTTCGGGAGGAGTCCAGATTCAACATGAGCATAAACTATATTAAAAATTGAAAGAAAATCAAACCTAAAATTAGACTAAATTTATAGAAAATTCAAAATTTCGGGGAATCCGAGCTCTCAGGACCCACCCCTGCATACGTCGCTGTTTAGCTGTTGTTTTTCAATATATTCATGTTTTCTTTGCATTTCGTCAGATATCTTATTTCAATTACTGTGGATCTAACATTTTGAATTCTTTGGTCTGATCAATTTAACTGCATATAGGCCTAATCATTAGGAAGTATTGGAATGCTAAAATTGTGTACTCTTAAACTTATAACAATGTATAATAAATATTGCATACGCATATTTGTGGAAGAAATAGTTCCCACCATGCTTCATACGTTAGTTCATTACTGGAAATGGTTCTTGCTTAAATTAATTTGTTTGTCGTAGTTCATTTTAGAACCAGGGCCGTAAGTTAACTAATATGGGTTTAGTGGTTGACAAAAGCTTGCCACGAATTTTTCTCTTTTGTTTTTATCCCTTGTTTCACAAGTTAAGCTTAGACAATATAAATAAGCGTAAGTAACCCAGATTAGAAACATTTTTAAGACGGCGCCAATATTTCAGTTTAGACTAGAGTTTCTTATTCACTACATGGATAAAAAATTCAATAGTTACACTGATGTGCAACAAATGTGGATTTTCTATTATTCTTTTTTGCTTATATCTTCTTATTTGCAAAATAGAGATATAAATTCTCAGAAATTAGTAAACCCATGAAGTTTATTACCATAGTATTATTACAAGATCTAAAGCGACATTTTCTTTAGAAAGAATACAAAATGAAGACGTGAGTAACGATCTGCATGTTATCCAATATGTTCAATGGCTATAAGTTAGTAGACAGGACTAAAAGTTATCATTGATAGTCTATGGGATTAAAAAAAAAAAAAAAAAAAAAAAAAAAAAAAAAAAAAAAAAACATACAAGCATGATAGTGCGTTGAGGGAATATGAGGGTATATTAACAGTTGTTGAGACGGTAAGAGTTTCCTGTTAAACATTATTCCTTCCTTACTAAACATAAACAATGATACGTATCATAAATATATTCTGTTAAATACTTATACCTGAACTAGCGTGTGACTTTTTCTTCTCTTTCCCTTATTTTTATTTCTGGTGCGTGGGATCTTTTGTTCGATTCCCGACCATGTAAGTTTGTAGTGGAAAACATTGTGTCTATGAATTTTCTCGAGATACTAACGTTTCCTCCAACATTCTAATCCCACCAATTTTTACATCACCATTCATTAATCTACGTCCCCTTAGCCTAAAGGTTACAATCATGGGACATTGAACTGAAAGAATTCATTTCACTTAATTTTATTAACACAAACTTTTATACGGTTGTTTAGCAGCGTTGAATTACGGAGAAAATATGTATTTCAATTCTTGAAAGGTATATCATCCTGTTATTTATCAGCGTTTTATAATTCACAGTTGAAACATGTGTGTAGAAACATATTTTTTTTTTTTCACAAAAAATCTTCATCACAAGAGCAACAAATTTTTATCCGGAAGAAAGTGTCTGAATGCTGGATCTTGAAATAAGGGTTTCACACTCATCACGAATAACTCAAAAACATAGGCTGACACCTAATGCAGAACAGATTGCACGTGCGTGCTCAGTTCTCATCTAACAAAATTAATTTTTTAACATAATTTAATTACAAACACGCATTACAAAAGACCCCATCTAGATTCCTGGTGGGAATTCATTTGATTTGCATCCCACGTTAAGGCTGTCCGTATATTGGCAAGAGGACAGGACACTTGAGCTGATTAAGTACCGAAAGCAATGCTACAACGCCTATACCGCACGTTCACCCAAGCTTGAGATATACAAATGTCACTCCAGCTTAGTGACTCTGACACACAGTAAATGCACTCTGACATCTCTCTTCTAATCTTCTGTTTTCCCTTCTTGGCTGACCTTCCTATTGTTAATATACTCTCGATTTATGCTTTATATTTACGTATCACACAGCACGGAACGCTGAATTTCGAATGAACCAACCATTCTAGAGGAATTGAAGACAATTTTCAAATTAATTTTGAAAAAAAGCAAGGAACTGCTCTTCCAACTTGCTCCACCTAATAGGATACATATTCCATTTACGCATCAGGCGATTGTAGCACTCCACGTTCAACGGTGTTATTATGGTTCACCTAGTTGAATACAGAATAATAGTTTTATATCTACTTTGAAGTCTTTATAAAGGTTCTTATAGCTTTCAAAAGATGTCGGAAATCAATAAGCCAATTATTTATATTGATTTGTAAACATTTATTAGTTTCCTGTACATGTAGCTTAGAGCAAAAACTTATAGACATTTCTGAACATATAAAACAAGTTGTTACGGTATGATTGTTACGTACAAAGAATTGACATTCCGAGTCTTCTTTATCAAGAATATTAAGCTATTTCAAAGAAGAAAGTTTCTTCTTCATTTTAATACGAAACGTGAGCAATCAAACCAGCATAAAGTATTAGTATTATATACTCAGTAGTTATCTAACTACCAATGGCCTGGTGATTATGAGAAGAGTTTTTGTCTTGGATTTTAGAAAATGCTATGCAATGTGTTAATTGAATGACTTTTATTTATTTTAGTAGTTATTAGGTTGTATCGTTTTGCATTTTTGTTGGAAATTCGATGACGGCTAGTGTGGACCTATCTTTTCGAATTTTTTGGTACTTTTTCGGACAACTCCTCACCCAGCCTTAAGGGACTTAAAGTTTTTTTTTCCGCGTCTGGTTAGGCAACATGCACGACACAAATTATAGAAAAGCTACTTGGGGTCGTTTCTGGATTTGCCTGATGGTTATAATACAATTATTTTATTAAAAGAAACTTGTAGCAATGCCAGTAAATATGTACTAATGTTTGTGAGTTAAACTACAGCCATATTAGCTCAGTTGTTGGAATGAATGTTCAGATTTTGTCAGAATGCCACTTTAAAGATGATCGTAGGCAAAGTCTTTGTTACAAAACGATTTGTTTTGTGTAACTCTTAGCTTTGTATGTACAGTCAGTGACAAAAGTTCGTTCCTTCTGCTAAAACTTATTTTGCCAATAACTCCGACATAAATTCAATTGCATAAATTCAATTGGAAGTACATAAATTCAATTGCAGTTTTGGGGCCGCGGTGGCTGAATGGTAGAGCATTCAGTTCTGGTGCTTGGGGTCCCCGGTTCGATCCCAGCCCCCGCTAAGTGAACTTTGTGGTGGACAAACACCGTGTGCGTGGGTTTTCTCGGGGTTCTCCCGTTTCCTCCCACTTTCTTCATTCCACCATTTCATTCATTACTCATCATCACCGTCTCCTTTAGCCTAACCGGCATAGTCGTGGGACGTAAAACTCAAAGATTTCATTTCATTTTCAATTGCAGTTTTCTGTAATATTAAGATAATGATATTTCGTATAAATTAGCGAAAACTGTGCCAAAATCTGTCCAACCGTTGCCGAGTATCAACAGTCGTAGTCACTGGCCATCTCTTCCTACACTTGCATGTGCAGGAGAGACAGATGTCATTAGCTTATGTCATTCGACTAGGCTAATCACATGATTTCAGGAGTAACCAGACAACCAGCACGGCCTGTTGACTTTAGCTTCTTCAGCAACAGTTTCGAAATCTTTGATCTACAACGAAACGCAGTATTTCGCCACTTTCTTAGTTCCTTCTTAATCGTCGGCGCCTACCTCTTTCCGAACTACAGCACTGCTATAAAGCGGTACGTATCCGGAAATGATAGCTGAAAGTTGTTCCTAGGTTTTCTCGTAAATTCCATTCTAGCACAACCAAGATCGACGATGATTTTCTGGCTAGACTGAAGACAGTCGTTTTATTTATATGATACTTTTGGGGAAGATGAAAGAGGGCAGATCTCTAGACAAATAAATTATCTTACTTTATATTTTAGTATAGTTTTCTTTTCTAATCAATTAATTTTCCATTGGTGAAGAGCTTTTTCAGCATCTGTCCAAGAAATGACTTTTGAGCAGGGCATTTAGACATCCAAGTTATGCCAACAAATGCTATATTTATGTACAAATATGCAAAATAGGTATACAAATGCTTCGACACACAGTGGAAGTGTTGCAATTACAACTCGGATTTACCGTCCAGATTTAACGAAGTATCCAGTTCACATAAGCTGAAAGAATCCTTGGGCGCTTTGGAATCCAATTTAGAAGAAGAAATTCCGCTACAGCAGCTATTGACCATGCTGACTTCTTACAGACTACGCAACTAAAATCCTGTATTTAGAGAACAAAGAAAATCTAAAAGTCCTAAAAGAGAAGTTCTGAGGCAAAAATAAGAAAAAAAGATCGACATTTTAATAAGTATCTGCTACAATCTTATCAAATAGAATGCTTCTTAGTTTGGTTGTAACTATGATAGAATTATATACATGATTCGAGAATTATTTAGTAGTAAAATCTCCTCTGTGATATTTTTCAAAAACATTGTGCTGCGAAATACGTTCAACTAGACATCGAAAGATTAGTTTACATTCAAAAGGGAAATTTAAGATAAATAAATGGTACTTGCCACCACACTAAAGGATGGGTCATGATAAGGGCCGATTTCTGCCTATCAATGGATTTTTATAAAAAATGATACCTGTTATCTACACGATAATCCGCGTCAAAGGTCTTTTAGATTATGTTGAGATCATTTCCGGTTGTCCCTGTAGAGCGTCCGGAAGTTACCCATAACTCTAACCTTCGAAAACCCGACGTAGGTGCGTGAGAAACAGATTTTCGTGGAATGCGCCAACATGATGGCAAAATTCTTAATAACGTGTTATTCAGCTGATAAATGGATTTAAAATAACCAAATAGCAAGACCACAAGTTGATTTGTTACATCATGAGAGCAAGTTGTTTAAGAAAAAGCGTGTTCGGTCAACCTGTATTTCGCTCTCAATATTCGTTCGTAGTAACAATAGAGCGGATACTCAGAACAACAACAAAAATTGCCAAACTGTAGTCTGATATGTCGTACTTAAACATACTAGATACTCAGATTGTTCTTGAAGTCCTCTATATATAAAACAAAACGTTGCACTTGAAATCGCGTGTATGATATGAGTCCACAGTAAATCACAAAAAATCAATTATGCAAACAATAAACTATCAAAGAAAAATACTTGAAGATTTTTGTGTTATATATCGTCCTGAAGAATGCTTGATCGTATTCTGCATTGTCAATTCAGTCAACATCCAATTTACCCTGGGCATTTTCAACGTAATCCTCGTAAGATGCTGGGCCATGGAATGCAGTTGGGTCGTGCGTGCGAAACCCTAGATACCACAAGAAAAAGCTGCGTGAGCACAGCAGCCTATTACCCTGGCACCGGCTTCACACGGGGAGTACGATTCCAGAATATCAGCAACATCGTACTTTATCCAGAGAGTGTAGGTGATGGAAGTCGTGTGGACTAGACTGGATTTTAACACGACTGACATAATCCCTTTGCTGATTAAGAAAGAATTCATGGGCCAATCCAGTGTGCACATGCTCCCTAGGATAGCTTTATACTAAATGCTCCCTAGTATAGCTTTATGCTTGTTTAAGTTGAAAAACGATGCCTTCTCATTTGTATTAAGGATGAAATAACCACCTCGGGTTCACCGTCAATTGTTCCGTCGTCTAAGAACCAAATGAAGAAATCTTGTTTCTTTCTCTCTGAGAAGAAATCTTGTTTCCGTTGAAAAAAAAGACACTTGGTTGAGCATAGCATTGTTATAAATACGGATAAATTGAAGGAAAATTTTTCATCATTGAGGCAAGCATAGGATCCAAGCGAAGCTCATTAAATGCGTTACGAAAATCCAACTTTACGGCCACTTTTCGTTGGACTGTGAGTAGAAGCGAAATAATCTCGATTTGCATGAACAGCTGTCCTGCACCATTAGGAATACAAACTCTAAACTGATGGGGGTATAAACATTTTTTAACTGGCTCACGTATAACTAAGGCATAAAATCATAAAGTTATTTAAGTTTGGATTCCTGTTTCTTCCACGTTTCGTCTGCTTTTATAAACAACATCACACATTTTACAGTTGTAACGTGTGCTTGAAGAACACTGAAAGGTGGGTAACCTTACAACATTTTCCTCTAATTTAAAGTTAATAGATTTTGAAGGGGCTGAACACCGATATTTTCTCTTAGGCATATATAGCGATGAGGTACGTCGCTTAGCATTTATGTGAGCCCTGCGCACATTGCACGGAGGCCTTAAATTCAATTTACGGGGTAAGTGGGTGGGGGCAGGTCCCATGCTCAACTGTAGCACTAAGTTTCATATAGCCTTGATGCTTGAAAAGACACTTAATTCCTTTATCATGTATAATTACAATTTAGAAATGGTGTTACTTTAAAAAGTATTATAACATTCCATTGCTTTCAAAGGAGTTCGGTTTACCAGAAAACCTCATATATATTTACTCAGTCTGTCTGTCCGTCTGTCCTTCCGAAATATACAAAATATCAGCACTACTTGAAGGATCATTAATTTCTCACAAGATATGGAGAGTAAAAACTTAGAAACTAGGTTCGTTGATGGAGGTGATTCATCCAGTTGAGAATATGGTATTGACAATCAATTCCTTGTGTACTTCAATGGGAGGAATTATCAACATCACCCTGGGATGATAGACTACCTGTAATGCTGTTGTGATTAGTGGGTTGTATAATTCTCAGGATGTAAAATACTAATATATTCATGCGATACAAATCTAAAATGACACTAAATGACTTTTTACTCAACAAATGTAAAGAGTTATATATTTTCGACTTTCACATGTACATTCATCTAAAACCACACTTCATTTTATTTAAGGAAAAATACTATATTGAAGTCTAGCCTTAGTAAAATTTAGCTAAGGAGTTTGGTTTACCAATAACCAAACCAAACTTCTTCACGGGACTCGGATTAGTAGTTCTGAACCTTCACGACCCTAGCGACCGTTTGGTAAATGCGATTATTCTGAGCGCCTCGCGTCGTCTTAACCGAATCCACGCATGAACAAACCTCACGTAAGACTTGAACGAAGTTATCTAAAATCCAGAAAAAGGCTTCTATTCTTAAAATTAGCTTTGAAGAATTAGTATATAAGTGACAAATACTTTATAAGTGACAATATATATAGTGTAAACATTGATCAGAATCGCATGAGCTGTCATAAAGTTAGATCTATGGGTATAAACAGTGCATATAATCACACGATACTAATATGGTACAGTAAACTCGTCGTTAAATTATCAGTATTTAATGCCAACACAAGAAAGTAAACGATTTTGTTCAATAATCGTTTCATGTTGCCAATAAAGTTTCTGAAATTTCACTAGCACAATTAACAGTCATTCAGAAAAAACTGAAACCTAAGGAGTTTTAAAGAAAAATTTGAAGCATTTCAGAAACATACTTCTAGCAGTATGTTGTCAACATTATTTTTACTTACACATCTACTAAAAAATGAAACGTATACCACAACTCATTGCATAAATGCATGCATGGACAGGTATTTTCAGTTGGAATTGAGGGATAATGACTGAGATGGAACGCTAACCCGTATGAGAAATCCGTTTATATATATATATATATATATATATATATGCTCACATAGAACTCAATATATTTACCAATCGATTGATTTTGATGGTTGGTTTATGTTGATGCGACAGTTGCAGTAATCCTTCGCAGAAATTCAAATATTGTATAAACCTAACTCGATTTAAAGAAACTTATATTTAATAGAACATTTGAAAAGAGTGCAATTTATTACCATGGGGGCTCGCAGGGGAAGAAAGGGATACCAATTGCTCCCTCTTCCTGGATTTTCGAAAGAGTTTTTATTCTTCAATATAAATGGCATAGCACTCCAAATTTGTTTATTTACCCACTACACAATTTAAGAAATTTACTGTAGTTGATAGTTATGTAACATGTATACACGAAGTACGTATTATGTGCATAAAGGTCTGCATGTTTACGAGTTCACCTATATGTCGATCTTCTGCTCCCTTGGAAAAACATCTACTAGTGTTTATCCTTATCAGATTAGTATGGCTTTGGATCACCTTTCAGAACACCTCTGTTTTGTCGCGAAAGTGACTCCAACGAGATTAGAGGGGTAGCAAGTGGAATATTACACCATTCTGCGTGCAGTGTATCACTCTGAGAAAGGATGAGAAAGGATGTGGTGAGAAAAATCTGAATCGGAGTTTTGTTACCAAAACGGACTGCAGATGATAAAGTATCCTCGGATGTAGGAACTGGATGAACCAGTTAAATTACTCGACTCACGAGAATTGTATTTTTTAATAACTTACTTTGAACATTCCTAATAAAGCACAAAACAAAATATCTCTCATCGTCTTATTGTAGTCTTCTTTAACAAAAATGAAGGCGTTTATTTGTTTTACACATTTTTTTAAGAAATTTACACTTATGCTTAAGTTATATGTTAACAATTGCAAATTGATGTTTTAATTTCACGCACAGAAAGATAAAAGCTTAAAATAATTGATTTGTACAGGGGCGACATCGTCTATACATAAGTATAACTATTATCTCATTTCATTTTAGATCATTTGTATCAAATTGCAATAAATATACGAAGAGTTAACTTGAGGGTAGGAGCCATTTTGATGACAACATATGTGATAATAATTACTTTTAAGACTGTTCCTGTACTACCTTCAGATAACATCTGATACAATGAAGGAAAAAAAATATACAACGCAATACATGTTCGACAATATAAACCTTACTAGTACCAAGTTTCAATTCTTACAATAAACCAAGTGAATAAATGCAGTTAAGTAGAGATCGCTGTAAGGAATGGCAAAGACATTACTTCTTCTTCGTATATGCATATGAATAACTTTACATGCATTACTTTTAATACCCCTCTGTTGGTTCCTTGCTTGAACTCTGGTGAAGAGCCTTGAAATTTCAACGTGTTTCGTTAGTTTACTTTGTACCTTCAACTGTAGGGTGAGATCCAAAGTTTCTTTTAGCCTTGGTCCTGAAACTGGATATTGAACAAAGAAACGCAAGTGTCCCTTGAAAGGATCAGACGAGGTAAAGTGAAAATGGAAAAAGTTAAATCATAATGAAACACCTAATAGAAAGCAGGAACAATGCGAAGATAATAAACAAAAGAACGAAGCAACAGTTAGTCAATTACTGACATGTGATTTGTGTCATTAGAAGCTGCAAATATTCTTTTTATTTTAGATTTATATAACAACAACGATTCGTTGTCAACTTTAAGAAATAATAGTTTATTGTAGATAGTCACTGCAGAATTAATTTGTAGTGCGATTCACAGAACTTCAATAAGTCTTCACTACTAATTAACTATTATTTACTTATAGGAAGAAATGAATCATTCGTTGACTTTTATGGGTATTGCTACTTGATAGATTTGAAAATGGAACTCACATAGAATTCATCTGTTAATTTAAACCTAGTTTTCCGTAAACCAAGTTTTCTATATATTTAACGTGATTTGGGTCTCCTTAACCTTTCTACCCACAACTGGGATTTAAATGAAATCATAGACAATCATGTTGGCGGCCTTAGTGACCCCTTAGTTATCACAGAGTCATAATTAATACATAGTTGGAAAGCTCATAAAACACAGATTCTAACAAGGTAACATTTGTGCAATTCCTGCCCTATTTGTAGAAGGAGAAGAAGAAACAGAAAGTCCTAAAAGATTAAGTAAATCGAGTTCATTCATTGCAGTCATCCTAAGCTGACAAAATGGTAACGGTACTAATGTGTAAACAACACATTTGTGATAATAATATAAAAATGGTGGCCATTGGTGGAATAGAAAGCGAGATAAAACACACAACCAAACTCTTAGCAAAAATGTACTTAATACCACTGAGGATTGTGTAAACATCGATAGCAGTCTGGGACGCATAATGGGACAATGACAGATCTAGGGATCTTTACGAACATTGTTACTTGCACAACCTCGACAGCGTCTACGGCTGTCGAATTTGGTTTGAATGTGTTCCAACATACGTCTGGTTAAATTGTTTCTAATTACGGATGAGCACCAAGGAACAAATTTTCTAGCTGTTATCCCCTCTCTTCCCAGCGCAGCCAACCCACGAACGGCATTATCTCAGAACTCTAAATGCGTTTATGGAGTGTAGATATATCGTAGGACTGTGTTAATCAGATCAATGTAAACGAGATGAAGGAACAACTTCGTCAGGCACTTCCTTGTTTAACGAAAACTACAAATCAGCTGGGCATAAGTGGATTAAGTCGTTTCTGAAACGTCATCCACTCCTTTCCGTCAGAACTCCACAAGCAACCTGAATGACAAGAGTCAAGGGTTTTAGAAAGGTACAGACATTATTCCAAATTTTAGAAACTGAATACGAAAAGCACCTCTATGCAGTCAATCTTGTCTTTAAAAGTGATGAGACAGGGTTTTTATTATCATGAAGGCCAAACATCTTGAGGTTTTATAGATAGATGCATTACTTCAGCGAAAAGGGGCAGTTTAGTAACACTGGTGACTTGAGTAAGCGGATGTGGAATTATCGTATCTCCACTTATAATTTTTCTGTTTAATCACTTGAAGCAGGAATTAACAGATGGTGCTCCTCAAGGATACATTTTCTGTGCACATCCATCAGGTTGGATTCAAATGGATAATTTACATTCTGGATCAAACATTTTGCAAGTTTTGTAAAGCCCAGTGCAGAAGATCCTATTCTCCTACTTTTGGATGGACATGTTTCGCATACCAGAAATCAGGATGTCATTTTATTAACTCGAGAGTCACGCATTACTATAGTTTGTCTACCTCCACGTTGCTCACACAAGCTGCATGCTTTAGACTGCATTCATGCATCCATTCAAAGCTTATTATTCTGATGAGGTACATCTATGGTTTGCTCCTCTTCTTAACCCTATTCGGTTTCTTACAATGTATCAAGTTTCTGCGTTTATTGGAAAAACATATAATCGTGCTCCTACTATTAAAACAGCAGTTATGGTTCAGAGAAACAATAATATATGCACTGATTCTCTTATGTTTCATGAAAGAAACTTTTGGAATGCTAATGTCCCAACTGTCGTGTCGTCTAAAGTGCAAAGCGAAGAGAACAGCATGACAGTACTGATTGAAGGATTGCGGCCTTCCAACAACAACAGCCACAGCATCGCAACACACGTGGTCGAAACCCATGGGAGACTAAAGTAGTTACAAGCTGCCTCTACTTAATCACAATTGGCCTTTACCACATCTTTGCAAGTAGTTAGAAATAGGTTTGCCTTCCAACGACAGCCAAAGAAACTTCAATCGAAACAGCCAAAGAGAAGGATATCACGCGAGTACAAATTAGAAAGTTAATCCGAAGAGTCAATGAGGGACTTGAACGAAGATAGTGACAGTTCTTGTGATTCTACTGATGAAGACAATCATGAGGAATGTCTACTTTGTGTTAAATTATGGTCCCGCAGTGCAGAGGAGGCATATTGGTCAAAATGTCCAGTTTGTAAAAGATGGTCCCACAAAACGTGTGCCACGAAAAGTGGGAAAAAATGCGATTGTGGCCGTTATTTTTTCTGTAAAACTGGAATCGAAATTTGGACGCCTTAAGACACGCTAATCGAATAATTTTCAACTGTTTCTTTTATTTAGGACATTTTATAATTTTATTTGTCCCGTCTGGTTTTCTTCCCCTAATATTTCGTTTTATTATTTTTTATTGTTGGTTGTATATAGTATTAGTACTTATTCCAAGGTAAGAGAAATTATAGCTATTTCAAAAGTTAAAATAAGTAGCTATTACAGCTTATTACAGCAATTTACAAATATAGGTCTAATAATGAATAAGTCCAGTCAAGTTCGATAAGTATCTTTGTATTACGTAAAACTCTGATCTTTCTTCTATTTATGATTTGATTATTTTAAGGATGTTATGTAAATTCTTATTTACTTGTCTTATAAACCTAGCAAATATGATATAAAAGCCACAATGCCTACAATGCAACATTTGGATAATTCGAACATGGACACGACACCTGCTCAGACCGACAATCCCAACTGGAATATTCCCTGGTTTTCCTCGGTCCCATCAGCTTGTGCCAGGATGGTAGTCTACTTTCCCTGAGGCCAGCGCCGAGTGCTTTCGAATCCATACAGTTAACTTAATGGAAGATGTGATCTCGGAGTTGGAGGCCCGAACACTTCCTTCTTTCCGTTCCTTGAGCTAACAAATTTATTTAATATTTATTTAAGAAGTAAATTTATTTATTAGTTATTGAAATGAAGTTATTGAAATGAGAAACGTATGTAGCGTAAATCGGAAGTCACTATACTACTACCCACTATCATAGTAGCCTAACTACTTTTATTTCATCCAGGAACCATGACTATATATGGTATTTTAAAACATCGATTCGTGGAGAAAATGGTCACTATTGAATATAATCGAATGCAAATGCAACTAAAAGGATTTTGGACACATTGAGGTTATCTTATCACATTATTTTCGTCTACTAAAAAAAATCAGGTGCAATTTCCTGCAGGCTATTTCCGCCTATGGTCAACTCTAAACTTAACTAAATTTTAGGCTGTACTATCAAATATACCAGATTCGTAGATATGTATTTTAAACTTATATATAAACTTCCGAAAGTTGTGTACCACTATACGAAAACATGTTATGAGGTAATGTTTAAGATAATGCAATATAATTTAGAATACAATCCTAGCTTGAGGACCGCCAGTTCATTAGTGAAACGAATGTATGAGAGATGGTGCTGCGTTTGTAAGTAACAACTTTATAAGTTATTATTATCTTTTGTTAAAATATAGTACAAAACTACCAAATGACTCAATAAAAGAACAGGAGCTAATTAGCGCGCTCTCACCGCTATGTCCAGTGATTTCAGAAGATCACTTCTAAAGTGAGTAATTTACAGTGCCTCTGTAAAGAAGAGTATTAAAAGATGACATAATGAAAATGTTCTCGGAGTACAGTAAGAAAAATAAGTAAAATACTTTAAACAGATTAAAATGCTTTAGGAATTAGTATTCATCGTTGTTGATGAAATACAGACATTCTAATATAGAATGGAGATCTAATCACTAGTCAATTGAACTCTGACTCAACGTTTTTTCATTTCAGCCAACCTGAATAAGGTTTTCCTGGGTTTTTCTCATTCACATCAGGCAAATGCCGGGGTGTTACCTAACATGGGTTCCAGGCCGTTTCCTTCCCTTCCCTTCCCACGGATAGTGTGCTCGCCGAGGGACGTCATTCCTCAAAGCGTGACTGGCTAAATGACCTTAGATGCCGAAAGCCCAGAAATCTAAATCCTAAATCCTAAATGAAGTGAAATAATATTGCAATCACTCAAATTTTATGGTTAGTGTTGTTAATTAAAGGTCGTTCATGTACAGGTATCGTGTACATTTTATATATATCGGAGAAACGAACACACAGGCAGACCTCCAACTAAGAGAGGCAAATGTTCCAAAATTAACTATATACAAAAGTTGATGTTGATTTAATTATTTTCAATACCGTATATTTTCCATTTCGAACATTCATATAAGAGAAAGACGAAAATACATTAACAGAAATAAATTTTATTTGGTATTATTTTTATGTAAATCAGCAGAATGAGAATTCATTGTATCATCAGTCAGATTTTCTGAATGTAATATTGCTGTATCTATGTTTACTTTCATTTCGTTGTCTTGATAAGGCTTATTTTATAACAATATTCAGTTTGTATTTTAATTTGCATCTTTCGAATTCTAGAAACCGTAATCCGATAATGTAGATGTCCCATCAAAAGAAGTGACTCAACAATAGTCTTCGTATTGAAAACAGTAGAATGAAAGTGCTCGAATTATTTATGAATTAATGATTGTTTATTCGATTAATAGTGCATTAGCATTACCTAGATACTGTACATACATTACGAAACTATTCAGTCGTACTATTTATAGTGCAAATTACATACATTTCATGATTTAGTCAGCATAATATTTGATGCAGTTAAGTCGCAGAGACGAGTTATTCTTCATAGTATACGCTTAGAGCAGGGGCGACCAGTAATTTTAGGTGCGGTTCGGACACTTTTGATAATTATTTATTGAGGTCCAAAAAAACTCATATTCCTTACTATTTTTTAAATTTAAATTTTAACTCACAAAATGATATGAAATAAATAATAGATTGAAAAAAATGTATTTAAAAATCAATGGAAGAAGTTTATATTTGTAGTTTCCAGCCAACTTCTTAATGTTAACTTCACGCGCGGAGCAACGTATGCAAAAAGGGTCTTCAAGCTGGGCGGTCGTTAATCTTGAGCAATATTGGTTTTTGAAAGATTCAGTTTTTAAAAAATGAAGTTTCATAAATCTATGTGGGGTCAAATATAATGGTCAGGTAAATTTCTTTTCCTTCTTTTCTTTTTTCTTTTGTATTTTCCATATTTTTCTGGGACATGTTTAGTCCAAATTCCTTCGGTGGATGCAGTTTTATACGTTTTCAAGGAAATATCTTCCTGAAAGTCTATTATTTCCTTTGGCGTAAAAGGCTTTGAAAAGCGGAACAACTTTACAGCCACATCAGTTCATTTCGCAGCTGTAGAAACTTCAAAACGTCATTTTAAGAATTGCTACAATTCTTCTATCTCTGTGAATTCTTGGAATCTTGCGCTAAAGCCCATATCCATGTCCAATTACATCTAAAGAAACTAAAAGTAATTTTGTCTCCCAGCGTTATATAGTATATGATTGATTTCCGGATATATGAAGGCTCATAAATAAGGAAATTACCTCTAAGGGCCGCTAAAATGAGTACAATACACTTTACATTTGAATCAATTTTACACGAGGGGACACTTCGTGCATGTACTTTGTAAGAGTAATATCTTGGTATTTACATAAGCCGTTATCTTGGTGTGTTAACAGAAAGACGGATGGACCTATTTTTGTAGTTGAATTGTGGCAGTTTGCCGTGCAGAGTGAGTTTCCGCTTATGTAATTAATTTGTGGTGAATTCAACTGTTTGTTTCTTGAACTTACTCATCTTAATGCATAATACATTTTTAAATTATGGATTTTACTCCATCGACCTTAATTCGTCTATGTCAATGATCTGAATCAAGTTTTGTATACAGTATTCACTCTGAACTTTTGTTTAAAGAATAAACAAACGTATTCCTAAAAAACATACGGACACAACTTTTAATATACATCAAGCACGTCAAATTCGACGCTGTGTGACGTTACTACTGTTTGCTGCTTCTTTTTACAGTAAACTACATAGAGATAAACAAAGAATCTGGTGCATCGATAAGCCCTGTGGTTTTAGGCAAACATAAAAATTATTGACGTGTTCTAGAGACTGCATATACAACACGTGTAGTTCCATTACTAGTAATACACTGCTAACACTTCTCTACAGTTTGACCCTGCTTCATTACCACCATTTCTTTGCTTTATCTGTTTCTGTAAGTTGCTATTCCAGGCGTAAAAGCATACTTCCTTGCTCAGTGGAAGTTGGTTGCCAATTAAAAGCTTATACCTAGGTATGTCCTGGAATACAACCAAGAACGTTTCGCATCCGAAGTTAAACCTCGTTCGCTTAGTCGTCATTGATTTGGTTTGATTATATCGTTTCTCAGAAAAGAAATAATCTACTTTTGTATTTTAATTCACTGGTTTTCATTTGAGTTCATTGTTTTTAAATTAGTTTCTTTCATATTTAATTGAATTTAATTGAATAATAAATTTAATGTGGGAATGCGTATATTATTTTTAAGCTCGTACAGAAGCAAATTAAAGGGCGATATGTTCCTATGTTTTGTACACTATATATGTCCCATAAATGAATTTAAGTGGTTGCATTGAATTGTGTAATACACTATGTTTCTTACCCGTGTCAAGATAGCCCAGCCACCAACACTAAAACGACCGGAAAATATCTCAAAATAATGGGCTAATTATGGGCTAATTACTTGCTCTAATCCTGATTTGTGGCATCCTAACGTTTAGCGGGGAAGCAGAAATCTAGGTTTATAGCTAGAATTTAAGCCAAATCCTACAATTTGATAGAGTTCCTGCTAAACGGTAGCAGCACAAAAATTTAAATTAGAGCACCAATTAGCCCATAAATAGTCCACAATTTTGGCTCTTGAGTTCGATTCGAGCTTTCTAACCTTAAGAGGGTTCTAGCTTGATGTCAAACTAGACTCGTCCACTTTGATTCCGACATCCTACTAAACAGCAGGAGCCGAAAAATCAGGAGAGCAACTAGAGCAACTAGTTAGCCCATAAATAGCCCATTAATTTGAGATATGTTCCAGCCGTTTTAGTTTTGATGGTTGGTATAACTTGACACGGGTATGTTTCTTGCCACATCATAATGCAAAGTCGGCACCAGCAGCAATAACGCAAATTTGCAGGCAGAGTCCAAAGTTCGTGATAGATATATCGCTTGGTACAGTCCGCAGCAAAATTCTTGTAACATGAGCATTAAGTTTATTGTGAAACTACGCTTAACAGTCCAGGGAATCACCTTAACGCCTAGGTGGCACCAATCACGAACGGAGATACCTCGGAGTCCTCCCTTGCACACTTGTTTTAGAGCAAAAGACTTCGTCGTTTAATAATAAACTTACATGGTCATGTTGCAGGTTTTTTCTGCGGACTGTACATACGCAAACTGGTTGTTCTCCCTAATCGCCTATTTCATGATGGCAAAAGTCTCGGTCACATGATGCCTAATACCATGTATGTTGGTTTATAGATCTCCAAAATTGACATTACTGGGTCCCTAGTGAAGATAATCCTTGTGCTACACTTGAAAAGTACCAACTGCGCCCTTCGTTGAGTGTAATGTGTGGTACCCTTGATGATTCTCTTCTTCATCTGTACATTTTTCGTAGATCATTGAACGTAGCGAGGTATGTGCACGGGCTAGAAACTTCTGCAAGTTAAAAACTGGAATGATGTGGACAATAAGAACTTTATGCATAATGGTGCACCTTCATTTTTCTTGTTTTTTAAAGAATGGCTTGGTTATGCTTTCCCAGAGCACGTTGCCAGACATCGTAGAAATGTTGAATAGCCACCGCGAAGTCCAGACATGACCAATTTGATTTTTTCCCCTTGAGTCACTAGAAAGAGAAAGTGCATTCCAGAAAACAATGCGATTCGGAAACTTTGGGGGCAGTAATTAGGAAGACGTTACGTCCATGACACTAAATCCGGTGTTCACATTGAAATATGAAATGGCAAGACCGCACTACGTTATAAAAAGAAAATAGCTACATAGATTCATTAATGGCAGATTATAACGCACTAAACTTAGGGGCATAATAGTGAATCAACCTGTAATTAAAAAAAACAACTAATATAATCCTCCTTCTAAAAGTTATTTATTGTTAATTAATATGTTACATATTTAATATAAATAATCTGCGTAAAGTAACTATAAATATATGATTCTGCAAACAAAATCGAATTTGTCTTACTAATTACGAAACAGCATGGTATTAGTTTAAAATAACACAAAACGAACCTTCATGTCTGCAGTTGTTCTTAATATTTCGCTTGAAATGTACACAGGGAATTATTTCTGGAGGGGTTCAGAGCTTCTGAGGAAGTTTTAATTCAATATGAGCATAAACTATATTAAAAATTGTAAAAATAATCAGCCCTAAAATTAGATTCCATTTACAGAAAAATCATGCCCCACTCTGAACTATATTAAAAATTGTAAAAATAATCAGCCCAAAAATTAGATTCCATTTACAGAA
Source organism: Thermobia domestica (assembly GCF_964235325.1). Lineage (NCBI taxonomy): Eukaryota > Metazoa > Arthropoda > Insecta > Zygentoma > Lepismatidae > Thermobia > Thermobia domestica. The sequence goes on along the minus strand of NC_137463.1, from coordinate 69,690,567 downwards.
AAATCATGCCCCACTCTGAACTTCCAGGACCCTCTGCTCAGGAGAGTAATGCTCCCGGAAGTAGGAACGAAAAACACAGTCCTGATTGGTTGGCGTTATCCATTTCTTGCCACGTTGCATTCAAATACCAGAAATCAAAGTATTGTTCCTGTCGGTATTCGTGGCCGAGTGGGCTGGAGTTCGTTGTGAGACGCGGTGTAGTGCACCTCGTGTGTGAGCTCCGCTGTAACTAGGTTATACGTTCGCCTTGACAGCCTTTGTGTTTGATACAATTTCAGTTGTGTGTCTGTCAGTGTACCTAACCCGGATTTCTGCATAGTTTTGTTTAGTAAATCTTAGTTTTTGTGTCACTCTACGATAGTTTTGTACCACTTACAATGAATACTTTACGTAGAAATACAGTTCGAATTGCCTTTGACAAGATGACGCGTAATATCAGGCCCAGTGTAGCCAGGATACAGGCTTGGTTAACTAACGAATTGCAATTACATATTCAGGATATTGCAGCGATTCAACTTCATAATGAGGATTATAGTTTGTACATCAAGTTTAAATGTCAAGATCACGTGGACACCTTTCTTCGTCAGCACCCGGAAACCATGAATTTTGAGCATGAAAATGGCACAATAAGTCAAGTACAGTTGTCCAGTGCAAGTATACAATATACCCGCCTACGCATATTGGATTTCCCCATGGAAATCACTAATGATGAACTTAGTGCAGTGCTTCGCCCATATGGACAAGTGATACATGTCACGGAGGAAATGTGGTCCAGTACGTTACAATTTCCAGTTTATAATGGCAATAGACTCGTTCAAATGATTTTAGGGAAACATATTCCCTCTTAAATTGTGGTTCGTGGGTGTCGTGCTGGTGTCATGTATCAAGGTCAACCGCCTACCTGCTTTATTTGTCTGGCCCCTAACCACGTCGCAAGTGTCTGTGCACGGAAAGATAAACCCCAGCTGATATCTACTTCAGCTCCCACTGCATTTAAGATGACTGAACTTTTCAGTGGTAAGATGGCGACAACTCCTAGTTATTGCCCTTCTTCACCCGATTTACAGTTGGCAACAGTTTCTACTGCCCAACCAATGGTCCTAGAGAGCACCCCCTCCCCTTCGGCTCCTAATTTACAGGATGAGAGGAAATTTCCCCAGTTGCCCCTCAAAAGTGAATTTCTTCAGTCAGCTGTATCCGAGAAGCAGAGTAAAGAGGACAGTGCCCCTCATGCTACCTCCAAGATGATACCCACTACTGCAACGACCCTGTCATCTCTCTCGCCCGACTGTAAACAGCCTGAAGTGTCTATTAACCAAGAAGCACATGTGACTCCCCCTGTTGTATTAGAGCCTCCGTTACAGCCAGTGCAAAGTGAAAACGTGTCAAAGGAAAGGAAAACAAAAGTATCTAATGAACGGAATGACGTGACAAGTGCTTTATCCGTGTTGCCTTCTAGTGCAGTGTCTTCCCTCACTCCAGCAAATGGTGAAAACAATGTTAGCCAGTGAATTCGTAAACAAACCATGTTCCAAGTGTTTACCAGGTGTGTTAGTTGAAGTTTGCCGGTTAGATATCTCTAGCAATATGTATACATTTCTGTGATGCGGCATGTATGTCATTTGTTTTTGAAAAACATTAACCTTCAAAAATACACAAGTCGCATTCAGCCAACAGAATAGCATCAGAGTTTTTTACCTCATTGAATATGCGAGTTTTGTTCCAAGTAAATCGCAATTGCGGCATGCATTGCTGTTCTTATTTCATCAAAAGAAAAAAGCAGCTCAAGCTCATCGGTTGCTGGTAGAAACCTACGGTGAACATGCTCCAGTGATTAGAACATGCGAGACATGGTTTCGTCAATTTAAAAGTGAAGATTTCGATTTGACAGACAAGAAACATCCCGGTGCAGCGAAAAATTTCAAAGACGAGGAATTGCAGACGTTATTAGATGAAGACCCAAACCAATCGCAAGCAACATTAGCAGAAATACTAAATGTGACTCGAGGAGCAATTTCCCAACGTTTAAAAGCCATGGGAAAGATCCAGAAGTATGGAAAATGGGTGCCACATCAACTGACGTATAGACAAATGAAAAAACGAAAACCCGTGTGTGAAATTCTGCTTCAACGGTTCGAAAGGAAATCATTTTTGCATCGAATTGTCACGGGGGACGAAAAATGGATTTATTTTGAGAACCCGAAGCGAAAAAAATCATGGCTTGCACCTGGTGAAGCCGACCCATCTACAGCAAGTCCAAATCGCTTTGGCCGTAAGACAATGCTCTGTGTTTGGTGGAACCAGTGTGGCGTGGTGTACTACGAGTTATTAAGACCTGCTGAAACAGTGAATACGGATCGCTATAGACAACAAATTATTAATTTGAATCATGCGTTGATCGAAAAACGGCCGGAATGGGCCCTAAGACATGGCAAGGCTATCATGCAACATGACAACGCGCCGTCTCATACCGCTAATCTGGTGCAGGACACATTAAAAGCACTTAATTGGGAAATATTACCGCACCCGCCGTACTCTCCAGACCTCGCACCGTCGGACTATCACCTTTTCGCCTCGATGGGAGACTCACTTGCAGAGCAGCGCATCGCTAATTTTGAAGACGTCGAAAATTGGCTCGTCGAATCGTTTGGCTCGAAAGAGAAAATGTTTTTTGGGGATGGTATCCATGATTTGCCTAAAAGATGGGCAAAGTGTGTAGAATCCAATGGTCATTATTTTGAATAAAGAAATTGTGAGATTCCCTGAATATTAAGTGTTTTCTTTCTCGAAAAAACCGGCAGATTTCAACTAACACACCTGGTATATCGTTCTGCCATCTTACACGTTTTAGACACGAGACCAACAACACACTGCACAGCTCTTCTCTCCCTTTTTTTTTCAAGGATGATAGTTTCACGGTCTGGTAGAAATTTTGCCTCTAAAGTAGGATTTACGTAATAGTGCCTGCGATACGAAAGCTTTATTTACATTGTCTTCTATTATATGCTGTTATATAGGTTGTTTACAAATGTACCGTCTGTTAAGAAACGTACCAGAGAGGTCATTTCCCTTCTTTTTGTTTCTGCTGTTTCTGTGCGCTATATCCGGGTCAATGCAAGAAGTTCGTAAGCCAAATGTTCGATCATATATTACATTAAATTTGAATGGAATTCAAAGTGATGCTAATCGCAATTTTTTACGAAGCTTTATCAACCAAACATCGACTGACGTTATTTTACTACAAGAAGTGTCGTTTGCAGAATTTGACTTTTAACCCCAATATATTGCATATGTCAATATAGGACCAGCGCACCGGGGTACAGCTATATTACGTAAACGAGGAATAGAGGTCTCAAATGTTATTCATTTGCCGTCTGGCAGGGGTATTAGCAATACTTGTGACAATATTACGATCATTAACCCCTTTGGGATCCTATGGTACAATTTGTACCATACGCTTTTTTCATGGTACATTGGGTTATTTCTCTTCTATTTGAGCTTTTTCGTCCGTTTTTTTTGTTTTCCAAGTCCAGAGGCCTTGTAGAAGACATTACGTATGGTTTCAGACCGTCCTGCGTCCAGACATAGGAGGTGATGACGTCATAAGTCAAAAATTTATTTTCTCATTTTCTAAGCCTATGTTCAATATTTTTTGGCGGGCTTATTTTTCTACGTAGAAGATTGAAATTTTGCACAAACATTCAGTTCACCGAGTAGTATTTACCAGATTTTTTTCCGATGTCAGTGCTAAAACAGGGGAGGAATCAGAGGGGCAAAGAGGTAAAAAAGGGATTTGTTACCCCCAAAATCCCGTTTTTCGTAATTTTCCCGCCTTACATACATGATAGGACCACGTGAGTCATACCGTCTGAAAGGCAGTTCCATTCTGAAGAGAATGACGGTCGAATTATTATCCTAGGTTAATTAGGGATGTCTCAGGGAATTTTTTAAAAAAATATACCTTGATATAGGGTAAAAGTGGGGCATGGTAGGGAAATTTTGTCTGGCGGGCCTATTTTATCGCGTAAAAGATTGAAATTTTGCACAAACATTCAGTCCACCGAGTAGTATTTACCAGACGTTTTTTTTCGATTTCTGCGTAAAAACAGGGGGCTCCAGAGGGGCAAAATTTGAAGAAAGGGAAATTTTGCCCCCAAAAATTCCTTTTTTCAGGAATTTCCCGCCTTAGATACATGATGGAGACATGTGAATGGTACCGCCTGAAAGACAGTTCTATTCTGAAGAGAATGATTGGCGAATTATAGTCCTAGGGTAATTAGGGATGTCTCAGGAATTTTTTTCCTGAGATCATAGTGTTTTATGGTCATTTGGGGCATTGTGGGAATTTTTGGTACAAATTCTCTCGCCCTTACTATTCAAGATAGAAACTTGAAATTTGGCACACACATTCAGTATACCAAGTACTATTTACCAGATTTTTGTAGATGGCTACGATCACACAGGAAGGTCCAGGGGGCACAAAGTTCGAGAAAAAAATTTCCCTCCGAAATTTTCACTTTGACATTTTTTCCCGCTTCTGGTATATGGTATGGGCATGCAAGTGATACCACTTGAAAGCCAGCTTTATTCTGAAGAGAACGAGGTATGGACCATGATCCTAGGATAAATAGTGACGATACAGTAGCTGCTTGACTGAAAGTCTAAAAAATAGCCCAAAAAGCCGGGATACCAAAAGGATTAATATTTATTCGTATTCTGGCACTAATAATCGAATAGCATGGGAACAGGTTTACTCTACTGAAATCTTACCATTGTTTCCGAATGTTCCGAATAACATAATACTTGCAGGCGATTTTAATGCTGTCTCTAGAGTAATTGTTACCACATGAACAGGACCATTCACCTACGCAATACAACCCGCATCGTCGTATCTACACCCAAAATGTACATATCCATCGTCCGTGATCACCACGTGGCCTCCTACATCGCTTAATATCTCACTCCTTACTGATCAATAGCTGACTTTCAACTTCAACTCACATTTAGATGACCGTTTCTATTTCACACCATTTCATAACAGCCTGCAACTTTCTAACTTTCTCATCATCAACAGTCGTTATATATAGCTCTGGCCATAGAGAAGGCATAACCTTCTGCGGCCCGCCCATCCCCGGATGGGAATGAAAAACATGTGAAAAAAAGTTTATTCCATCACCTGCCCTACAGCAGCTAGTTTCGTCAATACCTTTCAAGGACGTCTGGGTCCACCACCGGCGAGATCTCCAATTCACTCTTAAAAATTCTACTATGAGCAGTCGGTTGGACCGAGTTTTGGCAACCACTAATCTAGTATCCTCCATCACTGATATTCATTTGAAATTAGTTCCGTTCAGTGATCATGCCGCAGTAATCTGGACATGTAAATTTGCGCTAGGTGTTTCTACAACCTATGGAAAAACTGCTTGGAAATTGAATACTCAATTACTTGCTGACGCCGACACGAAATGTTTGTTTAGAACTAAATGGACGTACTGGTTCCGCCAACGTCACTACTACCCGACACTAAATGACTGGTGGGTCAAATATGTGAAGCCTAAAATACGAAGTTTTTTCAAATGGCAAGGAGCTGAAAAGAAACGAGACCAGCGTGAAACCCTAGCGTATCTTTACTGAGCGCTGAATGAACTTTGGATCCTGCCCAACTCCCCTCAAAATATGATTGCAATTCACAAAACGAAGGCATGGATAAAACAACTTCATGCTAATGATGTACGCAAATATTGCCATACCCTGCCAGACGGAGACTGTCTCCCGATGAACACATTACATTTTATCACTATATGGCGAAACATAAACGTCGTGTTAGGAAGGTGATTGACACCCTGAATTATAATAATACCAAATTTACGGCCCTTCCTGACATTCAAAAAGTTTTCTTTGACCATTATACAACGTTATATGCTGCCACTACGGACCCTCCCCAAGGGTATCACGATTATTTAAATTTGTTGCTCCCACAATTATCAGCGGCTGATCATCAGACATTAACTGCACCACTAACAGAAGCGGAAATACTTCACATGCTTAAGCAATGTAATCCTACCTCATGTCCCGGGAGTGACGGTTTGCCGTATGCACTCTATCAACAGTATTGGGATATCATAGGCGTGGATATGGTAACATTATATAATGAACTCTATGCTACTCCGCACTTCCTTCAAAATGATGGTCATGTGCTCTTTATTCCTAAGTCTTCTGATGGCAACACTGTCACACAATATAGGCCAATCTCCTTGCTCAGCACCGATCTCAAATCGTTTAGTAAAGTTCTAGTGCGACGCCTCAAATCAATATTTCAAGACAAAATTAGTCCATTTCAGGCTGCTCTCAATCCACATAAGAAAGTTTATTATGCGCTGACCAAGATTCGGGATGTTATAGGTTATTTTACGTTTAATAGAAAACCGGCTTGCCTGATATCCCTTGATTTTCAAAATGCATTTCATCGATTATCTCATGCCTTTCTGTTTGTTGTGCTACGAGCGTATAATTTTCCGGAAGTTTTCCTTAACTTTCTCACTCACATTTATAGCACAGCCACGGCTAAGCTTCAAATAAATGGTTTCTGTACTGCTCCCATTCCATTACAGAAAGGAGTTCGTCAGGGTTGCCCGATTTTCATGTTTTTGTTTGGCCTCGCACTAGAACCTTTATTATATAAGTTAGGTGTATATATACAACCTGATCTGAATGACCTGCAAAATATATCGGTTACTGCCTTTGCAGACGATGTTAGCCTTAGCTGTACCACTCTACAACAATTTAACTATATTATTGACAAATTACAACAATTTAGTGCTCTTAGTGGCGAACTGCTTAATTTACAAAAAAAAAAAAAAAAAAAAACGAAAGTGTTGCCCTTTCATTCTTGGACTATGGACGGCATACCCCTACCATTTGCTAACATTGAACTGGTTACGGAAGTGACAATCCTGGGCATAACGTTTTCTAATTCAGACAGTTTACAGTATGAACATATTTGGGATCCTCTCATTCAAAAATTACGAATGCTCAGTCTAAATCACAAATTGCGCAACTTAAACCTAATCCAACGTATTTGGCACATCAATAGTTATTTATGTGCTAAATTGTGGTACTCCGCTCATATATATCCCATTAGTGATTTGTATGTTCGTAAAATAAATTCCCTGATTGGTTGGTTTCTGTGGGCAGGGCATTATTTTCGTGTCAAGAGTGACACTGTTACCCTACCCCCTGACCGTGGGGGCTTGAGCCTAATATCAGTCAGAGCTAAATGTACTGCATTCTTTCTAGCTATTAATTATAAACAATTTCAAGTTACTGACCAAATCACCCACCAATGGATTTCTTGTTGGATCTCTTCCCTCCCTGCACCTAATCCTCCTAATATGATGTCACTCAAACAGGCCCCGGTGTATATTCAACACTGCATGCAAGGTTGGTCCTATGTTCCTATATGTGATCCTACCAACTACTCCCATATCCGCTTTCTATCCACACACTTCCACGAACCTCTTTGGAATAATATCGTTCCGCGTATCCAAATAAAATTTCCAACAAAAAATTGGTCCAGAATTTGGTACAATATTCATAACACCACATTGACATCAGCGGTCGTGAGTGTCTGGTATACGATAGTAAATGAGCTCGTACCTACTCATGTTAAGTTAAAACGTATTAGTGTACGGATATGTGTCAACACTGTAATCAGGAACACACGCTAGAACACAGACTAACGTTGTGTCTTCACTCTTCTTCTATCTGGGATAAATTACAACGCCTGTTAAGTGTGATTTGCCGAGAACCTGCACATAAGTTTGATCATAATTATGTTTTGTTCTCAGACTATAAGTTTTTTCCAATCACGAAAAACAATAGCGTCACATGGTTAATTGGTCAAACGATTTTTTATCTTATGGACACATATCCGTATGGAAATGAATATGCATATGTGATGTTTCTTAAGACTGCTTGTAAACAATTTTCTGTAAATGTAGCTCACAAATATTTTTCAAATTATTTACGTATACTATGTACTGAATGTCTGTCCTAAGCTGTTTTACTTCATGTAACTCTTCTGCAAATGGCAAATAAAAAAAAAGTGGGCTAGCGCTATGTGCTAGTAACAAAAATTTCTTTTGGTGTGAGTTCAAATCAGGCCGGAGGAAAGTTTTCTTTTTACATTTTTATAGCACTTTTTAAATTAAAATAATATGAAAATAATACTGAAAAAAGTAATTTACTTACTTTTGTGCAGGTTATTAGTAGGAACGGGTTAGAAGCCCCGCAGGGCTCATTTTGTTCCCCTTGCACTCCATGAACTTAAAACAACTGGGTAGGATAGCGCGTAAAACAGCTGGCTAGAGTAGGGCGCAAAAAACTTACTTCCGGGAACATTACTCTCCCGAGCGGGTCGTCCCTCTGCATACGTTGATGTTTCACTGTTCATTTTCTATATATTCATATTTTATGTGCATTTCGTCAGATATTTCATTGTCATTAATATGGAATTAGTATTTTGACTTCTTTGGTCTGATCAGTTTAGTGCATGTAATAAATGTTGGAATGCAGAAATTTGAATACTGGTAAATTTATAAGAACAGCACATGATAGTTATATACATTCCATATTTGTGCAAGGAATAAAGTTTCCATCATGTTTCACATGCTAGTTCATTATTGGAAATAGTTCCTGCTCACCTTAATTTGCTGCTTGTAGTTCATTTTAAAAGCAGGATCAGGTTTTAACTATTCGTCGTTGTCAAAAAATATGCCACAAATCTTTCTGTCTTGTTTTTGTCCTTTGTTTCATAACTTAACCTTAGGCAATATAAATAAATACAAGCAACCCCGATCACAAACATTTTAAAGTTGGTGCCAACACTTTATATATCTTAAAAAGTTTCATGTTCAATGTATGGACAATAATTGAATAGTTTCATTGATAGGAAACAGATTTAGATGTTCCAACATTTTTTGCTTATATCTTCATATTCGCATAATTAGGGTATAAATTTTCAAAAATTATCATAATTCAATTTAATAACCCAAATATGCTTCACGGTTATAAAAATAATGTTTCTATGATAGATACCTGGTGGGTGTTCATGTGATTCGGAAACACACGTTAAGACCGGTCATATATTAATGAGATGACAGGACAGTCGAGCTGAGATTAAATACCCAAAGCAATGCCACAATGCTTATACCGCAAGTTCACCCAAGCTCGATGTAGACAAAGGTCACTCCCGCTTTGTAACTCAGACACACAGTAGATGCCCTCAGAGCTCTCTATCCGCATTTTCTTATGCCTCCCTTTGTCTGAGCTTCACTGACCATGCTCTGATTAATATACGATCGATTTGAGCTGTAGGTATACGTATCACACAACTTCAGTGCTGAATGATACACAGAATTTCGAATTAAGCAAGCATTATAAAGAAATCGACAATATTGAAATTAATTTTGATAAAAGCAAAGCACTACTGTCACAGCCCATATGAGTTCGATAACCAATTGCGTAAAAGGCTACTGTAGCCAGGGGTGGAACAAGGCAAAATTTTCACCTCGGCAAAGTGAATTTTTGGCGCCCCACAGTTATAGCTTATATTTTACATTTTATTACAGTGATTTGAATATCTTAAACCCATTTTCCATGAAGAAAAAATAATACTCAAATACATGATATTGGTATAATTATTTAATACTTAAAAATATGCATATGGTATCAACTGCATTCTGTTTTCTATTATTATTGTTTATGTACTGATACGTATAAACAAAAACAATATGGACTATTATTTATTGAATACTACTAATGATGACATCAGGCGTATCCAGGGGGGTCTAGGGGGGCCGCCCCCCCTAAATTTTGGCTGGCTCCCTAAACGTTTTACAGTAGTCTTGCAAAAGAACTATAATATGGTGCTGAACTATCATATGGTTGGATCGGGCCCCCCTAACTTCAGCCGGCCCCCCCCCCTAAGTTTTTGGGCTGGCTACGGGCCTGGATGACATGATTACTGTTATATTATAAATTGTTTTCTTATGAATATCAATAATATCAGGAATCATTCTACCTTATATCCGACTATGTAACAATCTATTCTAATGACATGAAATACCAATAAATACATTTCACTATGTTCAACGTGTTTTACGAAGAGCAATATAAACAACGCTTTTTACGTAATCCTAGTAGTTGAAGATCATACCATTCATAAAATGTATCTCATGAATTTGTACAGTAGCTGAACATTCTCACAAGACTAAAAACGCTTAATGACAAGATTTATCAAGTATTAGAAATCCTCTAACTTTCCTAAGTTTGATAAGTAAGTAAACCATATCAAAGTCAATTTACGGAACTTTATGAGAAAGCGTCCATTCGATTGTTTTCAGCGTCCAAGCGTATATTCGATTTCACAAACACTGTTGAAATGAATGACTTTGCAAAGAATTGTACGTAGCGAAAAAATAACATCTAGACACTACTTTCAACAAAGGCCCACAGTTTGGCTCGGCTATGTCGTTTCTAAGAAATCAAAAGTAAGTACTGTATATACTGTTCCCCCTCCACTACCACTTAAAAGAGTAACATACATAAAACCCAATAACAGTCATTGCCCGGGAAAAGTTCACAGAGAACATGGTCCACTATAAACAATACTAGCTCTCTCTCCAATCATTTTTCCACATACCATGTCTCCATTTGTCGATACAGTCCCCCTAGTACTATTAAACTATCTTCTTCCATGGTGGAATGGGAAAAAATGATGTAATTGACGCTATTATACAAGAATATAAACCCAAAAAGTCAGTATAAAACACGTCATAGAATTTACTTTTGGCGCCTCCTCACTCCGGCACCTCGGGCAGTTGCCCGGGTTTCCCGTCTCTTAGTCCGCCCCTGACTGTAGCACTCCACGTAGAACTGTTATTCAGGTTCACCTAGATGAATACAGAATAATAAATTCATACCCACTTTGAAATATTTATTATTACAATAGTTACTATAAGGTTCAACAGATGTAGAAGTTCAGTAAATTAATCATTTTCATCAAATTAGTTTCTTGTATACGAAGTTTAGAGTACAAATTTAGACTTTCTTAAACAAATAAAATATGCTACTACAGTGTCAATATTAAGTGTAAAGTTTTGATATTTCAAATTTTGTTTCTGAACAATATTACACTATGACACAGAAAGAAAGTTTCTTCAGTATTCTAATTTAAGACTTAAACTATTACCTGGGGACGAATTATTATAACTGGAGCTAAAAATTGGCTGATGAGTAGGAAAAGGGTGTTTGTGTCGGGTTTTAGAAAATACTAAGCAATATGTTATTTAAATGATTTTAATTTAAATAATGACTTTTTAATTGCGATGGATATACAATATAATGAAAGACAGTGCCCGTAAACTAAATACTAAACGAAGTGCAAACTACTTGAAGCTCATTAAATTGCTAAAGAAAATGTGTTACCAACATTTTTTTCCTAAAGGAACACGATTATGAAATTTAGGCTATAAGATATGGATGATTTAGGCAAGTGCACCATGATAAATTGGTGGAAAGGTATTGTGGGAAGAAACCGGAGCATTCCGAGAAACCATGAACCAAGCGTTTGGGCCGTGTCCAAAAGTGCATAGTGCACACTCGAAGTCTACAAATGGAGTGCACACTAAATAGTGTACACTTCGTAAAATTAGCTTTTGATCAGCACTTGGTTACAGCGCCTCGTTGTGGTGGAATATGGAACATTGATAACAAAAGAAGGGAGAATTTCGCGTACTAGAAAAAATTAGCATGCTTTTTTTTTTTTGTTTAGATGAATGACTTTCCAGTTATATTAAAGATAAATAAACCGTACAGATTGACTATATGGGGTAACCATAAAATGACTTAAGAGTTTTTTTCATGTATGCCAACAGCTTCAGCTTTGCCGTGCCTGCAAATATTTGTCATTTTGGGTATTTCACGCGCAGATTAACAAGAGCGGAGCATAAATGCAATACATATATAATATGTGTGTGCGTTGTCTTATGTGCACAATAAACTCGTAACAGCATAAAAAACACTAAACTATTGGCGTCATTCTACTTTATTAGGCATGCTTGCGGAGGGAATATTTAATAATCTCCCGAAAGAAGAGTAGCACTGGTGATTAGGGCGCTGAAGACACTTTTGCGAATTAGTTTAGGAATTTTATTGCAACTGAAAGTAGGCAACGTACAAGAGCGTTTGGACACCGAGGGGAGCGGTATTTACAATAATGTGGCACAAAACTACTTTGGGAGAGGGTTGATACTGAGTACGGTATAATTGCTTCCTGTACGGTAGATTACACAACAATGACAGTATAATTGTTGTAGTTCTACTGTATTCTTTCAGTTCAGGCATACTGATTGAACTGTTTCTACCATATTGCGCTAATATTGAAGTTCCTTAGATGATATTCTTTCACTGTGAATTCATTGATTTTACCTGGAAATCATCGAAATAGCGTCTCCGTATTCTTAATCCACAGCAAAAGTTAACACATAGAAGGATGACAAGGAAAGAAATGGTAAAGTTGAACAACATGAGGACCAAAATTACAGGAAAAAGCTATTATGTCGCTACGAAATACCAATTTATAAGGATAATGCATACTCAAGGCGGATAACCCTAATTAAAGTAGTATGGTAAAAATAACAAAAAAAGTGAGATTACTATCTTATAAGCCCGCTTGAATGGAGTTCTGTATATTGTATACACTTCAACATTTACGTGCATTTTACTACGCTTTCGGCGCCCTACATCTCTCTTGAAATATACTCTCTCCTACATGCTTCCCACTGCGAAAATGGTTATTCAGTAACGAAACAAATCCCCTCGTCCAAATATAAACGTAAAATAAACTACTAAAAATATAATAAGAAATTTATGAAAATTAAGAGACGGTTTTATGAAAAAATACAGTATGTAATGTAATGGCTCTCATTGTTCAACTATACGGAAGAAATTATTTGTTCATAATCGTTTAATAGTGGGTACAGTAATGGGATTATATGAATTAAGATGAAGTCAAGTCTTTACTTTGGACATTTCTTTCAATGAATCGTTCAATGAACCGATTCGTAACGAAGACGGAAAAGAAAGTACTCTGCGGGGTTCCAACCAGCCTTCACTCGCTAACACTCGCTCGGCAATATTATGTGAATTAAATAATATACTTTGGTACAAAAAGGAACCAACCTAGCCTTATATACAGTATATGGGTGAAGAGGCAAGTTCTTAAAACCGGAACCGAGAGATCAAATCGCTGAATCGAAGAATAAAAAAAAAATGAAATGGCCATAGTAAAGACTTACCAGGAGTAATTTGTGAAATCTTTGATAAATGTGGAGAAAGGAATTTTTGATCTGTATTTCACTTTTCGGTACCTGTCAAAAATACACAATGTACGGTAATTGGTATATTACAGTCTCTCTCAAGTGCAAGGAAATATGGTAGCGTTGAAAGGAATTCGTTTAGAATCAAAACTATAAAATTAGACTTATGTGTCTATGAATTAACATTTGCGGCTGCGGCTCTAGCTGTAGCTATAGAGAAATGAATAATCTATGTGTACTATGCTAGAACTTAATATTTTAATTCATACACCATTAAAATTTGTCATTTACGTGAAATAGCCGCATTACCGATAGTGCAATTATTTCAATTAATCTACACAAACCATGTAATATTTAAGCACAAATGTCTTTATAGCATTATTAAAGAAACTATTTGTTTGTTTTCCCTATACTATTTTAAATTCTATTGCATACTCAAAGAACATAGCGTAAATGCATTTGTTATTTGCGTAATATTTTTATATTCGACTTGTAAAATCACTAACTTGTATGTTTATCAAGTAAATTATTATAAAATGAGTCCACAAATATATTTACTTAAAAATATTAAGAATATGCCTTTTTAAAATTTTATTAGGTCATTCTACGACAAATCGCCATATTAAGCACACAAGTATACTAACATAGTGTACATCCTCGCACACTACGCACTATGCACTCGCACACTTGTGAACTTGGACCTTTTGACGCACACTAGGTGACGTCACTTCCGGAAATAAGCGCACTTCAAATGTGCACTTGTATCTTTTGGACACGGCAAGTATATCTTGCTGACTGGTAACGACAACTAGGTTCTCTATGAGACTCCTAAATGTGCCAGACATTGGTTGACGCCACGTGAACCTGTTTCTCACACCTTAAGTTTACCTCTACTCCCACGAAAAGTTATAGTCTTTGAATGGTAGAATTGTCGACAAGTGGTGCATTACAAGCTCCTCCCACCTAGTCAGATCATCACTGCCGAACTCTGCTCTTAGCAGTTGAAGAGGGTAAACCGTGCATTGTGTCAGAAAAAGCCTTCATTGGTGAATAGGAAGGGTGCTGTTCCTGCATGACAATGTCAAGTCACTTGTGACAAAGAGAACCCGCGAGACCCTTCAGCAACTTGACTGATAGACACTGTGGCATGCACATTATTAATTGGACTTTGCGCAAACACATTACCACCTGTTTTATTCTGGAAGATCCTTTGTAAATGAATGAGACATGCGGAACGCCCGCACAGACGTCTTTGTATCCATGAGCGCTGTGTTTTATCACCGGGGTATTCTGCAGTTCTAGGAAATTTGACAAAGGTGTTCGATGCTGATGGAGATTATTGCGAAACCTAAAGGTTCGTACTATCCATTGTATTGATCGTTGTTTATCACTGCTTTAGAGGGATTTTTTTGCGTATCTTGTGTTATTGAAATTACACATAAATTACCAACAAAAATACAATAAATCATGTACATTATTTGTCGAAACTTTATACTATTCTTTGTGCATCCTTGAAATGACTGTATTAAGTGCTTACATTCATCTTCAATAGAGTCAATATGCCTCTCAACCAAACGAAACTTTTCGATCCACCAGAGTGTTGCATTATGAACTGGGTACTGGAAATTATTTTCTTTTCCCGCAAAGCACAGAATTAGAACTTCCAATATTTAATAAGGATATGAGAATGGATCAGCAGACTATCATTACGTATTCTCCAAATTTCGGAAGGATCTCTTATAAGACAAACATTTGCACTATATCTCAAAGGAAGTTTACAATAATATTACATAAGAGAAACGTTTTGAAAGAAATTAAGGTTTTCTATTTACAAATTGATCAGAGTGAAAATCAAGGATTTTCGACAACGTGGATCAATTGTAGATTGGGACAAAATGAGTCCTTCTCGATTCAGCCAACATTCGACCAATATTTCATATTTTTATTATTTTTCCGACTAAAACATTAATTTTTGGAAAATATCAATTGTTGCTCTGCTTGCCAATACAAATAAAATCACAGCCATTTCTTGACAGTTATCAACTGGTCCGTATTACCGACGTCGTACCCCGAGGCTGGGTAAGCTGTATCGAGATGATATTAGAACGAGAATTCTTACTTGTGAGTTTAGTTCAAATCGATTGATTGATTTGTTGACGCCATAACGACTACGCCACAGAAGGTTTTCTATCTTTATCGTCAATGAAAGCGATATACTCGTTGGGCTCGAATAATATTTAAAGAAAGTAATAGCACAAACCAAATAAATAGGATATGTTTTATGTCTTTTAATATGTAAACATGAATATTATTCAATAAAAAAATTTAATATACTCTTGTTTCCAATGCATTGGTTGTGTTTATCATCAGAGTTATTTTATTTTGTGTAATCATACAATTATTGCGATTTAATTGTAACTATTACATTAACAATACGAGTGGAAATTGAAAAAGAAGGGAATATATCGTTTGTAGACATACTAACTTTGAAGAAAGTCCTGGGATAATTGGATCACAGTGTACATAGTAAACTTAACTCTGATATCTCACATTCACACTGATATCTACTTAAGAGCTGATCCATATCACCATTCATCACAGAAGAATGTATTATTAAATACATTATTACACAGGGGAAAGCTGATATCAAATTAATATCCTCTTCAAGAAGGAGTAAGTAATATGCACAAAACATTGCTTTTCTACAAAATGGTTTTGAAGCAGAATTCAGAGAGGACTTTGCAAAAAAAAAAAAAAAAAAAAAAAAAACTTAGCATCATACAATTAATTGACAATTCTCCGAATAAAATAACTAGTTTATTGGATATATATGGAATCAAAGCAAATCCTAATTAAACCTTTGAAATCAGACATTGATACGCTGCATGAAGGATCAAGAAACATTAGATACACCGATATTCAATCCCATGTGAAATGGATTAACATACATTGGAAGAACGGGACATGCAATTAAGACTAAATGTAAGGTGCATATGGGTCAATCCAAATGAAATCAACTAATGATGGTTGCTGACAAAATTTAGTTTTTTATTAATTTTTTACCTAAGTTTATACCATATTCTAGGAGTTGAAAACAGGTATTCATTTATTTTTTAGCTTCGCAGGTTTTGTCGTAGGCGCCTGAGCGTGTTTGAACTTTTCAGAAGATTCCGTTAAACACTGTAACTCTTTAGGTTTTAAAGATAATGAGTACAAACCAAAACCATATGAAAGTTAATAGAATGGACAACATTCTGTGTTCTGTAGACATTGAGAGGTACTTTAGAACGACGGGGAAAAAGTTCTGAACATTAATGTTGGAAACCTAAAAATGATAGTTTTGGAATGTACATTTTGAAACGAAATAAATGAGACTCACATTCATTTTTTTTGTTTTCGTGGAGACTAGATAATGGACGACGTCTAAAACAACTTTCAGATGTGAAAACCATATACTTTTTTTTTGGAAATTTTTAAACATTGCGAATATTCAAAAATTGTGTACTTTCACCATTAAATATCTCAGGAAGGATGCAAGTGAGAAATCGGAAAAATATACGATAGTTTTGAACTAACAAATGCGTAAAATTTATAACGATATTGTGTAATCTTTATATCATTACTTGTATTTTTAACATCTTTACTTGTATTTACTAGTAATACGTGCTATTAAAACATGCACAAGCTAGCTAAAAGAAGAAGAAAAAATTAAAAAAAAGAACTAGAATTAAATTTCTTTCTAATATTATGATAGATATTCTGTTAATATAGCAATTAGACGAAATATGTTGTTGGTCGTCATATAACAACGGATCCATCATGTATAATCTACATGCATGTTTTTTAAAGGGTGTAAATGTTTCCTTCAGTACGTATTATAATATAAAATAATATTAAGATGGAGTGTATAAGTGGATTTTGGTAAAATAGTAAATTAGACTTTAGACATATTCGAACTGTGGGCTATAGTGTAACACTATAAAATAGATAAAGGTAAGTCACATTATAAATTGGTGTTTTCAGCCACAGATTGCGTTACATATATATTTTGGTGTTTTTCGCTTCAGGATTTCTGGAGATTTGTGAGAAGATAAGAAAATAATAAAGATAAGTAAGATCTCCTAAATAACTAACTTTAGATTGGTTTTAAGATTACGTAGCAGTTTTATTAAATCCATTAACACGGAATATACCTTGTTAAGAAGTTGAAGAAAAATTTACAGAAATAATAAAAAGAGTGTTAATGGGAGGGAAAATACACATGAAGCAAGTGGTAATATAGAAATAAATACATTATCATACCAAACTGATTTCATCAGACAACAGTTTGGGGATACGATACAGTTATTACAAGATCTGTCACAACATATGGACCGTAATCCTCAAGAGTTATCACAAGATATGACACAAGAGATAGAGCAAACGGATATTAAATGGGATACCAGGATTGAGCAGATAAGCCAACAGTTAACACAACAGATGAAGCAAATGACACAACAGTTAATTTCGAAATGGGATCGTAAAATAGATCAGATTTTATATAGGTTACCCGAGATTCCAAATTCTACAGAAGTTGCGAAAAATGTAGTTACTGAGTATAAGAACCAAAGTAAAGAGCTACAGGAAGATTTGTCGGTTAACGAAGAAATTTCATCACTGGTTTGCATGAATGCTCCAATGAACCTGAACTTCCCACAAAAACAACAGAAAATACAGATCCTGAATTTGCATCGGAGAAATTTGTTGAGTTTACGCAAAAACATAATGCGGTATTCATTGGATCAGATTATTCTAACTTTTTCCTTTATTTGAATGTATCTAATTGTATTACTGATACTGCGTGTAATGAAGATTCTAGTAGGCATCAAAATATGAAGAACAGTGGTTATTCCTAAGACAATCAGCACGCTTTACATCAAAATTCCGTAGAAGTTGAAGCTTAGGTTAATGAGCATACAGAGCAGAGTGTAATGGATCAAGACAACGAGAATGCTGAGAATTGTGATTGTTCCCAAGACGATCAGAACGATTCTGGAATCAGTCTAAACATTCCATTCAGTGATAGTTCAGAGACAAACAGTGATTCACATGATAGTTCACAGACAAACAATGACTCATAGTGCTTTGATTCTGTTCCTGTTTTGTAAATCCTTCAAGCAAATGGAATCAAAGAACTTACTTCTGATAATGTTGAGAGGTTAAACATGGAAGGTAGCGACGATGAATATGATCGAAAGCGGAGAGATATGTTCCGAGGAAACAGGACGAGGCACAGAAATGGAAGTCAAAATGATCGGGGAAGAGAAGAATGGGTTGACAGAAAAGGAAAGAAGTCAGATAAAAATCATCCGCCTGACAGCGATGCAGCTACTTCTAAGAAGCAGGACAGAGACACATCAGATGACCAGAGGAAATCTTCATGGAGCAGAAACCGCAGTAGGACAAATTACAATGAATATGGTGAAAAAAATAGGTACAGCCCTGTTAGAAGACACGACATTTCGTCACCTGTCAAACAGATGAGAACTGAACCTAATTTTACCGGTAAGGTAACCGAACCTAATCCTTGTAGCAACAGTAATAGTAATCGTGTAACCGAACCAAACCTTAGTAGGAAATGTAATGGTAAGTAATCACTTAAGAAGCATGTAATCATTAGATATAATTTTCTTCAAATTGGATTTCGTAGAACTTTCACAGATGGCAAAAATTCTCCAAATAAGAAACAAAGAACTGTAGAAGTAAATTACACGCAAGACTGTATTCCGGTTTATGACTTTCAATGCAATTTGAATGAATTTGTTGGTCATACTTAACATAATCTAATGTTGTGGCGTCCGAAATAATATATTCAACTCATTCTTGTTTAATTTCACTGATTTCATTTGTTATTTGAACCTTATTTGAATTATATGAAGATAATATAAGTAAATATAACTGATAAGAAATTCACAATATATAACAAAAGATCCAGAATATGAATAATACTTATCAAAGTTCCGATAACGATGCTAATTTTTAATATGATAAAGTCTAGCGTATAAAACCATATTTATATATGAAACAAATTAATCCTAAAGTTTTTCAATTAATGGATGTGAAAACTGGTAAACTTTTGGGTTTACGCAATATTAATGAACTTAAGTTATGGCGTCCTTCAAAATATACTAAAAGTAAATGGATGCAATTAGGTAAGACATTGGTTCCTTCTGAAGTTGTATCCAAAGTTAGTATGAATGACATTTCATCTTTAAATTAATTCTTAATAACGTAATTTCTTCATTTGTATTAGTTTTTATTATGATGTAGATTATCTTGTTTTATTTTAAATATTGTCGGTATTTCATTTATAATTTGAATGTTGTTTGAAAGTATAGTATATTTGATCGTGCATCGTTCTAAAAAAAACAATTATATGAATGTCATAATAGTATCTTTTTTCAAAATTTTCTTAGTTATGTCCGAGAAAATAATATGATTTTGTTAACTTCTGACATATGACAAGTATTAATGGCCTCGAAAGGACTTAAAATAAATAACTTTTATACCGTATTTTGAATGTACCTTCTATTTGCGTCGTTGAATTGTATAAATGTTTAAAATAAAATTAATTATGAGAATTAGAATAAATAATAGAATGATATTAGTATAAAGAGATATGATATATAATTATATGAAATGTAATTTTTATATATACGAGGGTCATTCAGAAACTTTGATAATTAATATGGAATATCTAACGGTCCAGGATTCTTTTTTATTGTAAACGAAAAAGGTCCTATTTTTCGGGAGACATTACATAACGATATTATGTAATTTGTAATGTTATTACTTGTATTTTTAACATCTTTACTTGTAATATAGCAATCAGACGAAATGTGTTATTGGTTGTCATAGCAACGATAAATATAAGATATAACAAAGGATCCATCTTATATAATCTATGTGCATGTTTTAAAGGGTGTACATGTTTCCTTCAGTACTATTATAATAAAAGGTAATATCAAAATGGACTGTATAAGTGACTTTTGGTAAAATAATAGACTAGCTTTTAGACATATTCGAACTGTGGGCTATAGTGTAACGCTATAAAATAGATAAAAATAAGGCACATTATAAATTAGTGTTTTAAGCCAGAAATTGCATTACTGGGACTTGAGTGATTTCTGAGCTATAAGTTTTTTTCTTTACTGATACTTAATATCATTAAGCGCCATGAGGCGTGGCTATAAACTTTGTAGCAAAAGTCAAAATAACACGACAGTAATGTTAAATTGGAAAAATGTAAAAAATTATGAATCATATCTTGTACAAAAAAACGACACGAGTCAGTTATTTCTTTTCTTCCTATAGCGCTGCTCTTAAGACATCAGTGAGGTAAGCAGTTGACAAATTTGTGTACAGGGTTTGGCACTAATATTGAAAGTACGACCTGTAGGAATTGTGAACTCTGTGGGTGTGAGTTTCCGGAGAACCTTAGTGATGGGAACCCGCACCTTTTCATTCGTAGGTTCTTGGTCCATGGCGATATCGTCCTAATTGATGTCTTCATTTCTCCCAATATACCATTTCTCGTCGTAAATACAGATTACGGTATCATTTGGTAAAAATAACAACATGCTATGTTCTGGAAGTACTGAAGTACTGCAATCAGTAAATTCATCTCGTTGTGATAATTCTTAACATCTGATTTGTGTTTGCGTCAGAGGTGCAAATCTATGATATGATATGGTATTGATAGTTCTTTTACAAGTAGCAAATTTCAAATTTCTTGCTGTTTGACTGCACTTCTTTTGATGAAACATAAATATTTTGTATGCCTGAGATACTATCAACGCAAAACCTGAACATCTGTTTACCTGTTAAAATTTCGAATTTCACATCATGGCAACAACTTAAAACTCAGAAACTACTCAAGTCTCAGTAATGCAATTTTGCAGACGTGTTACTGCATAACTATAGTCTATTTTGTGAAAAGTTGGGATTTTTCACTTGCGTTCTTCCTGAGATATTTGATGGTGAAAATAAACGATTTTAGAAAGTACGCTATGTTTAAAAGTTTCCAAAACATCAGGTATATTGTTCTCGAGAAGGTTGGATATTAATTAGTCTCTATGTAGACAAAAAAATTGAAAGTGAGTCTCATTTATTTCGTTTGAAAATATAGATTCCAAAACTTTTTTTTTTTTTTTTAGGTTTCCAACTTCAATGTTCAGAGCTTTTTCCTGAAGTTCTGAAGTAAGTCTCAACGTCCACAGAATACAGAATGTTCTCCATTATATTATCTTTCATATGATTTTCCTTTGAACTTAATATCTTTGAAACCTAAAAAGTTACAGCGGTTAACGGAATCCTCTGGAAAGTGCAAAGTTCGCACACGCGACTATACAAAATTGCCGCTAAAAACAAACCAGAGCGGCTAAAAAATTAATGAATACCCACTTACAACTCTCTGAATGTGATACAATCTTAGGTAAAAAAATATAAAAAATAAATAAATGTTTCCGGCAACCTTTGACCTGGAAATTTGTCGATTTCATTTGGATTGCCCCATATAAGATTGCACTATTAAATCAAACATTATAAACAGGCCCTAGAAGAAAAAACATAAAATTTATTTTACATCGGTTATATAAAGATCAACCTTGGCATTTAAAAGAATCTTGAGAAAAACATTAGAAATAAAATTACAAGATAATACATCGAACAAAGTGTAAAGTTTAACATTAAATTAAATTTGAAATATTTGATTATCATAAAGGAAAAATTAAGAGAATTGAAACAATAGTATTATTTAGAGAAAACGATTAACGTTATAAATTTGCATCAATCTATAATTTGAATCAATATTTAATTATTAAATATTCAAAAGTTAAATTATGGCATTGAACACCCAAAATTATATCCTTACAATTTCAATTATTAGTATTAAGTCTCAAGATAAACACAAGCAGCGCATTTGAAATGTTACTCTAATAAAATAAACACAAATAGGATATCAATTCTTATAAATTGTATTACAAAAGTTTCCTGGGAGACCCGGGTTCGATTCCTGGCGGGAGTTCATGTGGTTCGTATTTCACGTTAACCAGTAGGTCCACGTCTCATATAGCCTCGCTGCTGAACGGTACGTTAAACTTAAAATCAACTCAAAAAAATTTTCCATGAAAATTACGTTGAATATATGTGTTTAATTATTGAGATTTTCAACTATTAGAATATATGGAAAGGAATATTTAGATATGAATTTTGCCTATTAATTGCTATAGATTGGTTTTCCATTATAATCATAGAACAAGAGACAAAATCTTCGAAAAATGGAAACTATTCTTGTGAGAGATTGACGTTCTTACCGTTTTGAGAAACTAAGATATATATAAGATGTACGTTTCCCCATGAGTAACACGAACTCTATAACTAAGTGCTTAAAGTGTTTTGTCCCATTCGCAATGAACACCTACACATGGTTTTAAATTCCATGTCAAAGTATGTGGTATATAATCATAGGTTTTATATGTGCTCGATGCTGATAGTTTAAATTAGACTATTAAAACAATAACAAAATATCATCCTATTTTATTTCTGAATAATATTTTTAACCTACATTAACTTCCTACTGTAAGGGACCAGAAGGAACCGTAATAAACATCAGATTTATAGTACGCCTAATTTTGAGTTCATTTGATTAAAATAAACAGCAGATAATTGAGTTGTTCAAACGAAGGAAACGGATAGCAATTACAAATAATTTTAAAGAATTTTGAGTCAAGAAAATCGAATGTATTAGAAAAACAGGCAAAAATTGCAACTTGGTTTACGTAGTGAATTAGCAAAATTTGACCAAAATCGAATAATATCTTTTATCGCAGCAAAGGAGCTAAAGTTTGAGGGAAAATGAAAGAAAATAGACTTAATGTAATAATTGTTAAACGATATTAAAAATTCAATAAGCATGACAATCTTTACTACTGGAATGTGTTCAAAGTTTGGTCAATAATCCTATAATGCAGGTAGAGGGTATCAACCCTGTAGTTCAATAACTTCAAGGAATATTAGTAGAATAAAGTCGGCAAACCTAGTCCTAGAACTTACAAATAATCTGTGATTTAATTCAGTACACTACAAAACGAAACAAAGCCTTTAAACATAGATAGTAGCAGACAAAGATTCAAGATAAAAGAAGGCGAACAAATGGAATAAATTTGCGGGAGATACTGAAGCAGAGTAAATTTTTATATGAGTTGACTCCTTGCAACGCTCTCGGTGGCTCTTGGTTCTGGTCGTGGATCTTGATAGTTGAGTGGCTCTGCGTGAACAGACAGTTTCTGTAGTTAGTTAGTAGTTTCAACCAGCTTTTAGTTAGTAGTTCTGGTTCATTCTGTATTTTTCTCTCTTTCTCTCGAACGACGTATGAGAAGGCTGGCAGCATCTTCTCCTCTCACATTTCCAAATCTAGTTCTACGACGATGGATCTGGTGAGAACTATTCTTGACAACACGCACAGGCCTCGGTCTGTCTCATCTGTAACCAACTTTGACTAAGTATTTTTTTTTATTAATGTGGAATACTAATATACCATACATACAATTACATACTAAATCCTGAACGTATGCTCTTGAAAACTTGTTAATTTCGACACAATATGTTATTTAATAAAAGTGAACTGTGTAGACGTACCACGCGCATGAGTTAATATAAGACTATATGAACGGTAGACCTAAAGTAATTAGCACTAAGCCCAACATAGATAACTGGTTATTATGATCAATAATTGCAACTACGTTTCAACATTGGAAATTACAAATTTCTCATTTGCATAGTAAAATCTGAATTATATTTGAAGTTCTTAATATTTATAGATAGATATGTAGATAGATAAATATATAATTATTAGACACTAAGAGCATAATATGATTATAGTTAATTTGGACATTACCCCGATCATACAGACAATTGCCATAACATTAATACCTTTCCAGCAGACAATATGTTGAGAATAGTTATTACTGTTGAAATAAGGGCAGTGCTACGTTTTGTCCCTTCTGGGGCAGACTACATATATCCACAACTTATATATAACAGATTCTTCATTTTACACTTTCAAATATTCTATGCACACTCAAAAGGAACATCTATATACTATATTTTTAGGTTTCTGCTTTTCCTACAAATTTAAAGCAACAACTAAACACTAAACATTTACTGGCCTGCAGCTTTCCCGTGTTTAGTGACGATAAACCACTTTTTCATGAGGTTGATAGGTCCAGCAATTTCTTGGTTTTTGTACAACTGAATTCGAAGATGCTTCTTTGTTAATCAGATATATATACTATCTAGGATAAGTCTTTACAATTCCGTTGACGTTTACTAAATGTGGATACTGACCATTTTTTTCTTATAAGATAAACCTTAAAAAACTTAGCTATAGTTTCTCTCGTGTTATTTACCAAAATCTGTTCAGCTTTATTAAAGGGTATCCTTTTTGTGTAACCTTAAATTAAGTATTACACTTCTATATAGACGCATGAAACCACGACCGCGAAAAACCTCGTTAGTATTCTTCGAAGTCTCGAAATATTTTTTCTACAGTGCCTTTTTTTAGTTTGCACAGTTCGTTCTGCCACCCGTAAGATTATTAATGGACCATTACACAATATTATTTTTCAAGAGAAGCCCATTATCAGAGATTAACGCTCAATGGAAATCTTTAGTTTGAAACAGGACTTCTAACCCGTTAATTGTACTTAAGACATCAGTACTCTCTAGAATAACAAGTATCCCAATACACAGTTACAAAATCTAATATATATAACAATGTTGTTTACAGGTACTAGTTAGTTATAGAGGAAATTTAGTTATATTCTAATTTTCACACAACTTTTTCAAGATTATTATTTTGATACCCCACATCAGATATAAGTTACGTCTACCATTTTCGGATACCAAACTTTAGAAGTAACTATCTCAACACACACATACATGTAAGAGCTTGCGATATAACTTTCTCATGTGAGTATTGGCCAACTTTCCAGGAAGGGCTAGACAATCTTTTCATAAAATATTCTGTTTACTAATTCTGGTTTTAATCATTGATTTAAAAATTGTTTGGTTATCTTTAAAATCCAAATAATTTGAGAGTTGTTCCAAAGAGTCCTCTTTCATTCATTTAGTAAGTTATTCAACTCAAAATCATGGTTAAGTTTTAGTATTATCTATTTGATACTTAACAGGATAGTCTTGATTGATATATTCACTGGAAGATAAGTGTTAATTAGTTTCTTCATTGAATGAGAATCTGGATAAGAAGTCTGCCATAAGCACTTACCTTGATACACTATGTTCACTTCGTAATTAGATGTTAATAATCATTTCAGTAATCTAGGAGAGGCTGACGGTGGTGGTTTCTTGACCCCGAAGATTCTTCTAATAGATTGTGAATCTGTGTCACTTGAACTTTCTACTACATAGAATTCTACCAAGCAGATTACATGTATATCTTATTACACTTTCTCGCATCGACTATTATTTTGCTTTTCCCTGAGCAGCTTTTAATTAAAATGATTTAACTTGTCAAACGAAACGTTACGAAATCTTCCTCTCCCGGTACCAGGACATCTGTTGGGAACAATTAAGTTAGAATGTACATTCATAGCGTCATTTGAAATTAGTAGTAGTCATGTGGCAACGTGTTTGGCGCAATGCAGCAGTTGACACTTTGTTCGAAGGTGTGACAAATAAAATCTATAAATAAGTGATTTTATTGTGAAGAAGCATCTACGAAAATTGCACAAAGTAAACAATTAAATCCTCATGAAGTTCTTGAAGAGCTTCAAAGAATATCCGAAGACGAATCTGATGGCGGTGAAATGTCATCAAACTCAGAAGACAATTTGGAATGGGATACTTATTGTAGTGAGCGATCTTCTGAAGAAGTTAGTCTTGCAGATGAAAATGAAACTACCGAAGGTGAGTACATTTTATCTCAGTCTGTTTTATTCAACACGTGTTTAAATTCTCTACAAGTCAAGAAGAAAATCAAATAATTTCAGATAACTATTGAAGAAATGTGATAAAATATTCGTTGTATAGAACTGGGATCAACAGTAAATTTTTAGATTTCACTTTCCTGTAATACCAAAAGCATAATGTATTCTATCATCAAGTTTAGCTAAAATTTCAAATCTTTACTTTGAGCAGAACTGTGCAGTTCAATTTTATGTACAAGGGCGAATATGCTACAAAGAAAGCTGCTACCTATCATGTATGTACAGTACTAGGACAAGTAACAATTGCCCTTGAAAAAAAAATAAAAGAAAAATAAGCAGACTGTCTGCCACCAAATTGGTTCGTAGTATTGTTATCGTCAAAGTAAAGATTTGCCGCTGATATATTTTTATTATTTTTTCATTACTCGTAATCATCTCTTAGATATGACTGGTCCTTCCTATGCAATATATCGATTCCAGGTTCGACCCGTTATCTCAGTTTATTATATAAATGCTAAAACAATCTTACTCATTGCGAAAGTAATAACATTTCTTCCTATTTGGACCCTTGTGAAGTAACATTTTATGGACCAATCATATACTTTGCATGAATATTTTATAATTTCATAAAAAATATAATTTAATAAATAATAAATTTAAATTAAACGTAATAAATTTACATTATCTATTTGTAAAATACGAAAGCAGTGGCACTGAATTGTTCTCTCTGTCTTTTTTGCAGGCATTCCAGTACATAATGAGGTGAAATCAGAACAAGATGGAAACATGTATGGATGTGCAGGTGAAGGCATCAGTGTGACGGCGAAACAGTATACAGCTCCAGACGGTATTGTATGGGAGGAAATATCTGCTAATGTTAGAAGCGCTAATGTCTTCATAACATTCTACGAGAAATTTCAGGGCCAACACCGCATGGCAGAAGAAATGTAACTAGTGAATCTGTGTCAAGTGCATGGCGCTTATTCATAGACAAACGCATACTTACCCACATAAAAATGTACCGAAACAGAAGCGCATCGTGTGCTGAAGGACAATACTTGGTCACTAAGTTTTTCGGAACTCGAAGCATTCATAGCGATTCTGTGTGCTCGTGGCGTTAGTGGCAGTAAAAATATTGAGGTTCATGCAATGTGGTCGATGTCTTGGGGATTGCCATTTTGTCCCGAGACTATGAGCAGAAATCGATTTTGCGAAATAATGAGGTTCCTAAGATTTGATATTAAAGCTGACAGATTGATTCGTGTAAAGAAAGATAAACTTGCTCTTGTCCCTGAAGTTTGGTGTAGGTTCATTGAAAATTGTATTGCATGCTGTAACCAGGACAGAACATTACAATAGATAAACAGTTGTTTCCTAGTAACACTCGTTGTCCATTTACGCAGTTTATGTCAAATAAGTCAGATAAGTAGGGGCAAAAACTCTGGCTGGCTGTAGATGTAGATGCGAAATATATTTTGAACGGCTTCCTTTGCGTTGGTAAGGAGAAAGAACGCCCTGCAAATCAAAGTTCCTGAGTACGTTGTCATGCGTCTTATTTAGTCATTTTCTGGCGAAGGTCGAAATGTTACTACAGATAACTCTTTTACCTCACTAAAGCTCGCTGAAAATCTGAAAGCAAAGTCATCTACAATTGTTGGAACAGTGAATAAAAGTAGGAGAGAAATGCCGAAAGCAATTAAATCAGATAAAGCAGCTTTGTACTTGACAAAAATTCTCAAAAGCAAGGACGTAACAATGACCGTTTATCAAGGTAAGAAAAGTAAGAATGTTTTGGTATTGAGTTCTCTTCATGAAACCGTGGACATAATCGACAATAATAAGAAAGTTCCTGAAACCATTGCTTATTATAATGAAACGAAATACGGGGTTGACATTGTAGACAAAATAGCCAAGCAATATACAGTGAAAGCGTCATCACGAAGATGGCCAATTCATACTTTTTATAATGTACTTGATCTTGCAGTAATTAATGCAGTTGTAAAATACAGAGCAGTCACTGGAATGAAGATATCACGAAAGGAATTTATTCAAAGGCTAGCAGAAGAACTCCGGACAGAATACCTGCAGCTTCACTCTGAGGATTCAAATGAAGCCACAAGAACAGAAGACGACACAGATTCAAATTCAGAAATACCGCGTAAACGACATAATTGCCAAATCGTTGAAAACTGCAAGAGAAACAAGGCGTCTGTAAACTGTAGCACTAGCAAAAGGGCAGTTTGTGGAAAATGTGTTCGTAAAGAAACTAAATAAATAATGAAAATGTGCGTAATCAGGGTGATATTTTCGCAGTATTCAGTACCATATTCGTGAACAAAGATGAAGGAAAGTTGTAAGCAGAACTATAAACGTATATATATATATATTGCTAATAAAACTTTACTGGAAGTTGGTATTGCTTTTTACACAGTGAAGAAAAAGAAAAAACTCGAGTAGTGTTTCTTAGAAAGGGTAGGTATGTACCAAAAGAAGCTAGGGATCAAATTGATCCCTACGGGCGATCTAGGTGAAACGAATTTCCGGGCGTTCTAGTGCCCCTCTCTAATTCGAAGTAGTCAGTGCATACGTAACTCTTACCATTGGACAGGTACTGTTACCTCATTATAACGTATAGGTGATATGCGATATGGAGTAGCATTCATTACTACCACTGGTTTTGAGGTATCAAACGGATGTTAAATTTGCGCTGCGATCTCTGTAATTTCTTTTAGATATTTTCCTGTCCATTACTATCTCATATATATATATATATATATATATTTAATAAGGAACGCATACGCATCAATAGATGTGGTATTTGCTTATGATAAAATTTTACCATACAAGATAAAATTACAGTTTTAATGTATTCTTGGGTGTAGGTGCGTGAATTATGGGTTCATTTTACTTAGTGACAGGAAATCTTCTAATCTCTTCAATCCTGTATCTACGACATTAAAGAACTGTTCTAAAGAACACACTCTTCCGCATGTTGACCTGAATGTTAAGTTCTTTAAACTTGCGTAATATTTTCTTTGCGTGTTCATACCACTGTTCCAATATTAAATCTTATATCAGGACGTCTTTTAAACAGTCTCAGAAATCTGTCAATGCGTGATTCATAGATTCCTCTAATAGTTGTGCAAACCAATTTAGTCAATTAGTAGTTTAATATTTTCGTATAAACTCCTGGAGTGTATTGTACTTCTGCTTTCAATTGCAAATAAGCCTAACAGAAGTCCAATGGAACATAGAATTTAACTTCTCTGAGTTGTTGTAGCATGTGATCAATAGAAATAAAGGAAAAGCCTTCCTTTATAACCAGCTTTACAGCACTATAAACTTATAGTCAAAGTACAGTCGTAATTAACCATCTATTTTCTTTTCTGGTACTCAGGTCGTTGCTAATCTTAATAAGTTATTGGTTTTAAAATACCCATCTTGATTAGGAGATTTAATTTTTTCTTGTTTAGCTTTAAGGGTTTTGTAAGAATAGATCCTTGCACTATAGATATCGATACCGGTTCTTAATACGTATGCTCCTCAATGGATTGTAGAGAGATAATGCGAAATTATTTTCTTATGTCTTGTCCGAACTCAACTACTAACGTATCTTGTACCATTTCCAAACTACTTTTAAATGATTCCGGAAGCAAATTACTAAACATTATGCTCCAGTTAGAAACTAAACTGTCCAACTTATCTTTTTCCAAAATAGAGGGGCTATATCTACCGTTTAATACTATTAAAGATAAATTCTGCTTTGGAAACTTGACTTCTATATCATTATATATTTTTGTACTTTCACTGAGAAAAATAAGCAGTAACCTAGTGGAGGTTAATGGACAATTTGGCTGCTAGAACCAGTTAATAATTTGCAACAACCCTTCTGAGACAAAAAATGTTAATTTTACGAGGTCACTGGTAATCAATCGAAAAAGGTTACTGAAAAATGTGTAGAAACAATCCAGTGTTTGGTTGTTATTAACCTATAAAGTAGGTTAGAAGTAGGTAACCAATTCAAGAAGGATAATTTAACTTAAAACACTCTGTTGTTATCAATTGATTTTCACACAAGGTAAATTTAACCCTCCAGAACTTGTTTACTGGTAACACTGCTTTGCTAGAAGCACAAACAGCAACGTCGTTATTTGCAATTTTAAGAACGAAAAGTTTTCACAATTCTGAATACATCCGCAGGAATAGGAAAACAGTTATTAAAATATGTATTCTACATGAATTAATCTAGAAATGTGAAGGAAAGTTTATTTACGAAGGGTTATGCATTTTCTGACATTTAAATGAAAACAATATTTGAGAAACATCATTTTAGTACAAATAATCACACTAGATGGTAGCACTACTAACCATGCAACTGTCATCAAATAAATACATATAGTTGTAACAATAATTTCGTGATGATTACAGGAAATATAACACGTTGTACACTGTTTTACGGTATAAATACCGAAAAACTTTTACAGCTCTACTTATAGGAAAGAGTAACAACCACACAAATTCTCACTGTTAGTTATCACATGCTTCGGATACGGGTTGTTTACAAGGATACCACGTAACCCTCACCAGCTGTGACGTACCATACGTCAAACCAGCTGATTTTTGAAATCCTTTCCACAATCCTGGGACTTGCTCGTCAGATATTCGCTGAGCAACAGCTATCAGACTTATCTCAGCCAAGGGTAGCTCGTTGCGACACGTATAGACTGGGGCATTTCCTCACCTAAGCCACTATCCGAATGGGTGGCTTCTAC
Organism: Thermobia domestica; assembly: GCF_964235325.1. Lineage (NCBI taxonomy): Eukaryota > Metazoa > Arthropoda > Insecta > Zygentoma > Lepismatidae > Thermobia > Thermobia domestica. The sequence goes on along the minus strand of NC_137463.1, from coordinate 69,659,430 downwards.
CTGCTTACCATACCCCATTAGTTGTTTTGTGTGCTCATTATCATGGCTACTGGGCCTCACGCTTCTAATCTTTCCTTGGGCCCCTCCGCTCCGTCTGCATCTGCCGACAAGCGAAGGGAGAGCTCTAAACGCACAACACGTAATGAAGTTCATCCGAATCATCCTCAGTCACCTAAACCAAAACGCCATCACACACTCAGCGAATCATCTACTGCATCTGATTCATCTCATCACATGGACGCTCAAACTTCTTTCACTTCTGTTAAACCAGCCATTTCTACATTTCTTCTTACCAACTATGATCCTCAGTATCTTGATCTCAAGAAGTTGTATCATCGAATTGTCAAATACATACCTCGCACGAACATCGCACAAATCATTTACACCCAGAAAGGCATAATTATTAAAACGCCAGACGACCAATTTGCATCTACCCTCCGCAATACTTATTCCTTTGAAATATTTGGTAAAAACGCTTCTATCTCTAAACTCAACACTCCATCAGCCAAGCAACCACCGCCACCACGCAAACAACCTGCTTTGTCAGTTGTCATCCGAGGTGTTGATCCGTCCTTTACAGATGAAGAAATCAGTCAGGAACTTCAGCTTGATGGACATTCTATCATTAAATGTATCCGTATCAAAAACGCACAAGGAAACACCTACATGGTCCGTGTCTTAACCAATTCTCACGACACCATAGACTCTCTTCTCTCGAATGGCGCCTTCATTTACCGCAAACGTCATCGTGTCGAGCCTTCTCGTTCTCCTGCTCCACTTCCTATGCGGTGTGAAAAGTGGCAAGTATATAACGATCATCCGACCGGCGCATGTCCAAACCAACTCAAATGTGGATTCTGCACTGGCCCTCATAGCACCCGCAATTGTTCTAACCTGAAAGAAACTCCTAAATGTTCCACCTGTAATGAAACTGGACATCCTACTTACAGTTACAAATGCAAGGCTAAACCTACTGCGGATCCATTCAAGCCCGAATTAACGATACCATTAAAACCGCATATCACTCAATCAGCTTCTGTTCCTCAAGATATCTGTCAACCAATTACAATCACCCAATTCTTGTCTTTTCTTACTGTTACTCTCCAAAACATTCATCCGCTACTTCGCAACCATATTCTTTGCCAAGTCCAACAAACTGCCAAAGCCATACTTAACATCAACTTCACTGCTACTTACTCTGGCCAAACTGTTTACTTTCATTCAGATCCGTTGCAAACAGAAGTTTAAGTCACTCTCCGACAACATCTGGTTTCTTCACATCATTATGGACATTACTTTTCTGTTTTTGAACATTCGTTCTTTACCTCAACATAAAATCTTATTTGAACAGCTCCTCTTTGAAAAACATGTTGCGTGTTTCGTTTTGAACGAGACACATCTTAAGGCCCACACCCACGTACAGCTGCCAAATTATACTATGCTTCGACATGATAACTTGATACCAACGAGGAGGGCAAGTGGTGGGGTCGCCATAGGATTTTCACCATCTCTTCCTTTTCGCCGCACTACTCTTCCCATAACTCCACTCCCCGAGCATCTAGTTACTACTTTATACTTCAAACAGCTCAACATCACTGTTGCGACCATCTACATCCGTCCTGGACATCCTCTTCCTTATCCGTTCATTCAGTACATTTCAGATAACTATCGTACTTACATCATTCTAGCGGATCTGAATTTTCACAGTCGCACTCCTCGCCAGCAACAGGATTTCCGCAATTACCTTCTAACGCATACTTCAGGACACTTTCTTCCGATACCTAAGCCTACAAGACCTTGTAGTAATACAACACCAGATGTTGTTATCACTTCTCTCAACCTACAGACTCGGTGCACCTTAGATGTCCTGGATCCTCTTGGCAGTGACCATGTGCCAATTCTTCTGACCATTACAAATCCACGTTCTGCTTCTCGCACTACTCCTCCACCCCCACGCTCTTATCTTCTGTTCGACAAAGCAAACTGGAACGGTTACCGCACCTTACTTCAAAACCAATTAGCAAATGTCCCGGATCCCGAAACAGAAGATGACCTTTATATCGCATTAGATACTATTACAGCTTCCATCCACACTGCCTCAGCCCAACATATTCCACATCGGACCGCACATGTTTATAAACCAGCTCTTCCTCCTCAGTATCTTACACTTATCAAACGTTCCCGGGCACATTATCGAGACTTCACTCACACTGGTAACCTTGAGTCCCTTCGTCTCCACCGTCAGTATCAACGCACTGTTCACAACTACCTCGTTGCTTATAAACGTCGTCGTTGGATCACTAGCTGCAATGATCTTTCCACCATCACCCATCCTACCAGGTACTGGAAGCGATTCCACCAACTCACTGGCCGATCATCTCGTACACCGTACCCTCTCTTAGCTGGAGACGAAGCTCTCGCTGACGATACTGCTAAAGCAAATGCTTTTGCCGATTATCTTCAAGGCATTTTCACTCCTCTTGCACCTGTCCCATCAATACGCCGTCATCCAGCAGAAAATCTCAATCTTTCTTCACCCGATCTCCAACCCAATTACAACCACCATTTACCTGCAAATAATTATCTTACTGCCCCTATTACGGTCGAAGATATCCGTAGTACAGTCGCCAGAAAACGTCAGTCGGCTCCAGGCGCTGATCGTATCTCTTACCGACATATCAAAGAGGCTCCCTATGTTCTTCTCCATTTACTTTCAGTTATTTACACATTTATTTTGCGTACGGCCTACATTCCGACTCACTGGAAATCATCGATCACTCTAATGTTTCCCAAACCAAACAAACCTCCACATGATGTCTCTTCTTACCGGCCTATTCAGCTCACTCTTGTATTCAGCAAAATTCTGGAACGCATCCTTGTCACACGTCTACATCGTCATCTTTCCGATCATAATCTTCTTCCTCTTCCACAAGCTGGCTTTCGACCTTCTTATAGTATCAATGATCAGCTTCTGCGCCTTACCACCCATATCACAATGCAGTTCAACACATCCAAACCTTCCTGCCTTGTCTTATTCGATTTGGAAAAAGCTTTTGATAAGGTGTGGCATCTTGGTCTTGTGTACAAACTCTTCTCTTACCGCCTTCCTCTGTGTTACATCCGTTTCATCTTCCACTTTCTTTCTTGCCGCCTTAGTTATATATCTATCAACAATCACCTCTCGCACCCTATATTTCTCCATTCTGGTGTTCCTCAAGGTTCCTCACTATCTCCGTTATTATATCTGTTATATGTGGCCGACTTTCCTATTTTGCCTAGAAATATCAGTTTATATCAATTTGCGGATGACACAGCCTTTCTCGCCATAGCCAATACTATCCAAGAGATAAATCGAACTCTGCAGATTGCTATTGACACATTTCTCTCATGGTGCAATCACTGGCGACTTACCCTAAATGCTGCTAAAACACAAACCATTATCTTTCTTCCTCCAAACAAACGCTCTCGCGTGTACCGCAACCCTGCTAACTTTCATGTTCATGTCGACAACGTTCCTCTTCAGCCTCAAAACACCGTCACTTATCTTGGTATAGTTTTTGACAGACATCTTAAATGGACTGCTCATCTCAGGTCCATCTGCGCCAAAGCCTATAATCGCCTCAACCTTTTACGCCGTATCACTGGTACTACCTGGGGATTGAACACACATACCTTATTAACCACCTACAAAGTTTTTCTCCGCCCAGTTCTCACCTTCGGTTTTACAGCCTGGATAGCCGCAGCTCCCTCATTTTATACCAGACTTCAAATTCTTGAACGGCACGCCCTCCGATTAGCTTTCCGTATCCGCCTTCCCAGCCCAACTCATGAACTCTATGATCGCACCCCATTTCCCCACATACTCTATCACCTTGAAACCCTACGCCTCCGCTACATTTCAACTCGCTTTCAAACTCATCATCCCCTCCTACTAGACACGATGCATCACTTTGCTTTACACCCGACCGATGTCCTTCTCCGTCATACCCCTCTTTCGCTCCTATTTACCTTGTATCACTTCTCCTTACCACCTGACAGTCCTGACCATCTTTTCATCACAGACTACATCACTGACACGGCATCACCTTGCATTATTCCATCTTATGCACAGTAGTCCTCTTGTTTAACTGGGCTTCCCCTGTCTCCATCAGATCCGGAGTTGCCCCCGGATCAGAAGATAACACACATCTGTCTTGCTAACAAAACCCGTTGCTGTGACGTCTTGTGCACCTCATTACCATTCATTCCCATCCACCTTCAACTATGATTATGGTTAACGGCCATAATGTCCAACCCTTCTCATACTATATGATATACTAGTCTGATCTGAAAATGCTCCAATATATTTATGATGATGTAAAATAAAATGTTGAAATAAAGTTTAATAAATCTACGAGTACCCATCCACAATTTTCCAATCCCCATCATTCCTTTACTCCACTTCCCGATATAAAGGGCGGTACCCTTTGGGCGGGAGCTAGTCGTCTACGACTAGCAAAAAAAAAAAAAAAAAAAACACGTAACTACAACTGAACCGCAAACTTAGGTAGGTGGTTTCTATTTTGGTATTACATTTCTTGATGTTATCGCATCATGAGATATGAGATTGACAAAACACAAATTATTGTTACTAGTGAAATATATGTTATATTAATCAAAATATGCGGCTAGAAAGTTGATGCATTCTGTTTCGTTAAGCGAGCAGTCGTTTGTTCTAACATGCTAACTAGGTTACCGGTTACAGATTATGATTGATAGTGGTAACTACATGATCGGTTAGCGTATCCCTGTGAGTTATTTAACTCTAACCTAGCAATATTAACCTTTAACGCATGGTTGCGATCGCCTTCTCTCGTTAACCTTTTTCGCTTGGTTGCTGGAACACACGACTTCGTTGTCCATATATTGACAAACTAACTTGGTTACTATCCACCTTTTTCTGGTTTACTAGTAACCTTTCTTTTTTATGCTCCAGTTAGAAACTAAACTGTCCAACTTATCTTTTTCCAAAATAGAGGGGCTATATCTACCGTTTAATACTATTAAAGATAAATTCTGCTTTGGAAACTTGACTTCTATATCATTATATATTTTTGTACTTTGATATACAAATTCTCCGCATTACTTCTGCTCGTGAAAATTGTTTCATTCACACCTTCAGTAGTTTTAAAACATATGCTAAAATTTAGTGATCAATAAGCGCTGACGACCTCTAATGTTAAAAAACATGTGGTATCACATAAGCTACAAAAAAATCTGGGTAAGACAAGGTTCGCGCTATCCCCATCAGCTCAACCGACTGATATGAAAAACATACACAAAATAGTGTTTAATTAGTGCTGACAACACCGAGACTATAATTGGTACTCTTATCAGAAAGCCAGAAGATATACGAACATGTTAAATGAGAGCATCATGAAAGTTAAAAATTGTGTGAAAAACAGCAACAATCCTCTTTCTTTGCGGTATCATCAGCACTTATTTTTGGCATAGTTTACAAAATTAGAGCTGCATTATTAACACTACCGGGGACTACCTTCATATGAACTGGGCCCCACCACCACCGGCACTAATTTTAAAACGTATGTAAAAATTAACACCAAATTAGGGCTGACAATAACGCATAGAAAGAAAATTGATGCAATTTTTGTCTGCACAAAAATGCGTGATCAACTCTTTTCTTTGGTAATGCAGTCATTTAAGATTTTCAAAGCTGGGGCAAACGGACACCATAAGCATATTTTCAGTTATATCATATATATTTGAAACAATTAAAATGGAAAACACAAAGCAAAGTAAACTTACATCATAGAGGTATACATTGACACTGAAACATATAATTTAGGACATGTCAATTTCAAAGCATTACCAAAAATACCTAGTGGTTCAAAGTGTCCGTATGCCCCTCATATAAGGGGCAGAAGGACAGTTGTGCTGGGGCAAACGGACATCATCATATCTAATCATCAGAATCTATTTTACACTGATTACATGCAAAAACAGGATCATCACCGTCAGTAACACAGTTTACATGAAACCAAAACGAACATGTGGTACATTGGACCCAGTTTTCACCTTCGGTATATGCTTTTCTGCACGCACAACAAATGTTGCGTAAGTCCACCTCCACTTTAGATTTCTTCTTCATCGATGACTTGGAAGAGACAGTTTTTCGTTTCTTTTCTCTAAGGTCACGTATATTATTCTGATCAGTCAAGATTCTTGATGATCCTGTGCGACGTACCCTACCTGTTGCAGATGTGCCTGAAGTACTAGGAAGAGGACTCAGTGATGCGAAAGTAACTCCTTCTAATCTTGATTGATCCGCAAAGGATTGGTCGGTACAGACGGATGAAGATGCCGAAGATGGAGTTGAGTGAAGATGCATCGTTGTATGATCATGGCTTGAAGACGATGGTGTTGGATCCAACGCTGCATTAGCCTGTGTAGCTGTGGGTGATGTAGACACTGGTGTAGCCTGTGTAACGGTTAGTGGTGCAGGATGTATGGTTGTATTTGCTTCTGCAGCGGAGACTGGTGTAGAATAAACTGTTGACGGGGCGAATACATGATCCGAAAGTTTGTTGGGGTTGAAAGGAAATATTCCACAACTCGTGAATCCATGTGAAGCATTTCCAACTGTTGCCGTACGATTCCATGCTTCCGTTAAAATTGCTCCAAACGAAGTTTTGCTTATTCCCTTCCCAGGAAATCGTCGCACATGATTACGGCATGCGTCATTATAATATGATTTCAAAGGTGCAAAAAAAGACACATCCAATGGTTGAAGTACATGTGAACTATGGGGAGGAAGACAAAGCATAAGAATTTTGTTTGCAACAACCTTTTCTAGGCTTGTTACATCTGTCGAGTGCGATCTATGTCCATCTAGTATAAGAATAACATCCCCAGGTGGTTTATGGTGAATAAAATGATCTATGAATTGCGAAAATTATTCCCACTTCATATATCCACTCTCCGATAGCACTACTTTGCTACCAGGAGGCACGTGCATCAAGATGTCCTCTTTCATTCTTTGGCCTTTAAAGATTACAAATGGTGAAACATACTGACCAGCTGTTGACACACACGCCATTACACTAACAGTTTCCCCCTTCTCCCCTATTGTTTGACATATGACGTCGCGTTTCCCACATTTAGAAATTTGTTTTTTTGGTTTGTATATTAGCTGAAGACCAGTCTCATCACAATTAAATATTTTGCCTGGTTCATTCACTAAGTTATATCGCTCCATCAAATTAGAGAGGTTGTCATAAAAGTGTTGCACATTCTCTCTAGTTACATGTCTTGCTCTTGCAAATGATAGGCCCTCTGCCACCCGAAGACTAAGTTGCTTGTGCCGCGACAGGAAACCCCTAACCCAGTCTCTTCCAGCCATTTGAGTGTCACTATTAAATGGGTGATTATAATTATTCACTATAGCAAATCTGTACACGAGCCTTCTCAATTCTTCAATAGTTAACCCATAACCAATGTTGTCTAATTCAAGGAGATGCTTTTCTAACTGGCTCTCTATGTCATTCGAAAACGTTGTATGTTGCCCAAATTTAGGAATAGCGTCCTTCGCAAACACTCGTCTTCTTAGTGAATTACGAGGCACGTTGAACGTTTTGGCAGCAGTTGAAAGAGGCATCTTATCTTTCCTCACAGCTTGTACGGCAGCTAACATTGCATTTTCATCCCACTTGCATCTCTCTGTATTTCGTTCTCGTTGACGAACCATTTCTGTAACGAAATCAAAATGTTCCTAAATATATTGCTTCGTTATTTTTAATGATATACTTACAAGCTACAGGTATTTTCCTGACAAACGCCTAGTTTTCTCCTTGGAAAATAACGGAAAATACAGCTGTCCGTCTGCCCCTCAAAGCTTATGTCCGTTTGCCCCACATCAATGACCTAATCATGTACTTATGATTTTCCTCAACAGGTGGCAGATACTTGCGGGAGTTGTTGTGCATGGTTACTTCTTCCCGCGTTGTACGCTAACCATAAAGCACTTCACCTGTTGCCTTGTGTTTACGTACTTATAGCTTAAGATACAATATATTAATTATATAACCGTACTCTGTACAACTTACCTTTCTTCTAGTTCTTCTCTTCTTTTGCTCTTGTACACTACAACACAGACTTTTTTCAGTTTCTTGCTGTGCACCTGTTTTCTACACAACTGTCACTGCTCACACACTATGGCTGACTCAGGATTGGAAACTCTGTATTTTTGTAGCAACTAATTTTCTTAGTACATGTCCGTTTGCCCCCCTGTCCGTTTGCCCCAACTTTACCATATATCATTGAGCTTGCTGATATTAGTGATGAACTATAATGCCAAAACCTTGAGCTGTTACACAATCAAAAAAAAAACTACGAGTGAGGCTGCATTCACGCTAGCCGCATCCACTCAAACAATTGATGTGAAATTTATACATAAGATAGTGCTTAATTACTGCTGACGATACCGTAAAGAAAGAAGTTAGTGCTGTTACCAGAAAACCAAAAGATATACCAAAATCTTTAATAGAGGCATCATCCCTACCATTTGATCCCTCACTTTCAAGATGAGATTAACACTGATAATTATTGGCATAGTTTTTACTTCTTTCTTAAAGACGTAAACTCCAGTTATATGGTATCTGGTTCGTAGTGGAGAGAATTCCTGCTGAACGTGGATATATTTGTGATCAAAATAGCAACGTAGTATTGTGACAGTTATAAAGTTATAAACGTTTTGTGCTCTACAAGCAGCATATTTTGGCTATACCTTGTCATTATGATAGTGCTAATTAATTTTCCTTTATATTATATAACATTTTCAAAGTTTTTGAGTGGATTATGAAGGAAGGGATGGATTTGCCTAACAGAAGTACGTCTCCTGTGTTTTGGGTTGCTGTCTTACCTGATCGTCCAAACTACTTTATTAAAGGCAGAGCAGGACAGAACACCTTAGCATGGGGTTTTACAGTAATAGTGGAAGTAGTACTTGAGTTAGAAATAATACAGAGTGGAGTAAATACTGGAGCTAGATAATAATACTGCAGTTTGCATATATCTATTCCATATCTATATATACCAGTATATGAATATACATTGGTGTGTGTCAGAAAGTTTTATCTAGGCCTATACCTATAGATATCAACAATTAAGTTTCAATTACTACTAGCTATAAAGAAAATAATACTAGTTTGTTTCTGTTAAAACAAACTTGGAAAAATAATAATACCATAGTAGTTGCTTCGTTATCAAAAATCATCAATGCCATCTTCCCATCTTGTAGAATGGTGGCGGAGTTTCCACCCCATCAATACCCATTGTAATGAACAGTATGCGAAGTGATTTTTACTTAAAAATGTTTTGTGTTCATTTCCACATATAATTTTGTTACATTATAAGCACCTTTACGTCTCCTTTGTGCACCAAGATTATGTAACCTAAAGCATTTAATTAACATTAACTAAGGAAAATTGAACCCAGAACAACTGTAAGTAGCACGAGCCTAAGAGTGAAATAGTGTAAGTGCAAAACAGAATTTCGCCGCTCATCACATCAGTTGTTTAGAGGTACGAAATCCCCCAAGTTTGAGAGGGTTAACCCGGATTTTGTTCAAAACTCAATACTTAAAATTAGCATTTCGGAGATATTTTGTACCAAAGCTAAAGAGGAAATTCATTTTTATAATTTATTATTATTTTACGATGTGCAAATATTTTGCGTAGCATTTGAACTACTTTTTAATAGACCCTCAAAGAAAATAAGTATTCTGCTGTAAAATCTAACTTATCATTAATATTTTGATCTAACTAACTTATCATTATAAACTTATCATAACAACTTTCTTTATAAATTAAATAACATTTTAAAAATTTAAGTCATATTCACTGTAACACATATTTTTGATTATCATGATCAAAGGTATTCTACTATTATTGGCATATCACTTCCTGCAACTGAGAAGCTTTCATGCTAAAGAGTTTACCGCTTACCTCTTCGTTTTGACGTACGATTTTTCTGTTTTTATATTTTCTATTAATTGTAGTCTCTTTCGCTCCCTCTCTCTCTTTCCAATCACCATACAGAACTCATATACAAACTTCTTTTGAGTCTTCGATCTTTTCATTCCAAACCAATCTTCTTCAGCACTTTGAAAAATATTTTTTGTTTACGCGGTCGAAAGCCTTTTCTTGATCAATAAACACCACATACATCTTTTTTCCTTTTTCCTATAAACCTTTCACTGATCACCCTTAATAATTCAATTGCATTTATTCTGAACTTACCTCACGTGAACCCAACTGTTCCTTTTCATCTTCCTAATTTTTTCTTGTATACAACCGTATGTTTAGGATTTGAAGCAAAATTTTTGCTGCATGAATGTACAACTAATAGTTCTATAGTTCTCCCATCTCTTTGTGTTCGATTTCTTAACCATCGATATCATGATCTTCGGTTTCGCCACTCTAATGTTTTATATATTTCATAGCGCAATCCGAACAATTCTTTCTTGCCCTGTCTCCCATATTCATAATAAATTCGATTGTTATATTATCTATCCCGATTGTTTTTTTATCCCTTATCTTGGATACAGTACTTTTTCAAATCCATCCTGAAAAATACTAAAGCCTTCATTATCATCGCCTACATTATTTTCTACTTCGACATCTAGACCACATGGTCTATTCCTACTCTCATATATATGTCATCTACATATTCTTTCCATCTTCCTATTCATATTTTCTACTGTTATCGTAATACCTTCTTCTTTCCTCCGAATTCCATAGAATAAACTTCCTTGTACATTTTCTCATATCTTGATCTCTTTCTAATTCCCCCATGTTATCGCACTTTCTTTTATAAAACTCATGCTTTGCTCTGTTTCCCTTCGCAGCTCGTTGTTTAAGTTCCTGTACATCTTTCTGCCCGCTTCCTATAAACGTCTTCCTTTCCCTTCTTTTCTGCAACATCTGTTCTATAATAAATGGTTTCTCATTCATAGTTCGCGGTAAGCTACTACTTCTTCTGCAGCCTCTTGTATGCAAAACTTAATATGCTCCCATCGTATGTTATTACCGGCACGTATCTTTCCCTCGTTTGAGTATTTTTGTTCAAATTTCTCAACGGCCTACTTTCCTTCTGCCTACATTTTCAGTTGAGTATCCAGCACAACGGAAAATGTTAATCCAGGGAAGAATCCTCGCGTTCTTCAAGTTATTCCGATAAAAGTCCTGAATCATAACATAGTTTATCTCAAAGTTTCTCGACCTGTGGTACGTAGGACTTGATGGTATTAACAATTTATATGATGTGGTGGTTCGCCGGTATAAAAGGTTGAGAAGCCCGGGTCTATCTGCTATCTTCCGCCGGGATTTCCATGTATTTCTTCTTAGTTTGTGCTGATGAACCACGTGTTCCCATTTACTAGTGAATTCTGTTTACAAAAATTGAACAGTCCTTCTCTGTTTTCATTTCTTTCGTCCATTTAACCATATTTACCTACATCATTACCTTCCTGCTTTTCTCCGAGAACTGCATTGAAATCTCGAATTGAAATTGCACATTCACCCGTCTTCTCTCTGTCCATAATTTCTTATAATTTCTCTCTACTTCTTCAATTGCATCGGAAGTCGTCGTTGCGTACGTCTGGATCACTGCTAGATTCGTTTTTCGTTTAACATCATAACTCTATCATCATCAAATTCTACTTTCAATACCTTTTCCTTTAAGCACTTAGTAAGTATTTTCTTACACCATTATAAACTCTATTTTCATTACCTTAATAAAACATTCTATATCCTTCACTGTTTAACACTCCATAAAATTCCCTTCTAACTTCACAAACCTTTGCCAAATATAGATTATTTTGTCTCACTTCCTCTTTAAGATTTTGGATTTCTCCCCTGTAAGATGGTACGCACGTTCCATGTCCTCATCCTAAACCTTTTGCTCTTGCGTATTTTTCTTTCCTTATCTACCTTTCCCACCACATTACGTTCTCGTCCAATAGTCCTTTTCAAGCAATCCACCTGCCGGATATCCGGATGGGGAATATTTCAACTCCAGTATTATATTTTGAACTGCGAAAAACCATTGTAGATAAGTCCTGTTTCTGCTGAGAGCAAACTAGAGAAAAAATAGTGATGGCTTCCCTAGAATTCTACTTTGCAGTATCCTACCCGTTACTCTGACCACGTCTGGAACTAATGACTAAATTGCCGTTGTAATCACTATGATCCCGCCAACTTCGCTACTGGAGACTTGCTGCCTTCGACAAGAAGACTTTTCGTCTGGCTACCCCATTTAGATCAATTCGTCATGGGTGGCCCTTCTGGTAATGAACTACACGACCATAGCTGAAATTTTCATTGTAGCACGAAGTACTCTCCACCTGACACATAAGTTTCTTCTTAAAGGTGGTGTTTATCGGGAAGGTATTAGCAAAAAGTGTTTTCAATACTTTTTAATAACCTAGTGATAAATCATTTTAAATACTAAGTGTCGTTTAAACAAAAGAATGGAAAACTCTGGAAAACATAATAATACTGAGCGCAATATCCATTATGTGCTTGAATGATAAAGGTCACAAAACAACAAAAATCAGGTTGTCACATAAATGTCACTGATTCACGGGGAGAAAAATTAACAGACCGGAGATGTTTAATAACTATCAAACCAAAACAAACCAGAAGCACAACCATAGCTTTTCACTGGTTATTTTGAACTTTCTGTGGATGCCAGTACACTTGCGAATACCCGTGAAAAGACGAGATCACCATTTTTGTAGAGGCAATTCATCGTTGACATCTTATTTTTCTGAGGCAAACAACGTCTAAGCAAAGTTTTGTTCCGCAGGAAATATTTATTCTTTCTCTGCTCTCAGAACTCTATAATAAATATGAAGCGATAATGTCGGGAAGGGTTTGTTCTCATTTCTGAAGAACATTCTGTCTGTTCACTTTAGTATTTTAAACAAGGATGTCCGTAACAATATACAACTTACTATGAGTAATGCCATCAGAGAATTTTCAAAAACGATTTGTTCTGACATTGACATGAGTATGGTGTTAGAAACGTGAGGATTTTCTGGCCATTAATCCGCTTTTGAACATTGTAAATTCCATTAATTTGGTACTTTTTCACAACAATTTGATATAATTTTGCCTAGCGTAATTGACTTGCAATAGGAAGATATTTTATATCCAATATTTTATGTCCGCACAGGTCTTTACTTCCGTCAAATGGCGGTCGCAGGCACTAGCGATATAAAACACTCCTTTACTGTGAACTGAAAGAATGTTTTAAAAGAAATAACATTTACAAATGTTCTCAATAATTGTTTATAAAATTTGTATTATTTAGTATTAACATTTATATATGCGTTTGCCATTAACATTGTATAAAAGAGTTAACTTCTTTATTTTGTTAAACTCTTACCATTCTCTCCGTCCTTCCTCCATAAAAAGTCTTGTGTATGTTTGCAAACATCGCACATGCCTCAGGCCGAACCAAAACGGAAATTTTTGGACCTGAGAACTCCGCAGATAGATAGTGTGAGAATAAAGCTTATTTAAAACTATACGCTTATTTTATTCTATTTTCCGTAGTCATTCGCTTCTTGTTGTTTGAAGTTTTTGTTTCACGTCCTACGTACTACAACACCGAGGACCAATATCCTCAATAGTATTATTCTAAAATAGAATGTTGAAAGGTCTATGACATAAACAAGACAGCACACTATCATCGATTGTCAGAAGAATGAATTACGTAAAAATATGGTAACACACGGAGTACGTTTGGTAACAATGGACAGAATACATCAGAAACATCAAATGCGGAGAGAAGTTGTTATGAAAGACAATTCCACAATTATTACTCTCTTCATATAATATATCAGGTTATCGTAAAATAAGTATTGGTGTTTAGAGAACTCTGGAGACGCAACTAATTAACAGAACACCACGAAATTTGGTACCAAGGGCGCCCATGTTGTGGTTTCCAAGGGGATTTAAGTATAAGCGACGTTTCAAAAATAGTTTCAAATTTTTCTCTAACTATTGTAAAAATTCTATTGGATTTTCGATATTCTGAAGTACAATTTCCACAAGGGATGAGAGCGCCCCACCTTGCCCTCCCCCGATAGGCGTCCTTGCTTGGTACTAGTATATTTGGGAACATGCACAAGCGATTAATGTTTCAATTTTCCAATTTCCGCCACCATAGTTAATTGTGGTGCTGTACAAAACCAAGGAAGTGCTGCGTGAAAAGAAAACGACACTAGTGATGCCAAATAATACGAAAGGTTGTAATTATGTCTCCTGTGTATCTCCTAGCATTGTTGAGCTATTAACACCTCGTGGACAGTGGCGGTCGTACGGAGGAATTTTGGGCTGACGTTCCCTTAAAATTCCGTGATGTCTTAAAAAATAAACTACGTAAATGTTAGTCTTTCTGATGATCACAAACGTCGATCTCCCTCCACAAAAAATCCAGGATTTCTCAAACCTCAAGTCCCTTGTGGGGAAACTTCCCACAGCATGCTGTTTCACCACTGTCCGTGATTCAGTCTAGGAGTAAGAATGGAAATGTAAGCAAAGTGGATGTCCAAAGCCAGAATTGGGGGTGAAGCACTTTCCTGAGCGAATAACGGCACAGCACAATGCAAACCGTGTACTCAAGGCTTAATATGCATCTGCTGAATGAGGTATGGGATACTGTTCAATGTGAGCCCCATTTGATGTTCCATTAAGAGAACTTGGTATACTGCATGGTCAATTGCCGAACGCGGTTAATCTCCAGCAATAGCCTGGGTAAGCAGAATAATGTTCTGAAACGTTCAGACTTGAAGCGTGTCCCTCAATCACTAAGCTTTTTAGGTACCCCCACAATAAAAAGTCACATGGAGTTGAGTCGGGTAATCGGGCTGGCCATGGATAGACAAAGCAATTGCTAAGAATTCGGTCTTCTGTGAAATGTTCGCAAAGAATTTCCTTACTTTATGTGGCGTCACTCCGTCCTGCATGAATACGGTTCGTTCGAGACAACAGCGTTGATGCAACTGTGGAATAACAAATCTTGTAGCATGTTGGCATATCTCTACAAAGTTATAGACCTAGTCACTGGCACATTTGGACCATCGCCCTAAAAGTAGCACGGTCCGAGAATAAACTGGGCAGTAGGCAAATACCACATAGTAATTTTAGGTGAATGCAGGCGCACTTCATGTATTTTATATGGGTTTTCGCGAGCCCGTATGTGGTAGTTGTTGGTGTTTACTATCCCGTAAAAGTGAGCCTCATCACTTGCGTGAACGAAATGTCAATGGAAATGCCGTACGAGCATTGGCATCTTCGGGACGCAATTAATGTTTTATAGTTACCTGTAAAGATGTCAATGCAACACTTTGCGAAGAATTTTACACTGTTGATTGGGGAACGTCCAAATGTTTTGGCACTGCCTTCGCACTTACCACGCCGCTGTTACTCACGATTTTCTCCATGACGGCAGTAGCAATATTTTGAAATGATTCTTGTGTCACATTCTTAAGACCTTTTCCTGGTCTCAACGCTAACATGCCATTTTTCTCAAACTTTCTCACCATTTATTTAACGCACATGTTGTAATGCGACTACGACGTAACCTCTATCATCAGCGACAACCACGAATGGCACCAGCACAATTGTTCAACGTATAGTAAAGTTCCACTAACAAATCTCCGTCAGGCAACGTCTCCCATGGTTACTTTCTTGGTGCTTCATTCATAATTTGGTCTTGATCTACACGACAACTCAGGTGCTTACTCACGTTTGCGTGTGTTTCAGTGATACGGGTTCGAGCGCCACTATGTGCCAGAAGTGAACTGCTCTGACCTTGCTGATGTCCGATGTTTGCTTCTTGTTTCTATCCACATTCTTTGCCTTGTGATCAAGGGGTCTCGGGTTCGATTCCCGGTGAAGATACACAAGAATCGGAACCCATGTTAACCTACACGTCCCGTCCTTAGAACATACTCATAATCTCATACGGTACTAGCCAAAATGGGTTCCTCTTAATCAGGGACCTTCACGTTAGACCTGCCTTTGGGCAGAACTCCATATCACCATCATCGCCCATAACAAATCACTACACACTGGTTGTTATTAATAGAAGTACAAATCAATGCCACTCATCGCACGGAGGGCATAATTACTGCATTTCTTTCATTGAACATCAATTATATCATTTGTCTTTAATACCGCACTTACCGTACTTAACTTTGACAGCAACACAATAACCTCTGGAAGCGAGATTTGACAATAGTCTTTTCCTGGAATTTTGGAGGAATCTTGTAGCTTACAAGCATAGGAAATGCTAACATTTAACTTTGTTTTTGTAAGATACCCTAGAATTTTAAGGGTATGCTTCAGCTTAAAATCTCCCGTAAATCCACCACTGACCATGAGGTATTAATCGCATAGGTAATCAATGCCACGAGACCAATGGGAGAGATGATTATAACCTTTTCTTCATTTAGCATCATTAGTGTCGTTTTGCTTCCACACAGCACTTACCTGTCGTTGTAGAGCGCCATATTTACCCCTGTTGGATAAAATTGAAACTAATTTTATTTCTATACCAATCGCTTCTGCATTATCCAAATATACTCCTACCAAGTTTGGTTGCGTTGTGTCAAGTGGTTACGCCTCCAGAGTTCTCTGAAGAGTGAGACTTATGATAATCTGGTATTTAAATCACTAGCAAACTCTGTACCTTTAATTTATCATATTTTCTTGATCTGTATATTTTTAAAAATTCTACATGAGTACCATGAGAATATTTTGAGGCTATCATCTACTGCCATATTTTGTTTCATTTTTAAGATGACATGATAATCATTGATAACTGCTGCTGACATTTCTCCGGGAATACAATTTTTTAGATGATTTTGTTGCTTCAAATCTTGACTTCCTCGTATAGCTAGTAGTATTTAAAAATTTTTTGTGATCTCAATAGTAGCATCGTGAACAGCGAAATTGTAAAAGTCCACTTAGAAGAAAACAGTTTTCTCTCGAGGCATCTACTATATTTATTTACAACTTTTAAACGATGCGAATAGCTCGTGACCTTCAAGGCCCATCATCTGGAAGGAGCTAATCGTGCAACGAAATTTTACTGCAGTTTGACTTTTGATTGCTGTTGAGAGCACCTACGAAATAAAACAAAAAAAATTGGTGTCGTCGCCATCCTAACAGATGTGTTACTTGACGGGGAGAGGGGTATGCTTGAAGTCGCGCGCAATGCTGTAAACTTAACCACCTGTGGATATAAATAATAGAAAGGTAATTCTACCGCATCCTATTTTTTGTTACATACTATTATAGATCTTATGCACTATCTCTTACCGAAATCGAAACAATTTCATTTTTGTTCTTAAAATTGTATAGAGGCCTACTAAATGCTATTTTTTCAATATTTCTTACTAAATAATTTTGTTTAATATTATCTCTTTGGGAGGACAAAGCGGATCACTTAACTTCAAAGGCCTCAAATGGCAACTAAAATTAAGACTAGGAAACCAAAGTTTTGAGGAAATATTTTATGATTATTAAACTTTCAAATAACAATACAATAGTAATAATGATTGCATATACATAAATGATATTGCTTAATTACTGATCTACTGCAATTTATTCACCTTGCCCCACCGGTAAGGCAAAGCGGATCATGATAGTGGGGCAAAGTGAATAAGCAAAAACTCATACATTAAAAGTCAGGGTTTAATACAGATATGCAAAATAGAAATTGTATAGAAGAACAATATATGTGCACACAGTCTAAGATAATAAAAGAATGACACCTAGATGAACTGCTTTATCTACCAGAAGATTAAAATGTTTAATGTTTTGTTAGTATTAGCCTAACACACATAAATATAGAATTAAGTCTAGACAAAGCTTGCATACACATGATCCCTAAATATGTTTAAAAAGCTCAAGTCCATAGAAGTCTTTTTTCTTATCAAGTAGTCATCTAGTATCTAGTTTCTTTGAATCTATAGTAACCCTAGTGAGTACAATCTACGTAGTAGCAAACAAATTGAAAAAAAGACAATAATAAGGCTTAGGGCTGAAAATAATATCACATCACACGCTTGGTTTGCACAGATTACAAATGTAAATGTCTTGTCCCTTATAATAATCGGTACATTTTTCGTGAAACCATGACAGACAAATAGAACACTGAATCCAGTCTTCATTAAGTGGATCTGAATAATATTCATGACAGAACTTGCATTGGTAACTACCGTTTCCTTCTGGTGATTTTGAAGGATTTTTCTTTGTAATTCCAGATGTACTTGGTAGAGCTATAGCCGCAGCAAAACATTTCTTCTTGCAGGAGAACCTTGAATGGTAGATTTCCTTCTTTTCCCTGGTAGTTCATTTACGGAAGTTGCACTAGTACTTGGTTCGGTAGACATAGTAGACTTGCTATACTTCTTCGCACTCTTCTGTTTTAAACATTCCTTGATAGGGATACTCGTTAGTTCCTCTGCATGTAGAGACCTCGAGCTTTCCCCCTCCCCGAACAAAATTTCACCGTACGCTACTGTAGTCATTAGTACTGAACATGTATGGAACATTTTACATAAATTGATTCGAGGACAAAAGTAGAGAAACGAAGAAACAAACAAAGAACTGAAGTTAATTAAAATCATTTTAAAAGATGTAAAATCAAATTAATAGTTTCTTAGCAGTGGTATAGAATTACATAGTTTAATATAGGATAAGTTGCGTTAATAGCCGCTGCTATTATTTAACGGAACTCCTATCCTAACCCAACTTACTACTACAACAACTACTGATGTTACTCTACTACGACTTTCAGCACTACTAGTATTACTACTGCTTTGTTTTTGTTCGGCAAGTGTTAACGGAACAAATTCAATATGAATTTCAATATTCAAATTAGCTGTGTTGCAACGTATACGTACCGTCAATACCACAGTTAGTGCCAAACAGATGTTCTAAAACAGTACTGCATTATGCTTGGGGTAAAGTGAATCGCTATTCGCTTTGCCCCTTCTAAAATTATTCTCTTTGCCCCACACTACCACATGAGACAAAAGACTGTCTACAGCATATGGACGACATATTTACGATAATTCTCAAACATGATAACAAACGTAAGATCCCACCCTATCCATGCATAGTGTGTTCGCAAACATTCTACGGAATAGTAAGAAAAGATTTCAAAATTCTTGCCTCTTGAATTTTTTAGCAAAATGCGTATTTTATTTACTTCTTCTCTCTCGTCGAAACAACAACACGTACACACAAAACACTAACGTCCTTCTCTTCTTTCACTAGTGACGTCATAAACTGGGGCAAACATTTCCTGCCCTCTGTTTTCAGTTGACTGTGAATTGCGTTATTCGCTTTGCCTCATATATTCACTTTGCCCCCCTTTCCTCTATATGCTTATTCGGTGGCGTATTTTCGATTTTATTTTAGGGGGCTTTTCTAACGTTATTCCTGGAAATATGAAAATTCTGCAAGATATTTCATTTATTTAAAACAGTACATAAAATTTCGGGGAGGGAGAGGTTAAGCCTGGAAACTTCCATAATACGGCACTGTGCTTAGTAGTACGTATATGAAATAAAATATTGATTTACAATAATAAATTATCTTAAAAAATAAAAAAAATGAAGTTTGTGTAAAAGAGATGTGTTAACAGCGAACGTTGGTAACTAGCAGCCTTGCAAACCATACAATTCTGGATGGCTGTGAAAAAGTGATAGTATTTATACAAATTTAAAAGTAACCTATTTATTAAAATTTGTTGTGTAACATGTATTTCGAACGTCCTTTGCCGGCAACGATATCTTGTATGCAGGATCATTTAAGTTTTAATTTGCCGGAACCACTTTTATTTAAATAATTAATTACTTAACTTTTTACGCTTTGCACTTTCACACCCTACACTACTTTTAATACAATTAAAACTACTTTTGCATACTATTTACACAAAGCAGTTTATGGTAAAATGTCGCTTTTATTATTTTAATATTCTTTAAACCTTTTTTGTTAAAAACTATTCGTATGTTTATTATTTTTTAATTTTTAATCTTCAGTACCGGGCCCAGAGCTAAATGTTAGGTTTTTTTATGGTTCTCAAGACCAGAAAGCTCTTTTTTGTTTTGTTTTGATTTTGTTTTTTTCTTTTAAAAGTTGTAGTAAAGCAATGCAAATAAATAAACAATTAAATAAGCATCATCCAGACCAGGGAAGTACAGACCAGGAAACGGTTAGTGACTCTTCAGACTTTTCTGTAAATTTATTCTAACTTTAGGGGTGCGTTTAGTTTAAAAAAAACTTAAATCTTAGTGGTAACTTTAGTCAAATTTTAATACCAGCCATAACTCAAATTATCATGAGTTCACGTAAATCATTTTAGTTTGAAATCCGTTTACGCATTTCCTTAACAGGACTAGGTACGTATTATTCAGCAAAACTTTGGAATGGAATAGCAAGAAATACAAACAATTAAATTTTGGTTCTCGTGTAAATAAGAGAAAGAGTATGTCTGTGTTGCATTTGGTCTTCGCTTTCCTATATTTTCTACACTGTGCCACATCATATAATCCATTTAAGAACTAATTTATCGGTTGCTTGTATTTGCAAATTGATTTACAATTTTTCACGGGTAATGCAGGAGTTTCCAATATAAGTCTCTCGTGATAAATATTATGTCTTAGTTGGACGTTGACATTATGGGCCCCAAGTTACAACGATACTTGTATTTCAACATCTTTATTATATCTTTATTTTGTATTTGTGGGCAAAATGTACTTTTAAGATATGCACACGCTGTTCAAGAAAGGAAGAAAAAGAATATGAAAAGAGAAATAGAAGTAATTTCTTTTCTGTTGTTATGCTATGATACTTTGTTATGATTGTGATTCGACGATGTGAGTTTAGCTGTCATAGTTACGAAGAAATAGATAATACATAACAGAGGATCCATCTCGTGAAATCTATATATACAATTTTTAAAGACTATTAATGTTTAACTTGTTTCGTACTACAATAAAAGGCAATATCATGATGCAATGTGTGTAAAATGGATTCTGATAAATCAGTTATATGAATGTACAAACTGTGGACTTTACGTGATAAAGTATTGTTTTACATATTGCATAAGAGAAAAATGGCAAATGAAACAATACCTAATGTTCAAAATTTTTTATATGTATACGATTATAGCTTCAATTATTTTTGTCACTCAGAAAACTGGGGAGCCTAGTCCCTCCTCGGCTCCGTACTAGCTCCGCCACTGACAATTTATCTTAATATTGGATGTGCACAACCTAAAAGCTTTGGACCCCTTCCGAAATAAATTCCTGCGCACGTTCGTAAGAGTGGCATTACATACAGTAGAATTTGATGAATATGAGTAATAATCTAATAGTTATATTGATGTTTAAAAGATGTGGACGCTGCACAAGTCAATTGTTTCAAGTTTTCGTCATCTTGTTTGCAAAATTTGGACATAACTTCATATTATTTAATAGTTTCTTAAAGTGCCTTATGAAAGTATTATTACATGGTTTATAAACAAATCCACCTTAAACTTCCTTTCAAAACAGGAGATACAGTTCGTAGATGACAGAAGTACTATCTCTTTTATAAGTTATGTTTAATGACGAGCATGAGGCCTAACACATTGATCGCCATGAGCATCACTTATGATTATACCCTCAGCGCTAAGTTGATATTTAGAGCAGTTTTTAGGTGCAAACCACGTGCCTACCAACTTTTTCTCAATATCTTTACGGTTTATTATTTAAGTTGTGTATCATTGTTGATACACGTGGCGTGCAACGTAAATATTAGTCCGTACGCCATGTGTATCTATTTTGATACACACATTTTTCATATTGTTCAATCCACGCGCTATGTGTTGAGTCTGATGCATATGCTTTTCATACTATTGCGTTATTCTTTTGTCTCACATTTGCAACTCCCGCGCTCCACGTTTGCTGTCTCAAGTAACTTCGGCTTGAAAGCAACACGGATGAATTTGTAAGAGATGCTGATATTGAAGCTATTGTAATGGATTCTAGTACTGAAGATATTGATGTATCAAGTGACAAGGGGGATGAAATGTTAGTTGATTCGGATATTGACCCACTATATTTACCTAGGAACGATCAAGGTGAAGTATACAGTTCAGAAGATACGGATAATGCTACTGAGATTTCTGCTGTATCGCCTATAAAAATCAATCAGCGTTCTCTACACCTACATTATCCGAGGAAGTTGCTAATATTGTTTGGAGTGATCCAGTTGGTAATCAACCCACGATACCCTTTACCGGCAAAAATGGCATGGATCCAACAGTGAGTGGAATGTTAGCTTTAGCTGAGCCTATTGATTATTTCGAGCTTTCTTATGGCATTGATTGATATGGTATTGGTATGCCATTTTGACGACAACGAAGCTGCTGGTGGTAATAAGCTTCAGAAAGTGAAAAATATTCTCAATTTCTTGATTAGCAAATATCAACAAGTATATTCTCCAGGAGAGAAAATGTGCATTGATGAATCCATGATCCCCTGGCGAGGACGACTGTCGTTCCGTCAGTATATACCTTCGAAGCGCCACAAATACGGAATAAAAGTGTTCGAGTTATGTAGTGATAATGGTTATATATGGAATTTAGCCGTTTATGCTGGTAAAAGTGCAAATTCAGAGATATCAGTTCCGGAGGCAGTGGTTATGTCGTTGACCGCAGTACTTCTTGGCGAAGGACGCACTGTTTACGTAGACAATCACTAAACCAGTATTATTCTAGCCTATCGTTTACTTCACGAAAAAACGCATTTCGTTGGAACCTTGCGCAGTAACAGAAAATACATTCCTAAGGAAGTGAAAGATGCGAAGTTGAAGAAAGGAGAGGCTATTAGCAAGGAAACAGGAGAAGGGGTAACTGTCTTGAAATGGAAAGACCAAAGGGATGTCCTAATGCTGCCCACTGCTCATTCTGGAAACGACTTTGTCTGTACAACTGTTCGTGGACAAGAAATTACAAAACCTGAGTGCATTGCAAATTACAATCAAGGAACGGCATCAATTGATATTAGTGACCAGCTGGCTACTTATGACAGTGCATTGAGAAAATGTACAAAGTGGTACAGAAAAATCATTATTGAAGCAATTTGGGGTACGAGTCTTGTAAACGCCCACTACCATTATAATAATAATACAGTGAAAGAGAAGATGAGGATCAAGGAATTTCACGAAGCTATAGTGGAATCTTTATGCTGTGCATCAATGCAAAACAATTTATCTCCTACTGTAGCAACCAAGAGGAAGGTAATGCAACATCACCTAATTTTCAAACTTGAAGGTAGTCCTCCCAAGATGGTTTTAGGAAGATGTGCTGAGTGCCACAAAACGTACGGTAGAAGCGGTAGGTCAACATGGACAAGGGAAATACGCAGCACAAGTGTCCAGTAATTGCGATGCGTGCGAAGGAAATCCGTACTTGTGCCGAGAATGCTTCAACAATACGCACTAAAGTGGCCTAATGATTGTTTACGGTTGTCCTGCCACGAATTTTTCACCGGAAAAGATAGTTTACATAGAAAGCGCTGACATCATGATAGTTTACGTAGAGAGCGCTGACATCTATTATAATACTACCATAAATTGTAAAAGAACTTCAAGAACTTTCTTTTAGTTTTTTTTCCTTTTACTTATTGATCGGTTTGTGTAGGTCAGGTTCAATTCTATGATATCTGGTAGGTATTTCTATAGTAGATACCATAAACCGAAGTTAACACAATGTAGTAGAACATGTATGAAAAATAAAGATGGTGTTCTACAAACTGTAGAGTTCGGAATATTTAACTTTTTTTTTGCATATTTGAATTAGTACAGGGTTTTCCAGGCTTTTCAGAAAAATCATAAACATTAAAAGGAGAGTATTCCACTGGCGAAAGAATTCCTGCTGCAGTATGTATTTCCAGCGCCCTGACTACACAAAGGTTATGTTAAATAAATTAGTCTGTGTACCCAGTTGCATACACGTGGCAATAAAAAGAGTGTTCAATGTGTATCAGGAATGATACACAAAGCGTAGGCGGAATACGCCCTGTGTATCACCAGTGATACCATGGCGATCAATGTGTTAATTATTTAACATTTTGTAATTGTACAATTTTGTAGAAAGTACAAGTCAGTGAAGCTACTGTGGTAGCAATATTTCTTTCTTTTGTTATTCCGAAAGTTAGATAAAAAAATAAGATATTTATTATTTCCTTAAAGAATGTGGCACTTAATAATAATGCCCTATGTAAACCGAAGCTTCAATGCCAGATTCATAGAAGACATTTCATTTACACGATACTTTGTGGAAAGATGAAAGAAGGCATATATTCTGGAGAAATGAATTATCTTAATTTATCTTTCTGTACTTATTCTGTAATCTCCTCTAATAGCCAAAAGTAAGAGAGGCTGTCTTTTTCACAACATTCAGTTGAAGCATGTTTGTATAAAAGATAAAATAAAAACGTTCCGTTGATTGTTTTCACAATCTCTATACAAGATATTACTTTGTGCGGGCATTGGGGTATCTAAATTATGGCTACAAATGCTTTTATTATGTCCAAATATACAAATTACGTATGCCCACTAATGCTTTGGTACACACTGGAAGCGAAGCGTTTATCACCCAAAATTAATTTTCCCTCAAAGTTTAATCAAGAATCAAATTTAAATGAGCTGAAAGAATACTTGAGGTCTTTGGAATTTCGCTACACTAGCGGTTAAATGTGGGACATGCAGACATCTTACAGACTACGCCACTGCTCGCCTAAATTTAGAGAACAAAATGTAAACAAACTTAAATGTTGAAAGTTCTGAATGAGACATTCGGAAACAAAACTAAGAAAAAAGATCAAAATTTTAACAAAAATATCTGCTCCAACTTACCAAATTGTGAGAATACTATCTAGTCTGGTTGGAGGTATGATATAATTGTGTACAACATTCGAGAGTTATTTAGTATTAAAATCTCTATTGCTTTACTTTCAGAAAACTCTTCTACTATGAAATACATGCAACTAGAGATCGAAAGATTACTTTACATTTGAAAGGGAAATTTAAGGCAAATAAAAGGTACGAGTGTGGATTTTGTTGTGGGCAAACACCCTGCTCGTGGGTTTTCTCGGGGTTCTCTCGTTTCCTCCCACTTTCTTCATTCCACCAATTCATTCATTTCTAATCATCACCGTCTCCTTTAGCCTAACCGGCATAATCGTGAGACGTAAAACTCAAAGATTTCATTTTTTTCTATCTCTCCAATCCCTTAAACTATATCATGTTGGCCTACAATTATAAATGAAACATTTTGTTATGAAATACATGTAAAATTATAAGGCGTTTTCACACAAGGAAATCCACTGAAAAATATCATACTCAAAATTAAACCCATCCTTGAAGATTTTTCTTAATTTCTCGTAACACAGTTTATAAATCGCATTAATTTCAGTTTTTGCCATAAGGAGATGAAGACACGCAATGACAAGAAGGTTTTACTCAAAGCAAATAAATTACTCTTAGGAAAATTTCATTTAAAGTACAACAACTTCCATATCAGTGCGCTTGAGGTTAGTAAATACCCTAATGTAGCAATTTGCTATTTTTCATTCGTTCCTTTTAATGTTGCATAGCTATTTTCAATTAGTTATTTTTGTTTTATTTGTAAAATTTACTGGTATATTCGCATTCACCGAATAAAACATCGTGAATATACGTATCAAAATTTTTATATTAGCGACTAACGGTTCAGAAGAAAGATATAACGATTGCTTTTTAACCCTTCCTTCTTCCTATTAGGTCTAGGGCAAATATGGGCATCAAACACTAATTTATTGAATTTCAAGGAAATGTTTAAAAAATATTTGAAGATCTAATTAATGTCCAATGCGTTCTGGAGATCTTCGTAGGGCAAGCAAATTTCTCCTTTTCCCTAGTTTTAGGGTCATAATTGGCAAAAGATCACACTTATACATAATATAGGATTCCAGGGGGGCATTTCTCCAAAATTTTATATTTATGTTTAACTGTTCCCAAAGTTCTCGCGATAACTGATTGCGGCTGCCACTTTCCCTTTGTTTTACATCCCATAATTATATTCTTTCAGATAAGGAGATCGTTAAATAACGAAAGTGAAATACTTTGAAAGATTTGGTAGTATGAGAACGTTGGAGGAAACGTAAATACAACTAGAAATCCATAGACACCACTGATCTGGATTCGACCGGATTTTACGAGTCCATCATCGATTTGGATCGATCCAGAAACGTCTTTCATCAGAGGGACGTATTCTGCTGTTAAGCCTCAGTGCCTGTAATTTGAGTTTTTTTTTTAAATGACAAGTGTTGGATGCTTTACGATAAATTTAGCGTCCATTCAGCGTCGAGGATATATCTGATGCGGATCCACAACTTAACAAGTGCGATCCAAACCACATGAACTAGAACCTGGAATCGAACTTAGATTCCTCGCGGCAAGACACGTACACTTACCACATAGATACGCAGCAGTTAAACTATGTGTTTGAATATATACGCTCTACTGCTTATTGGCACTGTACATTTACAGCAGACATCTGTGAGTAAGAGAAAAAAAAGTAGATCCACAATCCACTCAAAAAGCTGGATCCACAATGTTTATGAAGACAACTAACAGACTTCTCAATGAGTTTATTCAAAATGAGAAATAAAATTTTTTAGTGATTTTTCCACATAAACGTACAAATTTGACCCACCCAGCTCAGTGAACTTTGACGGTCTAATTTGGAAGTACAGTCAGAATGAAAACAGGATAAAAATCTATCAATTATCAGGGGCCGCGGTAGCTTAATGATAGAGCGTTCACCTCTAGTGCATGGAGTTCCTGGTTCGATCCCATCTCGTGCCAAGTTAACTTTGTAGTGGACAAACACCGTGTGCGTGGGTTTCCTAGAGGTTCTCCCGTTTCCTCCCACTTTCTTCATTCCATAATTTCATTCATTTCTTATCATCGTCATCGTCTCTCCTTTAGCCTAGCTGGCATAACTGTAGGACTTAAAACTCAAAGATTTAATTTATCTATCACTTATCAGGAATTTCGTTGACAAGTATATAGGGACAGAAAATAAATTAGCGAAAATATCTCGCCTCATCTTCTTTGATCATACTTCTGAAAACATAAAACTTAAGGTTCCCGACTTTGTAGTAAAGCATAATATACATGCCTTGTTACACCTACCGCATTTTTAAAGTAGGATTGTAGTAAGCTAGAAAATAATAATATTATTAAGTTATTTAAGTTAAAGAAACTACTTATAGATAACTCTAACAAAGATATGTACTTTATGTTTACTTTTGCAGTATTGTGTTCAGAATGAAATCACATGAATGAGAAGAAAATTTGTACATACTTAATGAATATCTAAAGAGGAGAAAATTTGAACAAATAGATTTCCTAATTTATGCTGAATTACCCTCAAATGATGTTCTATTTATTACTTATTGAAAGGTTACCTAAAATCTGAGCTTGAAATTTTTTTTACGTAAAAGTAACTTAGAACTTGATACAATAGAATTGTTTAAAAGGCACAATACAGCGACGAATGCTGGTGCCTTAATTATAGAATCAATACAATGATATGCAATCATCTTATGTAACATTTACTTTCCTTCGTCCTTCTGTACATACTTTGTCCACTCCATTTCACTCAATTTCGTTAAGTGTCATCGTATATTGATAGATAACTGCTAGGGTCTGCCCTAAAAATTGCAATAATAAACCCTGGTCGAACAATGTTTGTGTAACACCTCCATGAACACTTTAAAAATAGAGTAATTGTCTGTCGTATTAAATAGGGCTTATGCAGGGCTACTATTTAGTAGGAGTCACTTCTTCAACTTCCGGAAAAGTCATGTTTTGGAATGTAGTTTCCAAATAACTATCAGCTCTTAAATGTTTCCGATGGTCTTTCGAGTTCTCAATTGTTTTGCTTCCTCGGAAACGATGTCGCAAGTGAATGAACGTAACTGCTTTTTGACATATTTATAACTTTATCAGACATAGATCTGTCAAAGAATTTATGCTAATAATGTACCTTCAGTTTCGAGACCAATGTGATTCCATGACACTAAATCCGCATTATTGAAAATGTGAAAACCAAACTGAATTACTATTGGATTACTACTGAAATCAATCTATCTGGGTTGTAGGTTTTCAAGGACATTGACACGTTCCTGGACAGAAAGTTAGAACCAATTATATTGACGTAAACGCAACGAAGACATTCTGAAAATTGGAATCAGTGTAGGATATAGGAAGCAAGCATAATTTCCCTTCCGAACCAATATACTCTACACTTTCCTGAAATAGAGCGAACACTGGCAAATCAAAACTGCGTTCACGTTTTAGTTTCAAGGATATTTTTTATTTAAAAAAAGGAACTGACAATAATTGGTGGTTCGTATTTTGAATAAATAAAACAATCTTTCATTTACTGTTGTCCGCTACAACTCATGAACATTTGAATTAGTCATAGTTGCTAACAGGCGGAATGACACTGTGTTCGGCTCGGCGAATGTAAGAGGAGATTGTGCCATGTAACAGTATGAACATCAGACCTCATAAGGATTAATGATTAACAGTTGGTTACTGCTTGGGTAAAACACGAAATCTCAGCTCATATAATTTTAGCCAGATGGCCGAGCACAGATGTATGGGTCACTTCATCTCAAAACTCGTGCAAGCATGGGCTTTGATAGGACTACTATATTAAGTGTGTATTAAATACATGGATTCAGGAAAAATTACAGCAAGTGTTAACTATCATGATGTACAATGCGTTGGGGACAACGGTTGATGTTAACTAGTTTGGATGTAACAGCAAATAAACAGCTAGCAGTGCACCAGACCACTCGGCAATTCAATGCTAGACGATAACAACATGTGAGAAGCTATATCATTCAGAACATTCTCCTTGCCACAAGATAAAGAAACAATAGCCCCATGAGAATACCTATGCGTAACAATAATCACAACCTACAAGGAATGACATGGACAAAGGAACACCGCAATTAAAAAGCTTGCATCATGAAAAACGCTGGGCGTATAATTCGAGGTTCAAATTGGTTCACACAGCTGACAGGTACGAACGCATGGACTCTGTTCAGGTGGGATAAAGTGGTACTAGTGGAACATATAACAATGTCCCTCACTGCCAAACTTTACAGGTGCTATTTGCTGACCATGTTCCCTTGTTAACTTGCCTCCAATTCCATGTATGTTACTTGTACTTACATCAAGGTGACGGGTTCCATAAGCACTCTAGATGTGAAGATACTTCCCTGAACCTAAAAGGTCCCGTCCTCAGTCCCATTGAATACGTTTGGGATGCTGATAAGAGGAAGGAGCGTGCCCCGGACTTAGTTCCCGATTATTGGGCTGCACACCGATCTTGAATCATAATGAGTTCACAACGCTTTGGGCATCTTGTGGGGTCTATGCCATGTTCCATCGCCGCCAACATTAAAAGAGAAGCGAATTCTACAGGCTACTAGTTAACAAACACATTAAATTGCTCACGAGTGCACTTAGGTTCCTGGTCAACATCGTTTCCTTATGATAAGTAATATATCTTGCCAGGGAAGTAGGTGGCTAGTATTTTGGCAATACTTTTCACAGATTGCTCTTGGTCAATTGATAACGGGTGTATTATTCACCGAAAGAGTTATTTCTTGCACGGAAATAGTGCAAGGTAAGGGAAATGAGAGTGGTGTTATATTTAACGTCCACTATAGTCACATTCATTGATATATCGTAAATTGATCCAAAAATAAACCGTGTGCTCCACAATTATAGTAATTTTCATCATTCAGTGCCCTTATAGAGAGACCAGGTCTGTCTTCGCTTTCAAACGTATCCTGAATTACTGATAGTACAATCCACTAATACACCATTGTTCGTGATATAGCATAATCTAGAAACGATACGTTGAAAATGCCCAACAATTATCTGTTAAACTTCTGATAACTTCCTGTTAAAATCGATACTCTGAAATTCTTCTGGATACACGAAATTACTTCCAACTTACGGAGGGGAAATGAGTAATTTTCTTGGTGGAACTACTCTTACAGAGACATCTATTTGTATCCATATTAACCCAGAACTATTTTGCAAGTTATTTCAGAAATTTAACTTTATTCTGAAATAACGGTTATGCTTGAAAATATCCCAGCATCGAATGATTCTCTCAAATTTACTATAAGCTTTATATTTTCTCTTGTATCATAGAAGCACGATTTCAAAGGAAAAATAAAACGAATTTCTTGCAAATCATCCAGTTAGTATCCAAATACCAAATCATGTTGTTAGCTGTGTAACACATTTTTCACATGACACTACCGTGTTGCACGTGCAAAAGGCGCATATATTATTATATGTGTAAAAGCCACATACATTAATAAGCAGACATCCTATTAAATACTATTTATATTTAAATACGCGAAGCTGCAATTAATAAAACAGTAATTAATCAGAATACACAATATATTTCCAAACAGTAAACAGGAAATGACACTTACAGATGGCAGATTGTAAAACCTATAACGCTGAAATACTATTAGTGTACAGTAAGGTGGATTGAAAAAATCAAAACTTATCTAATTAAATAGCACTAGGTGTCAAAAGTTGTGTATTGACTTGTAATTTTTAACATAATTTCTGTACTTCATTTTCATTCCCCCGAAGGGTCTCAAAATTTTTCAATTTTTATGATTTTAAAAATAATTTCCATCTTCATTCCGTTAAGGGATTGAAAGTTTGCAGTTTTAATGGTATATTTTGTTATTCTACTTAAGGTATGAAAAAAAAAAGTTTTAAAATCAGCCAAATCATTTCACACTTGTTTAAGAAAAATGTTGTGCTCACTATATTGATACCTATGGTTTTGAAATAACTTTTGTGTTTTATCTTATAACCTGCAGAGGCCTTAAAGTTTTGGAATTTATACAGTAAATCTCAAAATTCTTTGAAGACACTGACAATTTTCAAGAATTGTCAATAATATCCTATTAGATTTCAAGCCTTGTGCGTGACTCGTATGATTTCGTTGATTTTATAAAAATATTTTTCCTTTTTCTTCGCTACTTCCAACAAGTTTGAAAATACTGTTTCACAGTAATATCTAAAAATACACTGAGCATAATATTAAGATACGTTATGTAAATTTAATAATTTTGCATTAAAATTATTTTTGACATGTACCTATTTGCTGGTTAACAGAAACATCCAAAACTTAGCACGAGGAGGTGACTGCATATAGAGAATGAAATGAAATCTCTTAATTTTACGTCTAATGGTTATGCCAGCTAAGCTAAAGGAGACGGTGATGATGAAATAATGAATGAAATGTTGGAATGAAGAAAGTGGGAGGAAAGGGGATAGCCCCGAGGAAACCCACGCACATGGTGTTTGTCCACCGCGAGCTGGGATCGAACCAGGAACCCCAAGAACCAGAGGTGAACGCTCTACCACTGAACCATCACGGACCTCCTTTTCTCCATATAGAATTCCGCCCATCCTCCCATCTAATCCATCCTACCTTTGGAAATTATCTCTTTAACTCGCTGGTTTGTATTCAGATTTTGTTTCGAATGTGGGCATAATTGACATATCCAAAAGTCTTGCTGTGATAAACCTATCTCAAGCTAAGATACCACACACTTCAGACGAAGCTTTGGTAACAGTTTTAACGCACCTCTTGACTGCTTGGGTATGATATGGCAAGTGGAAAACAGGCGGAAGGACAGATGAACCTCCTGTTACACATTTCTGTAGATCCAGCTCCGACAATTGTCTCGTCAGGGGAGGCTCGGTTACTTCGCCTTCTTGCCAGTTGGTTAGGTGAATGTAAGCGTGAGCACTAAGGTGGATGGCTGGAATACTGAACTTGAGTACAGTAGGTGTTTGGTTTGAGCTCTTGATCTTGCGTCAAGGATTCTATGCATAACTGGTTCTCGAATATGCTTTCGATCATCGGCGAGCATAGATACCAGTAAATTCTCCGGATACGCGAAGAAACCATTGGCTGAATTGTTCTATCTACAATGAGCTTCAGTTTATTTCTTAAGTACCGTGGAAAGGTTATAGTACGATATAAGTTGACAGGAGCATCCTTGATACAGGGTTACACTTAACGTAAAACCACATCAGAGCATACACTTTCATGATAAATGTAACGATCTTAAAGTTTGAAGATGGGTCAGTAGTTCTTATGTACACTCTAAGCACTACGTAAGTAGTAGTGATCCATCTTGCATGGGATAATTTTCTATGACTTCTTGATGCAAGATTCTGTGAACACTCACCAGCAGAAGTTGCTTTGCAAATATCCCACATATATTTTTGGTCTGTGCTACGGTTTGAAGTCTTTTTCTTCCATGGCCGGGAAAGCTACTTCATTCGTTTGAAAATTAACAACTATCAAATCCTCACAATTGGTTAAATTTTTTCCTATAGTTACCGAGAACTTTTGAGGAGCCACTGTTGCGCCATCTAAAAGCAGTAGAATATGCCTTATAATATACCATAAAAGCTGCAAAATTTCAGGCTCTTGCTGGGAATAAAGATACAATTTTTTTAAAAAATAATGAATGATGTAGTCAATCTAGTCCTTATTCAACCTCTGTCGCCTAGTTCGATTTCATTGGGCAACTTTAAAAAATATTTTTAAAAAATTAAATTTTCATAAAATTTCCAAAATTTTGAGGCTCTTGCTGGGAATGAAGATGAAGTACAAAAATTATGAAAAACATTACGAATGTTGCACTAGTCAACAGGCCCGTATCCACGGGGGGCAAGGGGAGCCGGCCCTCCTAATTTTTTTCTTGGCCAACAAAAATTTTCATGGAAGGCTTGCAAAAAATCTCGATTAATTCTATGTGTAAACACTAAGAATAAAATGCAATATAAAATAGATTATTCCAAGAATTTTTCCATTTAAACTATTAGACGAACACTTCTAAACATATTTTAAAGGAGTTAAAGTAAAGTTTATCCATTTTCTAGAATCTCGATATGAAATGACACAATACATATTGAAGCAAGTTTTTCACGAAAATAAGGAATATCTTCATAATACTTCATGCCACAGTTGTAATAGCGATCTGGGAGGTAGAGATGAAGTGTGAAGTGCTTGCTGCAAGCCAAATCATAAAAACAGGAGCAGGAACAAAGAGTTTATCTTTTGTCGATTGCAGTAACAGCGGTAGGTTATTGTTATTCTATTGTGTAGTTGTAGTACATAGATGCATTGCAAAATCCTCGTCAACAGCAAACCTTTGATCAACTGTGGAACAATTAGTTGTGAATTAGTTAATGGCGATTGATTCTAGTAGGGTCCAAATTATTGTGGTGTGATATGTAAAACAAGAACTGTGGTGGAACATTCACCGAAAAAGTAATGGTTGCAAAGACTTTCATATGTTTGTTCTTGTAGAAGAATAGATTAAGCTAAATTACCTTAATTAGATGAGTAACTGGGCAAGTGAACATATTTAACGTTTAAGTTTAAGGATTAAATTCCGGGTTGTGAAGCCAGGACTACTAAAACCCTTGCAAGATTTAGAGGAGAAATTAAGAAGCAAAATGTTTTGCATTGTACTTCGGGTGGAGGATCCCGTGGAAGTAGCTAGTTTTCATATAAAAACTTATAAATTTTAACTATTTCTTAGTCGCGTACGCGTAATAATATTATAATTCAACATGAAAGAAGCAGAGGTCCTTTTAATCGATACTAGATGGATTGTTACATTGAGAAAGAACCGGACAGTGATATATTATACAAATATACAGAATCCTCTTGCTTACTACAAAAATCAGAACGGAGCATACGTTATCCCTATGCTATATAGGCACTGCCCTTAGGTGTTACGTCATGCCGTTGTAGGATGTCTGATGTCTAACAGTCTTCCTTATATTACATACATATATGTATGTTACCTGCGTCAGCTATATATCATATACGTCCATTTGTATGTAAGTTCCTGACTGCCTATATTGTTTCATACGGAAAGTATGTATAGATGGAATACAGAAAGTATTATAAAACATGCGTTATCAGTTATACGCTTGCTGTACGTTAAGTCCAAAAACAACAGCATTTACAAATGTAACATACGATATTACGTATGCCGCATACATTTTTTTCTCAGTTTAGCTTTGAATAAAATTATAGTATTTTATTAGCTGTTTTGGTATGTGTCTTCTTGGTATAATGTGTAGGTGGTTCATTTTTATAAAACGAGTTTAATTTAAGATTTTAAAGAAGAACTTACTATAAATATTTAAACAAAATACAACTGTAATTGTAAACAAGGGAATTACTTCAAAATTACCCGTCCACCTAATTTTCAACAAAAAAAAACATAATAAAATCTACAATCATCAATTTCTACTTAAACTTTACTTATTTTATGTTATGTTGTGTTACCTGGATGGTGTGAGTAAGGGGGAGGAACCACAATTACATATGTAAATCCATTATTAACGTAAAGGGGAGACTGGTGGGCCGCGGGGAGCACGGCTGCGGGTAGTTAATGGGGAGTGCGGAGTTGAGAGGGAAGAACGAACGAAGCGAGAAGCCGAAATAAGGTAGGATAACGCACTACTAGGTTACTTAGGTTAGGTTATGTCTACTTCGCACTTACTTTAGTACGTACTTAAGTTTGTAGAGCTTTCCTATCTCAGGCAGAAACTCATGACGATTGTTGGTGGTCTTTGTTCTTTCATTCATTAACCCATGAATATTCAAAAGATTAACCTCATTAACATCATGTTTTACAAATGTTAGTACTGTCAATTCACATCCAGCGCAAAGACCCTTTACACTTACATGCATGTTTACTCGAAAATTATCCACAATCTAACCGTCCTGAACCTAGAGACAAGTAGTCCTCTCTATTTGCGAATTAGATTCGTCTTTATAACCGCTTATGAAAAGATAATACACACAAATTACACTTTACTTACATGTAATCACGCACACAAGCAATCAAATTATCAATTTCTTCTAGGTAAATTTTCAAAATTTTGATAAAAACGGAAGGGTAACTTCCCAAGTTAACCCTAAACAAGAGCCTAAGTAAAGTTGAATTTCCCTATTTCACAGTAGATCATCTCTCGTTCTTGGTCTTAATGTTAGTATTACATGTGGGACTATTAAAACATTTATATTTTAATTCTAATTCCTGTAGTTAGTAATATCCGTTTAATAAAATACACGTTTTTTTCATGTAGATTACAGATTAACTTAATGTGTGTGTAGAGGGGGATAATAGAATTAAGTAGAAGCAAAATACTTAAACATTCAAGAGCAGATATGTTGAATTGCTGATGTTACTATTTGATGAACTATTATATTGTTGGCTCGCCCCCCTAACTTCTACCGGACCTCCTCTACATTTTCGGGGCTAGCTACGGGCACCTGCTAGTCAATATACAACTTTTGACACATATTGCTATTTAATTGGACAAGTTTTGACTTTTTTGATCCACCCTAGTGTACAGTAATTGACCATGTAAATGATATGCTACGTAAATATCTTTAATATGTTGTGTGAGGTAGAAACGAGGAGTATATTGAAGCGGCCAGATGACGGTGATTGAAAGTGGAAGATACTTCTCAATTTCTAAGTGGCTAAACTACGGATGCGCAATAAGGTGACGCATGTGAATCTAATTCGTGACCCGGGGAATAGTGTCCAAGAAAGCCACAAAGAGATTAATCGATGAGTATTGAAGAGAACTGCAAAATTAAGACCGTATACTGCAAGTGAGTGCAGTCTCAATTAGCAATTTTAACAGCCTACCGCAACAATCACAGTCCAATGCGAGTAGTATTAACAGACTTTCCGTTAACGGGCCGCAATTTTCAAATCCTGATGATATTTAGCAACGCATTTGCGTAAAAACAATGCTACCGGAAATACGCAACATAAACTACCGAAGCGCGTATTTTGGTAGGATGAGTTCTTTTTGTCTTTTATATAATTTATAATAGTAGGTCAGGTGTGTATTGGAAACAAACAATTAAGTTCCTATTTTGACATTACTCACCCTAAAATATAGCAAGAGATTTGCGATGATGTGGGCCGCAAATTATTTATATTACTTGGTCCCTATTATTATAATACTCGTGCAGAATTAATTCCATGTTTTGAATGACTAAGGCTAAGTCTATACTCGCCGCGACGTTATTCTGACAGCCGAGATACGCAGCTTCAATTCGGGCGACTCCGCGCACGTTACGTAGTTCTTCTCGTTACACACGAAAAATATTTCTTAGGAGATCAATTCAAAGAGCAATTTAAAGCTAGAGGTATAAAAATTTCAATACAGGAACGATATTTAAAAACGGGTTATTAAAATGACGTCACGATTCAGAATCGCAAAAAGAGAAGGAAAGAAAAGAGTGAAAAGTCGGTAGCTAAGATGCGAGTCTATTTCAAGTATTGCAAGATTATAAATTTGAAAAATCTTATATCAAAAACAGAAGACCAGTAAAATTAGAAATCGTTCACAATGGATAGGAAATGGCTTAATATTTATATATAAATTAAATATAGTTGCTATCCCGTAAGAAACTTCTTTCCCTCCTGATAAATGAAACAAAAGGAAGAACGGAAGTCACGTATAACTTCTGCAATTTTTGTGCAGATGGTACCACTGCTCTGCCAAACATCGTCTGCTCGTGTGCGTTAGTGTGGGTACGTGGATGTAGTGAAACTGAAACCATGGAGAGTGTTGAGCGCAAAATTGAAAACATGAATGAATACGAATTATTATCTTCTCAGTATTATCACAAACACGAGGAAGGGAAACCTCTTCAAAGTCAAGCAAAGTAAATTTTCATCAATGTGTGTGCTCGACTGAGAAGAATGTGTAGACAAAATTGTTGAAGAAGTTGTTGATACGATTGTTGTAGGGAAGCTGATGCTTTAGCCATTGCCAATGTAGAGTCTCGGTGCTTTCAGAAAAAAAATCGTATTTTTAATTTATTGTGTGAGACCTTTTCTAAATAGACATATTAAGATAACTTAATTTCTCAACCTTTCTAACCTTAATTAATCGAAATGAATAAGCAAAATATTGTTAATGGTTTCGGGTTTTAATTGTCAGGATTGCAAATACATCACGTGCGGATTTCCAATACATTTATTACTATTGTCGTGTTTTCATGAATTATTAAAAACAAACAGACCAAGAAACATATTTTTCGTTAGCGGCAGAAAAAGGACAAGAAATCACAGCTCTGCGCGTATCAGCTGAAACCTCGAGCAGCGCCAGTTGAAACACACACACAGACATGCATGCAAAGGGTTCCCTGTGAAAAGGTTTGTTCGCCAACATGTACTAATGCGCTTGTGATTCGGCTCTCTCGTTAACATTGCGTTTAGTATAGAGATGACAGCGGAGGAGCAGATATCCTCCATTATACATGGTGCCTGAACTAATTGGTGCTCTGTATCAGGAATGACGTAATATATTTATCTGAAAACTATTGATGACCACGACGAATCAGAGTTGAGATGCAGGGTTCTCTTTGTATTCGTTAGGTAATTTAGATTTTACTCTGGGTGTTTCCATTATTTTGATAATCACTATATAAATAAATACCCATCCTCTTGGCCTTTTATATAACCAAAAAAAAATAGAAACTGAAATTCATGTAATGGGAACAAACATCCTGTAGATAGGTAAAAAAAAAAACAATTGATCTATCTTTATTAGACAGATTTCCATTGTCACTAAGTGTTAGAGTTTATAAGTTCCATTTTCACATAAGTATAAAGTAAAATGAATATTATTAATTAACAAAAAAAATAGTAAAGAGGGTATCGAGTTAGTAATTGCGATACCAAAGAAAATTATTATCTATGAAGTGAACATAATAATATGAACAAGGTTTTCCCCCCAAAAAATTATAGTTATATCTAATGAATATCCTACTGCGTAATATGTGAAGTACAGATGATTTCTTGTATTAAGAAAGAAACAGACACTAACTATTCTTAAACAGTAGTTCTTTTTTGAGAAAAAAATGTTCCGAGGGGCTTCATTTGGTATTCCGGAAGGAGGAAGGGGCACTCCTGACACTATTCCATTTATTATATTAAGGCGTATTATTTTGGTCTCCTCCAGGGAGGTACTCTCAGAACTCCGGGGGGCAGTGCCCCCAAAAACTATGTCTGGAAGAAGCGCTGTTTGTAAAATAAGTTCAGATATATAAGCATTGCTTATTTTGCCAATACACGCCACGCGCTGTAAACAAATCTGAGTTTTCCATACAGTTTACGCGTAAAATTTCTGCAGAATAGAAAAAGGAAAAATTGTCCTGAATTTCTTCCTGTTTCCGCTTAGTACAATTAGACTACAACATGTTAATA
The DNA here is from genome assembly GCF_964235325.1 of Thermobia domestica. Taxonomy (NCBI): domain Eukaryota; kingdom Metazoa; phylum Arthropoda; class Insecta; order Zygentoma; family Lepismatidae; genus Thermobia; species Thermobia domestica. Next base: position 69,620,921 of record NC_137463.1, on the reverse strand, counting down.
ATAGAAGAATTGCTTCGATTTTGGGCGAACACTTGGTACGAAAGCAATATACATCGGGCTGAAAAGCAGCATTTTGTAGTTACCACCAGTGGCGCAAATCTGTCTTCAACATTGGAGGGCACGAGTAAGACCGTTCCCATATTTTTTTTACAACCGAAATCAAAAATATTTATGAAATTGAAAAACAATGTTGTGGAGGTTCAAGGGAGCAGAGTTGTCTTCAAAGTTGGGAGCCGGCCAGATTTCAGGCTTATTCTGGGGGAACATCAATTACATCTGACGTTCCTTCGTGGCAATCGGACAAAAATCATCACATTTCTCCCCCAAAACATATTTCAAATCGGATTATTGGGGGGGACAGTCCCCCCATTTCCAAGATTTAAGGGGACCTCTTCCTCTCATCCCCCGGGATTTGCGCCAGTGTTTACCACAATGGACAATCAAATCTTGGTTTAGATAAAGTATGCAGTTTTCTTTGGATTTTATCAATGAACTACGGCCAACTGTCAAAGAACTATCTTCAGTGATGTGTACTTCAGACAAAAGCACAATCCGACTGTAATACAATTTCTAATATATATATGACAATGACTTAAAAAAATAACAATACTTATCAGCAATTCCCAGCATAATAGACCTGATATCACTTAATCAGCAATGTATTACAAAAACGGACGTAATTGATTTTAAAAATCTTGTAATCGTATTCGTCTGCGTAAGGTACATTTGCTCTAACGAGCAACGCAAAGATAGAAATTGCTTTATCTACATATCGATATCTCAATTGAGCGGATCGGGTTAACACACTAGAATGTCATATTTCCTAACTTTCATGTAAACTAAAATAAATGTTGACTATTCCTATGGAATGCAATACAATGACATAGACCAAACAAATTTTCACTGCCATCTGCAAGTACATTTCTCAAATTAATCTAAATACATACTGCTCTGCAGGAGATAAAAGTAGATCTGAAAAGGTAGGGGGACGGTAGTTAGAGGTATGACGTCACGATGTCCCCCTGCCTAGTTTTGCCCATTGTAATTTTGTAGTAACTGGCGGTACGCCATACATATTCTTTGTAGATGGGAGGACTGCGTTCCCCTTCATTTTTATAACTACACTTCTATAGTTCGATCACTACCCATTCCGCCTTATTTTACCGGAAGTAGCACTTACATCTCTTTCGACCCGCTCAATTATAAAACACTAAACCAAAGACTTTGTTGTAACTTCAGTGCATTCATGGTTTGATTTCTTATACATTCATGCTTTTAATGCACAATTCCCTACGCCCGCTACTCAGAATGCGTACAGGAAATATATTCCTCTGAATCAACTCAAAGTGTAGGAATGTCAGCAGTCAGCGTTTACAGAGAGTAAGTGTTCAATGACTTCAGAATGTAGATCAAAAGAAAGGACAACAGTCTCCTGCATGAGTTGACAGTTGAAACAAGAATAAACATGATTGAGTGTCATTGATATAGCAAGCAGCAAGAGCAAGAAATACTTACAGACTTTTTTTTTTTTTTTGTCAAGGGTGCATTTTGACTTTCTTCGCCTTCTGCTGATAGCGGCATCCTTCACCAGTGCTGCGTGCGTGTTATAAAATAGTGTTACAACTAGAGGAAAGAAACGAGCTTGAGAGCCTTGACAGGACTAACCATTCATCCTACTTTATTTTACTTAACAAACAACAGATTTCCAGCAGATTTGATGAACAAAACACCTCCTAGAGTATGACGTCATTATTTAATACTTTGACCCCCTTCTGCTCAAAAAGACAAAACGCGCTTTGTTGTGTGTTGTGGTATACTAAAGGACTAACTATTCGCAAAATTTCAGATTTTTTTTTATCTAGGTCCATTGGAGATATTGGACAGTGAAATATGCTAAATTGGCATAATTCTCCAAACTTACGATCTTTTTTCAGGTCTTTGGGAGCAGCTACAGGTCTGTAAGTATTTGTGTATTAACTTATGATCCCGGACTATATGCACACACAAATTCAGACCTCTATGTCAGTTGTTTACTTTTCCCAAACATGTCTTCAATATCCAAAAATGTTGCTACTGTAGACAGTGATTTCACCCCCTTCAAGTAGTTTTAGGCAAAAATGTTGAGATAAAAGTTCTAGCTCTGCACGAGTTGGAAACGGCCAACAATTTTCAATTTTGTAAGGCAAATACATGCTGAAATATTCAAAACAACGTAAACGCCTAAAATCCAAAAAACGTAAAATAGTGGCGGTCGCTGCGTCGCCATGGAATGTTGTAAAAAGTAATTAATTGTGGTTTTGAAGTACCCTGATATAGGATAACATTCATGAAAAAATTTATATATATATATATATATATATATATATATTGAAAAGGTGGAGCGGCAATTTTTCTTTTTTCTTGATCACTTTGCATGGATTGACCCCTCCGTCCGAAACAAACTTTAGTAAAAATGGAATTGTCATGTTGGGATTGTGGGTACCATTGCTGGAAAGGCTTTGTATCACGTTTATAAGTTATACTACAGTTAGCTAATTTAGCAAAAATTCGACTTCAATACTGCTAGTAGTTCCTGAAATTTTCCGATATCTATTTTATTCTTGCATCATCTGTGCCTTCATCATACAAATACTTCTGGAGGTGAAAGTGATAAATTCTACTACAACTCATTACAAGTCACAAGATAAATTTTATGTAAAAATTGAAGGATATCATGGTAGGGTACAAGGGTGTCGTGGGTGAGAAGACCATACCTAAGTAGACCCAGAAAAATTGCAATATAAGGGAAGTAAAATAATTAATAACTGAAATCCAAATAATTAATATTGTGAATAATTACTGTTATGGCGTTTTAGCTATTCGTGTGACGTCATCGTTGCAGAGAAACGATGCTACACTTGACTCCTTGGATGTTGTTTATAGGAAGGAGAAAATTCCAATTATTAAACCTTATTGTGTGTTTCAAAATATATTTTATAAAAAAAATCAATGATGTCTTAGTAGAGTACTGGAATAGGGAAATGTACATTTAATACTCTTAGAAACCCACTTTACCTCATTTAATAAAAGAAGTAAAGTTAGTTAAATTTACTGAAAACCAGATGCAAACGTTATAAATGGTTACTGAGTGATAGTCTTTTTCAAGTGAAGTCATCACTGCCTAGACACGATTCTTCGTTTGGACAGTTGGGTCCTGGATGTAAGGAAGTGATAATTATGTAATCTAATCATTGAATTTCATTGATGTCTTCCAAAAATATCTAAAAATCAAATTGTGTCTCCTCCCCGATAAATACAGAAATGATAAAATAAAAATTATGTGTACTCTACTTGTGTAAGCTAGTATTAAATCCTTTCTGGATAAAAGTATCGAACTCACTAAGTGTTCGTTTTGGCGTTTAATTTCATTTTATCACCAGCATACCAGCATACCCGAGACGCAGATCTACAAGTTAAGAAGATTTCGCTTTGCATGATATCTTATCGGAGTCGAGCCCATGAACATTAGATTTCTTTGTGGATAAACTACGAATCCATTAATAACATAATTCTTTTCTGGATAAACTATTAGCTCTACTTGCATCATAATTATTTATAGATAATTAAAACTATATTAATAAGGTAATAGTTTCAGAATTAAATAAGTGAGCAGTAGTAAGAACATTAGAATTTTACTTGTGAATAAAACAACAGGATTTCTCTAATCTTATATTTCTTTCTGGAAAAAGTATTGATGTCCAGTAGCAAATAATTTCTGGATAAATTACTAACAACACTAACATTATAATTCTTCTCGATTAAAATGGAGTTATTCTAACAAGATGATCCTTTCTGGAAAACCTAATAAGCCCTACCCACTGTTTAAAACTTTTGTGGATAGAAAAATAAGTTCTAGAACATTTAAGTTATTCTGAATAAACTAGGATCGTCCGAAGTTTGTTGTTTATGGCAGCACATATTAAGCAGATAATAAAAATATTGTTTTTATGCACATGATTAGCAGTTAAATTATTTTAGAGCAATGGCGTAGGACCGAAAACATTTCTGAGTTTAGTTTTAAGAGTGTTCAAGTTGAGCTGTATTCGGTCATACACCGCATTCCTATAAGTAATATACATGTTATTTTTACGTGAAGTTGAATGCTAGCATAATTAAGAGAATTAGAGTTTCATTCAGTTTCATAATGTATTCGTGGAAATATATCTGAAACCACATATTTAAATATTTGTCACTGAAAAGTATATTCGTGCTCCTGTTTAGTAAGTAATTTTATATGTGATATATCATTATTTATTTATTGTGCAACTAAGTAGACTACTCAATGCATTTCACAAATTTTTTGTTCACCTACACAGAAAAGGAAATATCCTGTACTATTTTGAAGTTATTGTCACGTAATTTAAATGTACTGAAAAAGAAATTACTAGTTTTGGGCAAATCGATTCACCTCTGAGATCGACGCTCAGTAGTTCGCTCACTAAAACGCCGCTCAGTTATGTTGTAGGTACAACTTACGGGTAATACGTTTTGAATTTTGTACATCACGGTCTTCCATATAGGTGAAGAATTTCCACGGAGAATTTCCATATAGGTCTATATTATAAAAGTATCTTAAAATACCCTTAAGCAGACCTTCGGTATTTAAGCTGAAATTACCTTTTGCAACGAAAATAATGAACTAACCAGGGATGATATCGAAACTGCACCTTGAATTGGGAGACATTCTATATATTTCCTGATAGACCTTCTCGAGCAAGTTCCAAAACCGGTGTTCGTTTCTTGCCCGGAAGTGACCCCGCATTTGCAGGGGCTAAAATATATAGAACATTTTGACCTGTTTTCCATAGCAGGTGTACATAAAGTACGTTGCTACCCCTAAAACTTGAAACCTATGCTAAAACGCGAAAATACCTGTTTCAGCATTGTAAAAGCATAATTTAACGAAGTGAAAATATTTGCCCCAGGGTCTCCGCAGGGTCCCAGGTGGGGTCCAACTCAAAATTGGCAATTGAAAAGAGGGGCAAGTAGCATATCGTTTGAAAGCTAGTGTTAAAAGGAAAACGATAAAAGAAGTCTCACAGTTCTAATCAAACTCTGTGCAAAATGGCGGAGGATTCAAAATTCGAAAACAGTCTGCAGCTAACAGTGCATGGCCACCACTAGAATTCCAAAACTGTGATACAGGTGTCAAAATTCTAAAACACGTGTTTCATTATTTGAAAAGTTCTATTTATCGAAAGGACAATGTTTACCCCAGGGTCCCCGCAGGGTCCCAGGTGGGGTCCAACTCAAAATTGGCAATTGTGGACAAACACCGTGCTCGTGGGTTTTCTTGGGGTTCTCCCGTTTCCTCCCACTTTCTTCATTCCACCATTTCACTCATCTCTCATCATCACCGTCTCCTTTAGCCTAACCGGCATAATCGTGGAACGTAAAACCTACAGATTTCATTTCAAAATTTGCAATTGAAAAGAAAGGCAAGTAGCATATCGTTTGAAAGCTAGCGTTAAAATAAAAACGATAACAGAAGTTTCACAGCTTAATGCAAACTCTGTGTGAAATGGCGGAAGATTCAAAATTTGAAAAAAGTGGATGTCCACCACTAGAATTTCAAAAGTGTGATACAGATGTCAACATTCGAAAACATGTGTTACAGTGTTTAAAATGTGCAATTTATCTAAATGAAAATGTTTGCCCCAGGGCCCTCGTAGGGTCCCACGCGGATTCTACCTCAAAGTTTTTATTTGGAAAGGCTTCAAAAAGTATATCGTTTATAAGATATCGTTCTTCAACTTTTTGACGACCCGTCTGGTAGAAGCAGTGTAGAAGATACGGATCGGTCGAATGTTGTTTGCTGAAGCTTGGCTTTTGATCTGGTCTATTTGTGAGAGTCACGTAAGTCACACGCCACGGTCGTCGCAACGTGGTAGCTGCCGGGACTGTATCTTTGTTATGCAGGTATGAGAGCCATGTGCATGACGATCACTCTACGGCGTGATATTGAGGCTTGAGTGTCTCGTGGAGGGGGCGGCCATGCTATTGTTCATGAAGAAGTGATAAAAGCACAGTGGTTGGAGACACCAACTGCACTGAATAAAACTCTTCTTCATGCAGTGTTCGTCGTCCGGAATCGAACAAGTCGAGAAAGCTGAATCCTTTGTGTGAAAACGGAAAGACAAGTCTGTCATTGACTGGTAACTAAAATCATCAGGAAGGTCGATGTATTCACATCTGCCGAAAGCGTACTTGATCATATCTTGGAATCTGGGTGATTCCAACTGATTCCGTGTTACCCCAATCAAGTGAGCACTGGAATACCGATTTGTTATGTCTAGCTTGTCTCCAAGTCCTTCATTCCGAACATGCTTGTGGGCACACTTCACTATCATTTTTCTGTAAAGAATATATCCCACATCGAATGGCTGTCCATAGGAAGTACAGCCTGGAGTGATTGTTCCTTGATGTAAGTCAGGACACTCTTGATACAAGTCCGGATCTCTCACGATGGCTGCGTCGTCCTTCAACAAAAGACACGAAGTTCCAACGTCTCGAACAAGATGTGGCACGTATTCCTTGAATATTGCCTTTGTCATCATTCCTTACTTGTTGGCTCTGATTATGACTCCAGAGATCTGAGGGATTTTACTATAGACCCTTGATCCAAATTTCCGGGATGGTTCGCGGAGCACAATGACAGTCGGGCCCACGAGCTTTCCTGATGCCGAAATCGCTTCCTGGACTGTGTAAGAATGTGTCACTTTTGATTCGCATCTTACTTGAGTTTCGACATTTTTTACTCCACGTTGAGTTACAGTTCGTAGTATTAGTAATTCATAATTGAATCAATTTTGATTAAGATTCACAATTTGATCAAAATTGTACTTATCCTCTTCAATCTTCCGGCTGATTTGTTGAATGTAATTGTCGAATTCGTTTGAACGTTCCAGAGCTTTCGTTTTGGCTGCCATTGTCATGATTTTTGTGATTTTCCTGCAACCCCAATTCATTTCTCTCAATAGTCGGCGGATCCAGAATCGGGATGCCTTGAAACCTGTAACCCCTAGCTTCCGCGATTGTTCCAAGGCTTCCACAGCAATGCCTTCTTCAGTGATCCTGAAAAAAATTCGGAGCAGCGCGTTGACTTTTGCACCATGCTTTGACAGATTCTCGGAGTTCTGCTAGTTTGGTCCGCTTGGATGCCTTGTCCAGGAATAGTTTCATCCGAATGATGTCACTTGTACAGATGTCAACTCTTGCTACACGTTTTTCATCCTTGAGTTTGCGTCCACTGGATGCGTTGTTATAAGCTGCTACAGTATCCCGCAATTTCGTTTCACTCCATGATCTCCAAAATGCGGTTTCCTGAGAAGAATTTGGGTCCAGGTAGTCGTAATCAGAATCTCCTTCGGTACCCGAAGCAGTTCATTGTTGACTTGATGTCGTGTCCAAGAGCTGGAATTGAGTATTATCTTCGAACGTAACATAATCGTGTACGGTCATTGTAATGTCCTGGAGAACAGAGTTTGTCACCATCAACTTGATGAGCTTGTGAACCTTCTCTGTAATCTAGAGAATCAATTTTCTAGATGTAAGTCAACGATATTGCAAATTGACTAACACAACTTTTCATTCAAGCTAGTCACAGGCTATAAGTCAGGGTTGCTAGCTTTCTAAATTCGTCATTGCAAACGTTCGATGTATATAAATGAAAACGTATGTCCTGGAGTCCCTATATGCGGGCACCGGTCAAACTACACATTTTCAAATGGGTTAAGTAGTATTTCCCTTCAAAGTTTCTCAAAACAGACAGTGTATGGAACCAATCTTTCGTCTCTACGCCAATCCTGTGCAAAATGATGGAGTGTTTACACTACGTCTACATGCTGAATCTTAAAGTTCATGACCACCTCTTTCTTACACCTAAAGCTTTGTAACAAATGTCGAACTGTGTGGTTCTTCACATCAAAACGACACTTGTAAATGCCAAGCAGCGAAGTGGTCTAGAGGTTTCTAGATCGCTTCTACCAGACGGGCTGTCGGTATGTTGTAGGGGGATAGCTTTCAAACGATATGCTACGTGTTCCTCTTTTCAATTGCCAATTTTGAGTTGGACCCCGCCTGGGACCCTGCGGGGACCCTGGGGTAAACATTATCATTTCGATAAATAGCACTTTTCAAATAATGAAACACGTGTTTTAGAATTTTGACACCTGTATCACAGTTTTGGAATTCTAGTGGTGGCCATGCAGTTAGCTGCAGAGTGTTTTCAAATTTTGAATCTTCCGCCATTTCGCACAGAGTTTGATTAGAGCTCTGAGACTTCTTTTATCGTTTTCCTTTTAACACTAGCTTTCAAACGATATGCTACCTGTCCCTTTTTTCAATTGCATATTTTTAGTTAGACCCCACCTGGGACCCTGCGGAGACCCTGGGGCAAATATTTTCACTTCGTTAAATTATGCTTTTACAATGATGAAACAGATGTTTTGGCGTTTTAGCATAGGTTTTAAGTTTTAGGGGTAGCAACGTACTTTATGTACACCTGCTATAGAAAACAGGTCAAAATGTTCTATATATTTTAGCCCCTGCAAAGGTGGGGTCACTGCCGGGCAAGAAACGAACACCTGTTTTGGAACTTGCTCGAGAAGTCCTATCAAGAAATATATAGAATGTCTCCCAATTCAAGGTGCAGTTTCGATATCATCCCTGGTAAGACTATCAGGATCAATTCTCTCCTATTATAAAATATATTTAAAATTTGCTGTAATTAGTACGAATTTAAAACTAACAGTTTCACAATATTGATGTACGAACAAACGCAGAGTGACTAATCTTCACTACTGGTGCGCGCTCGTTTTCATTAATTTCTCAACTGAATATTCAATTATCTATGTGCGATTGCAAGAGCGGATCCAGGGAACAAGAAAGAACCGTCTCTTTTTGGCTTTTACGTACTTGATCTACTCCCCCATTCTGCAGATTTTAATTGATAGTTAAAAGTTTACGCTTTATACCTAAAATATCAATGTGTGTCCAACTGCCACATCAAAGTGCTAAACATTTACATTGTTGGTGCTCTTTTTAATTTATTCATGCCAGAAGTACAAATACACTAAATCAACGCACATTTGCCAAACTCGACTGAAAAGGCGCTCACCATAGTGAGAACCATCGAAACTACCCCTCCAAAACAGCAACTGACTCAATCAACCAACAAGATTAAAAAGCAAGAGGGTGGTTTGCGAGTGAGCGACTTACAAGAATCACGTTCTCTAAACATTGTCACTCCTAAAGAATCGTCCCTTCCAGAGAACAGTGCTTCAAAAAGAACCATGACTCCTGAAGAACCACGACTCCCGAAGAACAATGACGAACCACAACTCCCGAAGAATCATGATTCCCGTAGAAGCGCGACTCCCAAAGAATAACAACTCGCGAAAAGTAACGACTCTCGAAGAATCGTTGCTCATTTCTAGTGAACAATGACTCACTCATCCAAAAGAGTTAGTGAGAAGAGTCGGCTCAGTCGCGAGCGATACATCACTAGATAGTACCGATATTGTAATATCCTCTACATATAATAACGATCTACCTGCTTAACAACAGCAACAACACTCTGCAGACGACGAATGCCATAATTCAGCATGTGACCCGAAGAAGACTAAAGTAATGAACACCATCAAGAATCTACGAGGATTCATGATTATTAAATATAAAAAAACTCTGAGCAGCTTCGAAGTTATTGGACTCACTATATTGAACACTCTTGGCCTTCTCTTAGCTACAACTGGGCCTTAAGATTACTTTACCCTCTACGGACTGGAGCCTGGAGAGCTATCGTACGCTCTCTTGGTTACGCATGACCCTAAGAAAAACCCAACTCATTTCTCTTGGCTGTGATTTGAGATTCCCTACTACTTTCTTGGGTAAGTTGGGTCATGAGAGAAACACATTTCTTTTTTCTTGCTTACGTCTAGACACTGAGCAGACGTAAGCAAGAAAAAGACGTAAGCAGACGTTAGCATTTTCTACCTGTCCTTTGGCTCTGTGTGGGCCTTGAGATTTCCTACCGCACTCTCGGCTGCATCTGGACACTAAGTGAAACGTAATTGTCTCCTCTTGGCTGTGTCTGGGCTCTGAGAGAAACCCTATACCGACCTCTTGGTAGCGACTCTGTATTAAGGTTCTCCCGCACCTGTCTCTTGGTTGCGACTAGTCCTGGGATAATTCTAACCACCTACCACCAAATTAAGAAACAATATTGAACTCTCTTTTAGAATTGTACTGTATAACATCACGATAAAGTTTTGTAATGAAAAGATTTTAAATAAAGTATAATCACATCTACCATTATTTATCTCTACCAAATAAGCTTATCGCAAATTTTAATATTGTTACTAATTTTAATTGTTTTCAATCCTGGTAATTACTGAATATTTATTTTTCGACATATGTTGTGGTGTACAGTAATCCGAATCTATTTATTTTAACTACAAATGGCTATCATTACAAACTATTATTGTTAGATCATCTGGTTTTATCTGTCTGAAATATTCAATAATTTAGTTTCGTATATGTATATATTGTGAGTTAATTTTCCTTTAATTGTTTTTTTTTTCCTCAACACCAATGGAAAGACCAAGAAGTTTTGGTACATAAGTATTTATTATTTAAATTGAGTATAGGACATCAAACTATATTTTTGGCCGGATACTTTTATTTCAACATCATTATTGTTCTTCAAAAATACTTTATATAACATTTAGTGCACACTTAGTAAAAATAAAGCTATGTACTTCAGGAAAATTCAGAAGAATAAATGTAATACATTAAGCTAGTACAACGTCAGAACCAACATGACATTCCCTACAGCTGTTTACGTGAAGTTCGGTTCTTGTATTTTTCAATTAGTAAAGATCTCTATGAACTAAATATTTTTCTACTTCACGTCGTTGATGCGATTCGATGTCAATTACTGGAATACGTTACGTGACTTTAATATATTTTTAACTGCAAATCCACTTTTCTGGATTTGACGCAGAAAAGTGTCAAAATCTCGATAATCCAACAAACCTAACTGTAATTGATAGTCACAATATATTTTCACACAACTTCAATTTAACATATCACTGGCGAAAATATCACTGGAAGCATTACTAATAGAGTGATAGTTCTTGCACTATTTCCAGAATGGAGCTGTAATGTTATGCATTGTAAGCACAAAATAACCAAAATCATTTTTCACATTTTGGATTAGTGTTTACATTTTCAGCTATTTCATAGAAATGCATTTCTTGATGTGAAGGTTATGATATTTTTGCAACATACCTGTCTCTCTTTTATAACCATAATATAATAGGAATTCGCAGAACTCAACTTATTTGTTTGGGTCAGTGGCGTATTTAGGGGGACGTCTGGGCTTAAGTCCCCCGAAATTGTATTTACTATATTAAAGTAAATTAAATATCTTGCAGAATTTTCACATTTGTAGGAATAAAGTTAGCAAAACCCCTAAAACAAAATCGTAAATACGTCACTGGTTAGGGTGATTGTATTGCTTATGATTTACAGCACCGACACAATTTGAGATACTTTTCGTTTTGTGTATAAGATTCACCTAGTTGTATTCAAAGGTGAACTCTATGATTAAGTGATTAACGTTCTCGCGTTCCTGCAGAATGGTGACAACATCTAAATGTGATTATAGGTTCTGTATTAAAATACACACAGACATAGGTTTTATATAGGGTCGGTGGTGTTCGTTTTCTTATAGAAAGAGTTTTCATCTACCTGAATATAATAGAACTATTTCGCAGTATTTCGTTACAAAATGTATATCGCAAATTAACACCGCACTTTAACAAATGTTGCTCTGTTTTTAAGTACTCGTGTAACACACTTTTTAAGAAGTCTATAATTTAGATTGGAATTTAATACGGACTTTCGGCAGGGATCGAAATCGGGGCAAAGGCATAGATATTTAACATTCAGAACTCACACATTTAAAGCGAAACCCCAAGAAATTATAACAGTATTTGTTTACTGCACTAAATAAATATTGATTGGATTAAAGCAACCAGTAAGCAATTGAGCTGTTTTGACGATCGAAATTGTAAGCAAGTAGAGATGTGTTTTAAGTTTTGTATCTGATAATTTTCAATAGATTATGATTATACTTTAATCAATAACGCTTCTCTCTGGAAAGCAAACTGAAGACGCTTGATTTAATTATATCTCTCTTTATCCAATAATGGACAAACGATATGTTTACCCACAGAATCATATATAAAATAATCAAGTCGAGTACATAGAAATAGATGAAGACTATGGAGCTTTCCTGAAACTTCCCTTACGAAAATATAAGAACCTTAAATGAACATAATTTAGAATAAGAATTTTCATATAATTTGAAGATCCAATTCATTGAAATATTGTCCTAGCTTTATATTTGTTAATTTTCGGTTTCCCGGTCTTGTTTGAAAAATAAACTATATGAGAAATATAACTTTTGTGAAGTAGATAAAAATAATGTATAAAATGTGAAACGTACGGAATGTTGGTATCTCGTGTCACTTTTCTTATTAAAGACGTTTCCTCGCCTGAATAATAATAAAGACCGTGTGTTAAGAGTAAATAGTGTTTTGAATTTCCACTCCTACTATTCTCCGATCATCGAGTGAGTACAGGTGGCCGACTTTGTAACTAAAATATAATATTACTGTTACCGACCAGTTAACTTGTAATTAATTTATCACATTTCTTATTGTCCTGGTTGTAAGAAATCATTTTACGCATATGTTCAAGTTAAGATAAATACAGTTTTAAAAGTTTCGGAAGTTATTTCCAGATCATTGTCAGTCCACCAACGCAACTAAGGCTAGTTGTCACTCGGCGGCAAGAACTTGCTTTACCGTTCCCTCAGACCAACGAAACCGAAACGCTCCCTAGGTACACCAGATATTGATATCACACAGCATTACTCCTATTCTATTTTTCTTCAAGAGGTGAAACTTGATTTCGAAACTGCTTTACATAATTTAAGTTGTAGTAGAAGAAGATAAAACACCAAACTTACTAGCATTTGATTGTCATTAGCAATAATATGAGAGTAGCACGTTTGACACATTTTTATAGTCTCGTCATATTAACTGCAAATCGCGATGTTTTTGGAATTATATCGGGATGTGAATATGTGTAGAATGAATCAACAGTCTGTTGCTTTAGAATGGTAACATTTAATTATGACAAACAGTCAAGCTGTTGTCTCGAGTATTGAATCCGAACATTTTGCAAATCTCTTAAATCGATCTAAGTTAAATGAAAACAGAAAGCTTGAACTATTTAGCTTTTCGGGCTCTTTGGCTGCAAAGGGTTTTACAATGTTCTCAAAAAGATAGCCTTGAACCTAACTTACGCTGTATGCATATGATCATAAGGTTGGTGAGTTGTTATTATCCTGTTAAGTCTCTGAAGTATTTTTTTTATGATCTTTAGTTGTCTAAAACTCCTTTCATACGTGATAGCGAAAACAAATAAATACCCAGTTTTGCGCCACCAATCCGGAGCCCGGGGCACAAGCCCCGTTTGTACCCCTTAGTTATGTCACAGTGTATATCACCCACAAAAAAGTATACCGGTACACATTCTCAATAATTATTTCTTAGTAACTTGAGAAAAAATTGCTCACTGTTTTACAAAGATCAGTATGTATCTATGCCAAAACAAAAAAAAATATATATGAATCAAAATTTGTCAATGTAACTCTTTTCAGTCAGTGACGAGATCACGTTTTAGATGTGTACTTTCTGAATACATGTAGATTGCAATGATAAAATAATTGGTCGGAAAATTTGAGGTCCTTTTAACATTAATTCATGAAGTTATAATATTAAAAACGTAAGGTCAACATTTTAAAATAAAAAATAATGATATTTTGTAAAAGAACTATCCACCTATTTTTTTTTAGCAATTCTAGTTATGTAGAGCATTTTCCGTGAAGACCGTTTTTGAGTTTCTGTTTCGTTCTTTTCTAGGCGTTTACACAAATATGATTTAAATAAGACGATATTTTTATTGTAGCTTATGGCAGCCATTAAAATGCATGGAACGATACAAACATTTTTACATGATAAATTTGAACTAAGGGTGTATTATGTAGGATTAGCATAAGCTATACGTAATATAAGAAGGGTGAAAATATATGGCAACCTACTGTATAGATTGTGCGCTTTTGATTTTTCGGTAAATTCTGTTTCAAGAAATTTAAATAAAAATTATGATTTTATGTATAAAGTGAAGACTTAATTTATAACTTGTTTTCAGAAATTCATTGGGATAAGACGAACAATGTATATTGATAAGCAGAAAATTGCCGTAGAAAGAAAAGGGGGATGATAAAGACTTTTGACACCAAATTTCCGTGATATTTTTTCTCCACCTTGGTGTGTATATTGTATATGATACATCACATGAGAAAACGAACATAAGGGAACGTGTTTCGTTTCCAATAAATACAATTTAAATATTACATTTATTATTCAAATATCTATTTTTATTGGGTTTGAATTTAAGTGTAACATGATTAATGATTTTAAAAAACAAAAAGTTATTCCTGAATGTTCCAGGTTCTTCTTGAATTACGCGTGTGGAAGTATTCTCTGTTGTATTATTACAATGAGAATCTGCTTTACTTTGATAACTAGTTTTTTATCTTAGTGCAGTAAAAAAAATAATATTAAACCATATTTAAAATTTTTGTAACCCTAATATAAAATACATTCATGTCCAAAATGATTGTCGCATATCTATAACTGTCTTCTTGTAAGAATATAATTTGATAATAAAGGAAAATAATTCATAGGAAAAGAATTTCATAGGAAAAGAATTATTATACGAAAATTTGAATGTGTAAAACAAAATGTTGCTAAATTGATACATGCGTTTCCCTAAAATACGTGCATCAGCAGAAGTAATGTTTGTGTTCGGAAATGAATCTAAATCGGGTTTCATTATTTAGTACGTATAAATTAGAACATCTATAAGTACAATTATCTATAGGATATATCTTTTAGACGCTTTCACTCAGTGGAATTTGTTTTAGCGAGGAACTACAGTAAATAAAAAAATAAAATGTTATTTCCTATGACTTTTTCCACTTACGTTATGATGGTAGTATGAGTTTGATAATTACTGTATAAGTTTGATGATATCACCTAACGTTACTTTAGTAAACTGATTAAACACTTCATCTGAACAGATCTAAAAAAATATATTTGAATGTATTGAGAGTTATTGTTCCTAGTAAAAGAAAACAGAGTTATTGTTCCTACACAGAGAAAAATCCGTTCTCCGGATAGCGGTATATTGTACAAATATACGGTATGCTCTTGCTTAGTATAGAAATCGGTACGGAGCATACGTTATCTGTATGCTACATAGGCACTGTCCTTAGATATTACATCATGTCGTTGCAGGATGTCTGACATCTAAGAGTTTTCCGTATATCACATGCATATACTTACGTTACCTTCGTCAGCTGTATGTTATATACGTCCATTTGTATGTGAGATCCTGACCGCCTACATTGTTTCATACAGAATGTATGTATAGATGGAACACTTATACAGAAAGTATTATAAAATGTGCGTTTTCCGTTATACGTCTGCTGTACGTTAAGTCCAAAAACTACAGGAATTATGCATGTAACCTATCTTTTTAAGTACGCCACCTACAATTTTTTTCTCAGTGTAGTAAAAGAAAACTAGCACGTTTCATTTATTTTTCCTGGATTCATCGGAAAATAATGTAGACCAAAATAAATATTACTAAGTGGTATTAATTAATTTTGGGATAATACTAGCAATTTTATTTTGCTGCATCATGTCTCAAATTCGATTTCTATTTTAGAAAGGATAAGGAAGAACTAAAGCATAACGTTACTATATTAAGTAATTATTTGAAGTATCCTGCAATGGAGAAATTTCACGTCGGAGAAATGAAGTGTCTCTTCCTTTATTAAAATGACTGTCTCGGAAATATAGAGATAAACATAATAATTAAATGAAATATCAATTAATGTATCGTTCCAGTAACGAACTTGTAATGATCTGCCTTTCGCTGTGTTCGTCGTATTATTATGCCCACGCTCAATCTAGCACTTAACAGGTATTTTCTTGAGTGAAACCCTTTCCGTAGTGTGTGATGTTTTGAGAATTTCTGCGCATAGCTTAGAACATTAATTTTGTGTATATATAGTTTGCTCTGCCTTTAAGGACTACTTAGTATGGTATTTACTATTAACGTTAGTATATCGTCATTATCGTGCCCATCACAGTCATTATCATCATCAATATCATCATTATTTCAATGTTGATTAATTCTTTCATATTTATTACTTAATGGAGAACTCTGGCAGCAATTTGGTTAGGTTAGGTTTGGTTTGGCTCCTTAGTAATATACTTGGTCTTAATTCCAAACCTACTTCTTTTTATGGGAATGTATTGAACCCATCACAATCGTCCTTTGCACAACATCAAACTTCCATCGACAGGTAATTCTATTTACGGTAGGTACCGAGATTTGAATTAGATAAAAGGGCGTCTAGTACAGGTTTTATTTTTCACAGTTTTCGATTGCAATCGGTGCATGGTTTTGAATTATCAAGAAACAGCAGGTATTAACTGAGCAAAAGAAGGCTTTTGTATAGTATATTATGTCCAAAATATTGTATAGTATATTATTGCTGGTGTCTCCAGTATCATCTTTTTGTTGTAATGCATAGGAAGTTCGAGTATCCACACAAGTCCCAGAAGAATTAGAATGGTCAAGAGCAACCACACTTCATCTGTGTACGTATCGCACCACGCAAGTTCCACACTCTTCTTCAGGAATACTGTTTTTCGTAACATTGTTTGACTTGCAAACACAATCAACTGCACAAGAACATCTGTGAAATGTAACTTCAAAAATTCAAGAACATTACCCTCATCATCCACACCCAGGTAAAAACTACCATTATTACAAAACTCTTCTGTTATCAGGCGTGTATGTAGTCATGTCCACGAAATACCAGCAACATCTTCCGTTTCACTCCCACCGTCTCCATTAGAATCAGAGAAATCAGAAATATCGGATAAAAAAACTCCCAAATCATTGTAAGTGTTCAATGATGTCGTCGTCTTCAACAACACGTTTCTTCACATTGCTTGAGAAACGAACATCGGCTGAAACAGAATAAACACAGATGCATTCATAATTTAAATAGGTCACACTTAACAAAATATTGTTGTTTTCTTCTTTTTCTTCTTGTTTTGGTAGAATTTCATGTAGGTAACAACCTTCATACATCTCATATATACTGATAGTGGTGAGATATTCTAGAAACACGGATTAATTCGCTCAACACAGGCAAATTTACTATACTATGTACGAGAGCATATTATTACGCCCAACACAGTATCACGTACAGCGGCCAGGAGCGTATTATTACTACATTATTATTATTACATGGTGAGATATTCTAGAAACACGTATTAATTCGCTCAACACAGGCACATTTACTATACTATGTACGAGAGGGTATTATTACGCCCAATACAGTATCACTTACAGTGGCCAGGAGCGTATTATTACGCCGAACACACTGAACATGATCTCAGTCTGAACATTACAGAGGGAAGGGGTTATTGATACAACTGCGACAGAAATATTAAGATAAACATAATAATTAAATGGAATATAAATTAATGTATCGATCCAGTAACGAACTTCTAATAAGCTACTGATTCGCCTCTAAAATATAAACTAATTTTTTGTTTAAAATTCGCAAAAAAAAAAAAAAAAGAATTGTTTTAGAAGTAGTTTACGTACAAATTGATTATGACACGAACATCTACTATCAATATTCCGTATCTGCATAACATAACAAATAAAGATTCATTGTGGTCACTTAATACTTTCTTCATACCAAAGCATTTTTAATGTGAACTTGCGAAGAATACACAGTGGTTCAATAATATAGCGCTAACGTTTCGAAATAACGGGCTCTAGTTCGATCCTAGGCTTATGAGTTTGTGCTGGCCAGTAGGGATTTCTCTCGTTTTTTCACGTTCACGTAAGGTTCTCTCATTTTTTCACGTTCACAATCCAGCAATTCTTCCAGAATCATTCGCTTTCAGTTAACTATCCGTTTTGTTCTAGCCTACAGAGCAGCAATGTGGAAATTGTAACTTGAAATTATATAATATACTTGCCTAGAAGAAATAAGACATTTATAAAGAGATGGATGACCAAGATTCTCTGGCAAAGACTACATTAAAATTAGGAATCCATATAAACTAGGAAGGGAAATGTATAAAGCTATCTTAGAGGTCTTCTGGCTGGACTATCCTTAGATATGTCACTGATTTCAGTGCATAATTATTAGATAGAGTGACAAGTAACTGTAAATAGAGAACAGAAGGTAAAAATCTCTCCCATTGGGAGGAGGCTAAGTGGTCTAAGAACGATGTGACTTTAAGGCTTCGCGTTTTACTGACTTCAGTGTAGTTATCAAGATATGTAATCAGGACCACAGTCCACTTATCTATCAAGTTTAGATGAGCTGAAAGAATTATTGAACACCGATCCACTATTGAAAACTATTCAACACTGAACAATCTAACACTACTAAAAGCTGCTTAGTTAGTAAGTACCAGTCTATCAACATTAAAGTATAAGATTCTTCCGACGTAACAAGTAAACAAAGTGCAACCAAAACTTGGTAATTTTTGTTTTTATTTGGGAACGTGCAGAAGTAAATAAATGATAGACAGTACTTACTTTATATGTAAGTAACTAAAGCAACGTAAAGGTGTCACTAAGATTTTATTATTCCGAATGTTTAAATACTTATTAAGCTTTAAAATAAGTATTGTATCGTTTTCCAGAAACAATGTATTATAAAATGCACTTAACTAAACTTGAACAGTAAATATTTATAATTCATCAGCAAGTGAAAATATAAGATGAACAAAAAGAATAACTTGAATCCAAAATATGTCTCTTACTTAATATCTAGTAACATTTTGAAATCACAATCATGTTCATAGTACTATTCCTGTATATCCATCTATAATGGCTTAAGGAGGCAGACTACTAAATATTTCTCAAAAGCTAACAAAGTTCCTTTTGTCAGTGTTTCGTAAGAGAAAAGAGATAATGAAATTTAACTTACCATAATAATAGATATGGTATTCTACATCCGAAAATACGAATCGGAAGAATTATCAGAGTTGCCATCCATAGAAATTACGGTGTGTCCAAAATTTGAATTACCCAAAAATCTAAGTTAAGGCAGCGACTTGAAAAATGAACTCAACGGTAGTTGATTAATTATTATGTTGTCTTCGTTTCTTGTTTACTACTTCTTAAGTAATATTTGTGTTTATTTTGTAATAACTTACTTATTTTGTAATAACTTCTGCAAGTATTTACAGAATAAATACAAACATTATTTAAAAAAGTATTAAACAAGGAACCAAGACAACATGATAATTAATCAACTACGGTTGAGTTCATTTTTCTAGTCGCTGCCTTAACCTATATTTTGGGTAATTCAAATTTTGGACACACTGTAATTTCTATGGATGGCAACACTGATAATTCTTCCGATTCCTATTTTCGCACGTAGAATACCATTATCTATTATTGTGGTAAGTTACACTTCATTATCTCTTTTTACTTACGAAAAACGGGCAAAAGAAAATTTGTTAGCTTTTCAAAAATATTTAGTAGTCTGCCACCTTAAGTGTCAGACGTATTCTTTACCATCAACAAATTAGATTATTCTTAAGTAGAGAAACTCAATTGACTTTGTACTCAGTGTGTTGGTAGCATTCATCAAGTGTTACTCTTTGATGTTCTCAGATTTGAAATTTTAATTTACCAAAACTCCATTATAAATTTGCTACGTTTGTTCATCCGTGCACTAAAAATCTCAGAATCTGCTTGAACAATCATCACCATATTTGGTCAGAATGTAGAGAATGACTCAAAACATAAGAATCTAGATTGTTTTGGGACAAGAAATGTAACTGAAATTTGTAGAAAATAACCGTTTTCCATTTCAATGTTGATCGCTTTAGAGCAGAAACGTCAAAACATAAAGAGTAGCAGTTTTCAGGAAGCAATTAACCATCCAAAACACATTAGATATTCATCGTAACTCTATACTAAGGAGGAAGTTGTAGGATTCCACTCAAATCTTTCGTTTTGAACATTGATCTACAATTGAATGGAAACGATAACAGCTAGCGAAGAGCGTTCTTTTTTCGAACAGATTTAGTGATATAAGAATAGGTACCATCATCTCTCTCCGGATCCGAAAGAAATCAACCCACGATCAAGTATATTCAAACTTGATCACGATAGAATAAGAAAAAATATGGCGAGAATTCTTTTTGTAATCAATTAAGCGTGTCAAAAATACTAAAAAAGATTTTACTGAGACCGAAAGTGGTATAAACAAACTACTTAAAGTTTTAACGTTGATCGTTACATAGTGAAAAAAGTAACAGGTACCGAGAAACGGTTTCCTGCAATGAATTAAGGTCCCAACAAAGCATTCCAGCTAAAATCTCACTCTAAAAACGGTGACGCTTAAATAAGCGTAAAAAATTGAGATTATTTTACATATAAAATTAATGTACTATTGTTACTTATAAATGGAAGGTCTCATGTTACGTATAAACGGAGCACAATGTGACGCTTAAATGAACGTAACAAATGATGTGTTACATATAAGTAGAAGTGACACCCGTTACACATAAATAGAATGCACACCGTTACATATAAATAGAAGAGACCTCATGCTGCTATATAGGGAACAAAATTAAGGTATATTTATCGACAATACGTATGGTAAATAACTCACATTACTAACCCCTTGCATTGAAATAACGAGTCTAGCTCGTCATGGCCCCCGGTGCAAAAAAAAAAAAAAAAAAAAAAATGACGAGCTACACCTCGTCATAAAATTTAAACTATTGTAGCATCACGTAGGGTTACTATATTGATGTTTTGAAAGTTCTGTAATGATAATCCATTTATAATACACTTTTATAACTTATACTTCAATTATCAGAATTCAGAAAATAAATCGTAGTGGAAGGGGTTACGTATAATGTAAATAATCAAAATACAATAAAATTGTCTACTTTGCTTTGTTGAAACCTCAAAAGAGGAATCTAATTTACACTCTCAAGAAAATTGATTGGTATATTGTGCGCCCCCCGTAACCCCTCCAAAAAATAAACAAGCGCTGAGCGATGTCAATCGAAGGTTGGTTAGATTTCTCTTAGGACTATTCCCTTTCAGCAATGTGGCAGAGAAAGGTAGTCACTTACACAAAATTTAGATTATTTACTATTTTATCTAAGAATGGTATTTCATACATGCAGTCACCATGAATTTCCTAATAATTTATTATTAGACGTTATAAGTAAATCTCGACAATATTGTAGGGACCACGGTAGCTCAGTGGTAAAGCGTTCAACTATAGTGCATGGGTCCCTGGTTCAACCCTAGCTCCCGCCAAGTGAAATTTGTGGTGGACGAACACTGTTTGCGTAGGTTTCCTCAGAGTTCTCCCGTTTCCTACCATTTTCTTCATTCATTTCTCATCATCACCGTCTCCTTTAGCCTAACCGTCACAATCGTGGGACGTAAAATTCAAAGATTTCATTTCGACCAATATCTGTGGCAATTAAGATGTAATGCTGAACTTAAACATTTATTTTAATATGGAAATGTAGTATTCGGGTTCTTACCTTGAGAATGTTCTAATATTCAAAAACAAAGCCACTCATACTTCGAAGCCACTTTGTTGAACTGAATTAAACAGCAGGAAAAACTTACGTAGCACAATAAAAAAATAAATGTATTGCCCATAGAACCCAAGTTTACCATTTGTTGACAGAAAAAAAAACACATCTTGAAACTATTGTTTGTCATCTTCGTGGTAACAACACAAGATAAGCCATCAATGGCGGTCAATGGCACAAATCCCTGGAGGATGAGCATTTCGGATTTTCACGAACATTTCAACGTAACAACATGTGATTTATAAAATTTTATACGTCACCTAAATGCAACGGCGTTACACATAAAATATTCTTAGATTGTCGTACGTCTTGTCTAGATTGTTACGTTTAAAATTTACTACTTGGTATTTAAATGTAACAAAGTTACATCCATTTTTTGCAGCTAAGCATATTTATACGTGACATTCAATTTTACATATATTTCTTGTACTGTTATGCCTATTTATATGTCACGCATGTGAATGAACGTCACAATTTTTCTAAGGGTAATCTCGATTATAACCATAATCGATTGAAAATCGCAACAAATAGAGAAGAGCGAAATTTCTCAATCGATTAAGGGTCACAAGAATATTCTCTATCTTCAATTTAATATCTCTACTAAAATCAGAAGTGGCAGAAAATGAAACACTTCCAGTTGTAACGGTAACTGCTATAGAGAAATTAGGTAATTGATTTATGAAAGCTGTTTCCTGCAGTCAATTAAGAGTCCCAAGATATTTCATTTCCATACTCACATATCTACTGAAATTGAAAATCTTAGGAAACCGCTACGACTTCCAATTTCAATATGACTCTCCCCGCGATCACGTATCGTTTTCGTTTTATGTAATGTTTTTAATCGATTTAGAGTTACTAGAGTCGGTATGACAGATTTTTTACTCTTTATACAAAACAAAAGTGGTAAAAACCAACCACTTCCGGTTTTAATATTGATGACCATGGAATAAAAGCTGTGATAAATAGCGAGAAACTACTTTCTCTAATCAATTAAATGTCTCAAAAATATGTTCCATGTGGACTCTAATCTCTCTATCGAAACATGAAATGGCAGAAATGAACCACTTCTGGCTCTTTATGTTGTTCATTACAGAGCACAATACGTAATATATAATGAAAAACCGTTTTAAGCAACCAATTTAGCGTTCTAAAAGTGTATTTCATCTCCACTCCACTCTAATCTTTCTATTGAAACTATATTTCGTTCACTATCACAATTGAGAAAATATCACACCAAGCAAACCAAATTTCTTCACGTGGCGCTTTTACTTGTAAATGATTGGAATTAGATATAGTAGACAAGTTGTTGGTGATTGCCTATAATTACTGATAGTAAAAGAATCTGCCATAATCAGATATGTCACAAACCAGACTATAACAATATCCCTATATGTTCCGAGCTTGAAGTATTATCACACTTTCTGCCACATCAGAAAATCGAAATTTCCCTGGGTGCCACTCTGTTTTGAAAAGAAAATAGATTAAGCATTTACGATCTTTCAACTTCAATGAAAATGTTATTGTTACATTTTATTATAATTCGTGAGTTATCCAACTGCAAGATTTTGCCCAGGAGGCCATAGATGGTATTACATAACTGTAAGCTACAACATGGTGACGTCAGTTGTTGTCACTTTACTTGACTCCCAAACCAAAGATGCATGTGAGTTATACTTGGATTAACATTGCCAACCTTAAAACTGGCATGAGTCAAACTGAACTCCTACAGCTGTTAATGTGTAGTAAAACAGCGGTAACTGTGGGTGTGTTTAAAAATATAATCATGATGCAATTTAGGTACTTTTATAATTATATTTTGAACTATTCCCCATTGGCGGATCTAGCCCAGTCCGTGGACCGAATGTCCCTAGTTTTTTGGGTGACAAAAATAATTAAAGCAATTATTTATATATTTGTGAAAAATTATAGTAAACTCATGATATACCTATCATACCCTGCGTTTCTTTTTGCCTCCTAGTTTATATCTTCTAGATCCGCCACTGACATCGAAAAGTCGGCATTGGATAAGAGTAGCATTCGAAATTAGTACAAGCACTATGGGATGTGTTAAGATGAAAAAATAACAGTATGCTTATTTGTACCGTTCGAGGTAGTTAATGATTTGTCACTTTCTTCACGTGTTGGTCCATTTTTAATATGTTAGTTATCCATATACTATTTTCATAAATGAGTTAGACCTATACATCCGTACTCTGTGTACCAAAAATCACAATATGGGACCATTAGAATTCCTATATTTACGTTCGACGGTAAAAGGAAAAATGTAACAATAAAACCTTTGTTAGTTGCGTAACCCAGTTTACTATGTCTTATCCCTTTGCGAGGTTGTTAGTAGAGAACTGACAAAGTACGATTGATCTAATTATGTCACAACTAGTAAGAAATTTAACTAACCCTTAAGGGTTGTGCTTTCCTTTATGATTAAGCCTTAAATACGATAACTTACCACGAACGGGACACTTCTCCTACTACGTAACGAAACATGATTTTTAACTTATTTGTAACTTAGGATATTGTTATGTAAGTTGACAATTACACACTATGTATAATAATAATAAAATAATAATAATAATAATAATAATAATAATAATAATAATAATAATAAGAAGAAGAAGAAGAAGAAGAAGAAGAACACAATTGCGGTAGTAAAAATAACTAATTATTTCACTTTATTCCATTATTAGAATTCCAGCCTGTAACGTAAAATATTTCTCTAAAATTGGCATTAAAAAGTATGAGATAAAATTGGCATTAATAAGTATGAGATAAATAAAATTGGAACTTTTCAAGCATTATTAGTTGCTGTAATGAATTTTGCTACTTTGTCGATGTTGAATGAATGTTATTATATATCATTACATTCATGAAAAACCTTAATATATTTGTGTTTGCTGATATTCTGTAATGTACTAGAAATTTGGTTTTGATAACTTTTAGACTTTTTTGCAACTTTTCATTCGACACTTTACCTTTACATAAATACATATCAGTCATTACATAGTCTATTTAATTAAGAAAAGTAAAGAAATATTTTACTTGTTTTTATCTTGGGTTTGTGGAGTGCTTAAAGTGTGTGATCTAAGTGGTCTTGTAGCCTTCTTCTCCCCATTTTTTAAATAACTTTCTCCTGGAAACATAGAGTAAGATTACCTTTTCAAAAGTCCATGATACTGTTAATATTTTCTATTGTACAAGCTTTTTGATTAGTAGATTCGGGATGGTATATACATATGTTTCTCGTGGAGCTGATAGAATCTTTGGTTCTCCCTCAAATCCATCGAAGTAGATAAGAAGATAATAGTCAGAACTGGACTTCCGATACCGGCTCGTACTGCAATCGACGTAACCCATGATGCTTTGGCAGCTCAATCAGGTGTTTAGACATTGAAGTCTACTCTCAAGGGATGATGTTACACGTATCACCCCAAAAAGCCCACAATGCAGATACAAGTGTGTGATATTTACAAGAGGAATTTCTGCTCGGAGCATTCAAGTGTTATCATAAAGTGCCTGAAATGTTCCATGGGAAAATAAACTGCAATGTAATGCCAATGATACTTGTTTTTAGTGTTTCAAATGAGTCGTGTATCTAACGTTAGATACTTGGGGATAGAAAGTTTCAATAATTTACAAGTCTATGAAGAAAACATCTGTGTTCAGTTTTTAAAAGTAGTAGTTTATCTTTGTAGTACAAAGAGATGGAAACACTGAATATTATTTATTTGTCCTTATATTAGAATATTTTGGTGTTCAATGTTCAACATGAAATCTAACTTTTGTCAAAAATATACAAAAAATATATCTATGAAGAAAACCTCTGTGTTTAGCTTTACAAACTTGTCTTTTATCTTTCGTAATGCAAAGGATTTGGAAATACTGAATATTATATATTTTGCCTTATGTTAGAATGTATTGATATTATATACCTATTTTGAATCTCCCTGATAGTGTAAAGGATATGTGTATAATGTTCAAATGTTTTTGTAGATCTGCGGAAAGACAATACACTAATTAAGTTCATCCTTCGGTTTCAATTCAGGGTCAGACTTTGAATGAAAATCTGATCTTGTTTGTATCTGTCTGTCTTAGATCCGGTTTGTTATTTGAGGAGAGATTAATCAAGTTTTTAAGTTTCAGTACATGCTCAAGTCTTCCGATGATGTTGCGGCGACTGGCGAGAAACTACATATATTAGTATTTCTTTTGTATATGAAAAGTAACTGAAGAAACTAGGACATTAAATTACCATTCTTTTCAATGCAAATTTACAATAATAATGCAATTATTTCTTTACATTTTACACCCTGCAAGTCATTGGTAATCTGCACAGAGAGAGAAAGTACGAGAGAGATGGCTTCAACGATATTTAGAAGAAGTACTACCAGGATTTTTCATGTTCCGGTATATATTAAAAATAGCAAAATTTAGAAACTTGCATTAACTCTTTAGGCAGTAAGACAAAGGCTACACAATTAAATGACTTTCCTAGACTTAGTTTAGAAGTAATTTGTAAAAGAAAAATGCAATAAAGTAATAAAAATACAATATATTACCATTATCAGTAGTTTGATGGACTTGAATGACCTGCATCCTTTTCTTATAACACTGGACAACAAATGTTAACTTTTTTCATGCTTCGGAGAGGAAAAGTACATATTCTTATGTAAATGAGGATGCTGAATACGAAAATGAAAATAAAAATGCTGAGTTGGCTCTACTTGAAGTGTAATCGACAGAAATATGTGTTATGTAGCGTTGATACTTTTAGATTCTTGAATTTTCTATTTTGCCTTTCACTTAAATAGCTATTGCTTCAATTTTGTTAATCCAAGTATTCCATTTGTCATTCGCTTAAGAATAAACCAAGCCTGCAAGTGGTACTATGCGCCTGTGTACATGACGCGTTTATGAATAGCCACCGTTCATCAGGATTATCTTTTATCTTAACTTTACTCATAAGATCAGTTACATTGTTACAGCATATTATGTCACCTTCCAGTAAAAATACTGTTTCAGAGGATTCTGACGTGTTCAAAACACGGACACTTTTAGATCTTCAGAATAATCTCCCCACTGCTTGAGTATGGATGTAGGTAGTTCTGCGTCACTTTTTGACAACCCCAGTTAATTTAATTCAGGTTGAGTATCATATTGCGAATAGATAATGATATGTTGATTTTGTGAAGAAAGGATCGCGGAAAGATGATGAATCAGCAGCAGAATTTGACAACCTGGGTCGATTTTGTCCACCCTTTGTTCTTCATCGGATGAAACACTGAAGTATGTTACGGGAGTCTGTGGAACCTTTAGTTCTTTAGAATCTGGTACAGTGACAAATATTTCAAGGCATATTGGGATAAGTAGTAGTCCATTTTCTTCTTTTTTAGATAGACCTTTAATTTGGGGAACTATGCAAAAATAACAGTTTGAAGTATGATCTGTCGGCTCTCTCCATATCATTGGAACTGCAAATGACACACATGGCCATACCATTGGCTCCAGTTATCATTCGTGTTAACGATCTACTGAAAATGATCGATTAAAGTGTTTGCATGTATATCTAATTTAACTGCTAGCAAGCAACATATCGATATTTTTTTTTACAAAGGCACAACTCAGCGAAGTATATTGGTGCCTTAAATAAAATTTTAAAACTAAATATATATTGTGCGGATCAATTAAAATTACTTAGAGATTGTTAACTGTATATTTTGTAATAAGTGTCCCGTGCATATACTGTTCATTTGTTGTTGTTGATTAGTTTGGTGTCTCATTCTACTGAGGAACTATATGAGACTTCAACGTACAGGTTATAATAGGATTTGAAAAAGCATGTGGCTTCAAACCATATGGTCAGAATGAAGCTTGCTGACATTTCTATTAACCATATTCTATTAAATACCGACATGCATTCACAAGCGTTTATGTGATGTTGATTGTCATTAAATTTATCAATTAATGGCATGCTTATTTTCTTTATGTATGCAATGATTTCATACATATGTATTTTAACCATTTAATAATAACTATCTTTTTATTTTATCTAGCAAACAGACCAACGATGAAGATGACACTTCAGTGCTTACGAGAATCAGGAATTTAACTTACAAATATGATAAAGTTACGTACGAATCATCATTATAATTCATTATTAAGAAAAGTCTAACTTTTTTTGAAACTCGAACACGGACCTCTAACCAAGAAATATCTATAATTAACTTTTATATCAATAGACCGATTGGAATCTTTCCTGGACGCATAATTATAGTAATCTTTTATCTGATAGTCTATCAGCTAAGCTAAATTATTGACTTCTGATGTATCGAATGCAGTCATTTCATTCGTCTTCAGGGTTTGCAATGAAAAGGGTAAATGGACAGATGGACGAGACAAGTCGGTATACCACCCCTGCAGGGCTGAGTGAACTTCCATCAACGTTTGTGCTTTTTCCAACTATAGATATAAATTTTCTTTTCGATTTTGTTCTTGTATTGTGAGAACGGGAATATTTACGCTGCTGTAGTTGACTTTCCCTTCTGGCAGAGGGATAGCTTTGGGTGTAATAGGGAGGTCCTAGTCTGTGTGGCAGTTAGTTGCTCTTGTGGTAAGTGTTGGTTGTTAAACTACTAACTTGTAATATTTAGAGTGTGTGTGGTAGCTTTTGAAAGGGCCGGATATCCAAAGGCTATTGCTCAATTTTTGAGGTTTAAAGTAACAGGCTCTCACGTTCTTTAGAGGTCGGGATATTTTATAGATTTATGTGTGTGTTTGCATTAGCATCTTGATTGAGGTGATATTGGAGGTGTATATACTGTGCGATTGAGGAGTATATAGTTTCCGCGTGTGATGATCTTGTGATATTTGGTATTGTTCAAACAGATCTTTTCAGATTGTATATGCGTGATATGTCTAGAGGAGATGGTATGATGAGGCCACACATTTTGTACAATCTTTTCGTACCCTTTTACAAATTCTTGACAGTAGGTGTCTGGTATTGAAACTGCCGTCTGAAATGGAACTGTACTGTCACTATCTTTTGTATGTCATTTGGAAACGCACATACTGATTTCTATGGATTTGCCGTTAGCTCATTAAATAGATGTATCGATATTTTCCTTCAATTCAATACTGCATATAAAAGACAAATGAAGGACCGCAAGAATAAACTAGTATGAGCAGCTTATGTGTGATTATGATTAATTGTTTGGTAAATTTCGAGTTTATCGTCTATCTTCACAGAGAGGCTATATCATAAGTGAGAATATAACTTATCTTAGGATCCGAAACACTTGAGGTTCTTCCAAGTATCAAACCTGGGACTCCCGCACCAATGACACATAAACTACCTCCATAGCCAATATAGTTCCTGTGTCCTTATGGTGCCATCTACTGTTTTCAATGGTAATTACATATTGGACGATTATCGCAACAACTCGCGATTTTTTTTGTATTGCTATTGATAAGGAAAGCATAATGCAGGACTTACAGAATCGCAACAGTTTACAATCACAAAATACTTCAGCTCATAATGTGTTTATGATACATACAAAAAGTTAATATATTTGGTTGATATATTAAATATCATGACCAGAAGGGATGCCATCTCAATGTTTAATATCTCATCATAAGACCGTACATAAAATGCAGAAGTGCATTTCCTTTTGCCGTGTTGTAGGTTCCTTGATAAGGAAAATGTTAAATTACCCACTTTTTTTCTCCAATCAATAATACTATGGAGAGGTTATTTTACATACACATAAACTTTTATGAACCGTGATTCTAAATTTCTCAAACAGAAAGGTAAAGCTTTAAAAAATGACTCACATGGCTCT
This sequence comes from Thermobia domestica, assembly GCF_964235325.1. Classification (NCBI taxonomy): domain Eukaryota; kingdom Metazoa; phylum Arthropoda; class Insecta; order Zygentoma; family Lepismatidae; genus Thermobia; species Thermobia domestica. The sequence continues at coordinate 69,591,208 of NC_137463.1, read as the reverse complement.
ACATCTGTTGGTCATATTTTAATAAACTTTTCCTTTAATATTAATTCCATTCAAGAAATGATCAAGGTGCAGTAGTCATACATGCATAGACATTAGTATGATATTTAGCTAACGTGTAAGCGTGGAATGTTACTTCTGAGAATTACAAGAAAGAATTGAGCCTCTCGTATAACGGAATGTATAAGTGAGTCACTATCTTAATGCCACACAGTGGTGTAGTTACGATTTTGTTTCGGGAGCGGCTTTGCTAACTTTCGGAAGGGGGGGGGGGGCTTTGCCTGAAAATGTGAAAATTCTGCAAGATATTTCATATACTTTACTATAGTAAGATTTCGGGGGAGGCTTAAGCCCGGAAGCTACCCCCTAAATACGCCACTGATGCCACAATTTTGGAAAGGTATAGCCTCAATCCATTTAAAAAATATAGCGTATTCTCAAGACATATTTAGTCATTCTTTTATGAATTAACTAGAATATACGCTAAACTATAGATGCAATCAAACGTAGTGTTTTACATTTCCTTCCCTTTAGACTAAGGGAGATGATTATGGTAGGTTGTTGATGGAAGAATTGGTGGAATGAAAATATGAGCGTAGATTGGAGTACCCAGAGGAAGCTCATGGATACGATATGGTCCACCACAAATTTAAGTGGCCGGGAATCGAACCAGAGACCACACACATCAGAGGTAAACGATCTAATACTTTTTGTTTCTTTAAAAAAAGATTTTCTTTAAGTTCAATTACTTCTACATTAGTCAGTTCTAAAATGGATACAAGAGCAAGTTGGTATAAAAAAATGAAAGAACTGTACACAAATGAGACAAGTAGACACGATTGTTATGGAGCTAAGACTAAAACATAATTGACAAAGTGTTTTTGCTTGTATTGGCCGTTTACTTATTTGAAACGGTTCCTTAAATAAGACAAGTATACACCGGAATGATATGGTTATTGTGTAGTAAGTACAAATATAAGTATATGGGCAGAGAACCAAATTACACTGTTATTTTACGCTGTAGGAAAATAGTTAAAAGCTGTATAGGTGACAGGCACATAGCTAGGATTGCGCGAAGCGGGGGGGGGGGGGTTCCGAGGATCGGCGCCCTTGGTCATCACACCAGGGAATCGATCATTCTAAACAATTTTACTGGAACATATATTTTTTCGTTTAGCCAGGATTTCGTAACGAGGGGGTGGGATGTGACATGAAATTCTGAAGGCCCAGGAGCTCGATCAATTTAAACTACTTTACTATCAACATATATTGGTTTGTGAGGATATGTTGGTAAGTATTTTAATAAACTATGAAGAAATCTCGAGATCTCGAAATCTCGAAATTAAAAAAAAAACGTATTGAAAAAGATTATACAATATTTACATCCTTTCTATGTTTATTCAAATATAACAATTTTCCTTGCATTATGACCTCATTGAAGAGATCCGCAAAATACCAGGAAATTTTCTGTTTCTCTAATCTAATAGAGGGCTGAACATTATTAATTTTAAATTGATCGTTTAGATACTCCTGAAGATTTAAGTCTATGATAAGTATAAAATCTAAAGGAGATTCAGCCACATGCGTAGCCGTAGGTGTTGCATACAGTGTTTTATAATATTGAACAAATTGGGGATTTAAATACAAATCTTAAGAAATTTGATCATCATAACCCTTAATACAAGAAATCAACTTTTGTTTGCCTGTGAGTCGTTCTTTTTAAATTTGTACGATATTTACCTGTTCCGTGTCATAACTAGGGACAAGTTTTCTTGGGACAAAGAACGCACTCATTCATTATTTATAAATAACATTAAGTTCACTTTGATCTCGTGCATTTGAGACCGGACCAGACAGCCTCGTAATTGTTACACAGACCACAAGTTTGTATTTAACCTGAATACCTACAAGATAAACATAAATTACACATAGTAATAAATGAAGGGATATTTTCCTTAACGTTCATTTAAATTAATTTTCGTGTAGTAAGGATAAGATACATGTGGTCCGTAGGCACCTGTTCATCTAAGATTGACTGTATTTTACCAGAGTGCGAAAACATTTGTGTTAACTGTTGGTTACAAGTTTCATGGGACACAAAGACACTTTAACGACGGTAATACGGTTGTCAGCATATGTGTATTTGACTTCACCATTAGTTAAAATATAATTCGTTCACACAAAATCTTATTGATACCTTGATAAATAGTAATTTCTGAGTAAAGCCCATTCTGATACTATGACCTTGATTGATTGTTAACTTAAACGTTTTCGTAATCTATTCATACTGAAAGTTTGTTTAATTCCTTTTTCAAAATTGATACCATTACGATATTATAAGGAAAACAACTCATGCACGAACAGTAGGTATCCCGAACAAATATGTGACACTGAAGCACATGCAGTTGAACTATTAAACATATTTTCTGGGTATGTGTCCCTTTATTTCCCGAGAACTGAAAGATGTCCTAAAGGAAGAATTGAGAACTCTAAAATTAACTGGCACCCGCTTATAATCATCGAAGCAGATAATAGGTAATTGTAGTTTAAAATTATGAATGTAGTTTAAAAACTAAAATAAAGTTTGCTGATAAAAAATACCGGTTTTCTCGTAAAATACTTACCATTTAGCATTGCTATCTAGAAGGGACCTGGTTCTCTTAAGTCACACCTATGCATAATGGAAAATAAAGTTGACAATTAATACCTACTTAAAAATAGTATTTCTCATAAAATATTTCCTTCTTGTTATCTTTCGTTTCTTTCTATTTTTTTTATTTTATTCTGTAATATTCTCAATTTGTTATTCGCAAGTGAGCGTAGAACGGACAAGACCAAAAAAGCAATGCACACAAACAAGTAAAAAATATCAACCAATGCGAACATGATATTTTGAGTTACGTTAGAGGCTTTTACGAGGCTCGCAATACCTTATTTTAAATTAATATATTACGAATGCTAGTTTTAGAATTATTGAAACATCCTCATTCAAATGGACATATATTAGGCAAAATATACAACCATTGCAGCATGAGCCCGTTGAGAATTTTATTATTTTTACGTTAATGCCACTTTGTTTATATATCTAGATACAGTGCTTCTATGAACACGATATTTATTGTGTTTGAAGTTATATTTTGTATAACAAATTGTCGCTTATAGTTCATATAAGTGGACATTGGGCGGTATAGTGCAATGTATGAATTTTGCGACAATTATTAAGGGAGAATATGTTTATAACTGCAAGTCGCCGTTACGCTTAATGAACTTCGGTTTAAGGCAGTAACGAAAACCACAAAGAACTAAAATTTATGAATGAATCTTTGCCGGTAGTTGAATCTGTCAGTAGAATTATTAATCGTTGTGAAAAATTCAATTAATGTATTATTATTATTTATCAAAGACTTCCTAGTGTCAAACATCAAACTTTAAGCTTTATACACCGTTTCATACCACAAATAAGAGAGGTTTTAATCTTATTGATATTTATTGAGACCTAATCAAAGAGCCTTTGAAGCACATTTATTGGATATCAGTTTAAACAGCAATACTCAAGGCCGCAAGCACATGTGAAGTTTTAGCCTAATCTTTTTTGAGATTTATGTAAAAGGAAAGAAACTTTTAGCCTCATAAAAAAATAACTCCAAGAACGTTTAACGTCAAAGATATTTTAACTTAAAGAAAATTCTAGCCTCAGTGCACATTTTAACTTATGGGATGTACATAGATACCAGGAAGAACACCGTTACCCGTGAACATTTTAGCGGATAGACTCCACTAACGATCTCAGCTGATTCCATTTGTTGTCTATTCCAAGAAGCAGATTTCCAATATTCGCTTTCGTTAATAGTTGTTGTGTAAAATATCGTACGGACATAGTAATATTACAATCTCATAATGATTAACAGCGTGATCCTATTCAGATAATTATGTCTACGTTTAAGATTAGGAGAATAATTCTTAATTTCAAAAATATGATACACTTCCAATCAGTCGTTTTTTTAGAAAAAAATATTCGGGGGGAGCACACTTAGTATTCCACGAGGTAACTGCTGGTACTATTCTATTTATTATTATAATTTATTATTATATTTGTAGACGTATTATTTTGGTCTCCTCAGGGGGGCACTCTTAGAGCTCCGGGGGGTAAGTGCCTCCCTAAAACATCTCTGGAAGAAACACTGCTTCCAATATATAGGCATACATAATTATTTTCCATACTAGTAACAAGATTTCTGTTATTCCAAACCGAAATACTTTTAGTGAGATGGTTATTTTCAGACTATATATTGGTAGAAAATATCTAACCAGCATAAGATTCATTTCTATTTCATTTCTGCTTATGGTGTGAGTAATGATAGTGTAGAAGCTAACATGTGAAAGAAAAATTATATATGAACTTAATATCGTGATGTGGCGAACTCAGTCAATATTCAAGCCAACTATTTGTTAAGGTTACCTATGTTACTCTTAATATGAAACTATGGAATAGTAAAAATTATACATTGGAATGTTACAATGAAAATAGGTCACAAGCATAAAGACAAAGAGCACGAATGAAAGATTATGACGATTGAAAACCGGGACAAAACGTGAACCGACGGGACACCAAAAATAGCCTTCAAACGGGAACTATAAGACTTCAAATAAAACGTAAGGTAACACTAAACATATACTACCAATTATTTGTAATCTACAGATGTCACGTAATGATTTATTACTCAAAATATATAAAACTCTCCATTCTATTATACCCATTTTGACATCCCCGACGTCCTTCGAAATTCACTAAGTTAGTCTCAACATAGTTACGGATCTTACATAGCCACGGGAAACTGTGTTCGATTCCCAGACGGACTTCATGTGGTCCTGTTATCATGTTAATCTGTTGGTTTACGTCATATATGGATTCGGTGTTGAACTACAATCCAATGATACAAATCATTTCACATTTCACAAAAGAAGAAATAAGTCCATCAATATTTCATAGGTCTAAGTTTGATATCAGATAGGATAAGAAGAAAACTTTTGAATAATCAAGGATTCGGATAGCAAATATAATATCGTATTTAAATAACACTGCGGTGGTTCAAGTTCTCGTGTCCTCAACAGTCCGGTAGCACGCAAAAATGTAGGGGGGCCGTTAGAAATTAGGGGGGCCCCGAACCAACCATATTATAGTTAGTCAACATATTATAGTTCATTAGCAAGCCTACCGTGAAAATTTTAGGGGGGTAGTGAAAATTTAGGGGGGCCTGGACCACCCTAGCACCCCCGTCGATACGGGTCTGGTCCTCAATACCTTCAACAACTGTTCTTGCTCACGAGGCATGATTTTTGTTTTTGTTTGAGATGTAAGACAGAAGAGAGCTCTTCCGATTGAAAGTTATATTTTTCGAGGCAAGACAACACTTTCATGACAACGTTCAAAGATGAAACGGAGTATGTTTAGTACAAGGGGTCCAGAAGCACGTAAAAAACACAAAATTTACAGGAGAAATGAATGATGCAAGTACTTAGACGTAACATAACGTAACCAAATCTAACCTAACCTAACATAAACTAACCTAAGCTAACGTGAGCTAACATAAACTAACCTAATATTAGTAGAAATAAGCGAAATTCTGTATTTTTTTGGAAAATTATGCGGGACCCCTACACTAATATAACATAAACTAAACTAACCTAACCTATCCTAAACTAACCTAACCTAATCTAAACTAACCTAACCTACCCTAAACTAACCAAATGTGAACAGAAATTACCAAAATTGAAGTATTTTTTAGAGAAAAGAGCTGGACCCCTTCTGCTAAACATAGGCCGATGAAACAACTCAAAATGTATCGTGGTCATCACTAACAGCGACTCAACCGGTATGACTTACAAACATGAAAATATTTATACTTTCTTGTTCAAAAGTGATACTTTTTTAAAATACAGTAGTTTAACTACATTCTTAGTATTTAAAATAAGGAACGTAGATGTCGCTCACAAAAGTTGTTCTGTTAAGAGCATTTTTGTGATAATGTTCTTTAGGATTTTACTCTCCTCACAAAGAAATAATTACAAATGTTTATAATGCCAAGATTTGTTTAAAAGCTGAGACCTACGAAACATCTATTACTCGGAAATTGTTAGCTTATTAGCTAATGTTAACAATGTTAATCAATTTTTTGTATAAATAAGTCTTCGTGCCAGAAGTTATAATATTTATTTATTTATTTCGATTCGATGTGTAATTTATAAAAAGGTACAAATCAGTGAAATATGCTGGTACCTTAAATAGTATGAGAGGAGATTAAATAAATTAAGTACACGGTTTTAATAGTAATGTAAATATTTACACTAGTAGTCTTATATGTCAAATATTACAGTCTTCAATAGCAGTAATTTCTATTCATATTAGATTTACCGCACCCGTATTGTCTATTCTTACGAACTATACTATTCATGTAAGCGTATTTTAATATCGCAAAACCTGTAACCCCTAATACTAAAACACAGCATTTCCCACACTATATAATTAATTCTCTTCCATTTGGTGCAAACAATTAATTTAACCTCTGTGAGAAGTTATTTGTTTCTTTTTAAATATTACTCTGTAATTACTTTAATATAGATAATATAATGTCTCCTAAACTTACAACTGGATTCTTTTGGACTTATGTGAGCAATACTCCGCAAGTAGTAATATGAATTCTTGCAGGTTTCATTTACTTTTTTTGCATGTCTCTGTTGATCACTTCCCACAAATACTTAATTTCTTTGTGCTAAGAATGGTACTCCATAAAACTATAGAAGTGTTGAACTTGTCCCAAATGGACGCACTTATGTTGCACCGAAGGCATTCAAATATATTCTTAAAATAATAGTCACTAATAGCTTTGATGCTAAAAAGAGATTTTAAGCTAAAACTACGCAACGAAAAAAGACGATTTCCTAGAAGACTATTTTTTTTGCTTATTAATGGATTACAAAGGTCTAAATATATTACGCAACTATCGCATAGTCAAGATATTCATATCATCCATATTTTCAAGTACTAGTCGTTACAGTGGCCATAATATTTAAAAAAAAAAACTCAATAATTAAAGTTGCTTTATATTATAGCTGCTCTATGTTCAATGTCTTTAGTGTCATAACTCTATTTTCAAGAAAAGTGTCTATAATTTTCACTTCCTTCTTAGTATTTAGAATAAATTAACAGCAAATGGCATCAAGAATACATGTCGCTTGGAAAATGTTTTGTTTTCCTAATCTACGGATAATTTCCTTCATATTTCGACAGTAGTGAAGCCCCGTATTTTTGCACCAACGCTAGATAAAGGTGAACATTTTGTTTAACTTTCATTAGATTCTGCAGAGAGTTGAACCAGAACCAACCAGAAAAACTACAAAATCACTCAGTCCAAGAGCTCTTGACAGACGAAATTGTGATTGCAAACCATGACTTCATTCTGCATCCATTCATTTCATGATAGTCATTCATGTATATATGTTGTTTCTCATACCATATTTGTGTCTATGATTTCAAAGGAAAAAGTACGCTGAGGCATACAGCAGAATATATTTAGAAATATATTTACAGAAAATAGAGGATATATTAATTAATTCCATCTTTTAACTTTTGTAAATATCGCAATAATTACATACTATGTCCATTTTGACAGTGTAGTATAGGATATATTAAGAGATTCGAAACGATACAAAACTCGTTTCAATATCACTAAACATGAAATAGTTATGTTGCTATTTAAATAACGCATGTGGTTGTTCACTGGCTTTTTACTCATATTTTTTGAGAGTTTTCAACTAGACAATCCTTATTGGTCTAAATTCTGTTATCTCTTTCTATTTTTCATAATCAATATTCCTGTATGAAAGGGACAGAAACGGATGAAATGAAGAAAGAGTAAACAGAAGAAACTTCCTTTTAAAACGGTGCAGATAGAAAGTGGAATTATGCTTTGATCATTCACAAGAATGAGTATTCAAAATCTTCAAGGTACCTGTTCAAATAAGAATGAAATATAGAATATGCTTGTAATTTATATTTTTTTATAAATATGTTTTTAAAATTTTTATACAATATGTTAGGAGTAATAACATATATAGTACAGACACTATTCAACTACATTGAATAGTAATTTCATAACCTTCCACCATAGCAGTCTCCATACTGCAGGCACGGATGTTTGGCAGTATGGTGCGCATGTTCGTCATGAGAATCTTTCTGTTCCTGTACGTGTAAAACTCCATCAATATCCTGATCATCATGCACATCTCTGTTGCTGCTGCCATACCCGGCTCAGAATGTGCATATGGTTGAACATTTTAAGGTGCTTTCCAACCTTACAACATCTTGGTCAATCTTATCTATAGCAAGAGACAAGATGCAACAGATCTATGACAATGATCGAAATTGATGAAGGGCGACTTTACCTATCGTCGGGGATAAGATTCCACTATCTTCCTTTTCTGAGACTGTGTTATTAATTTTAGCACCACGCTATCGGTGTTCCTGGTAAACAATATTTCAGTCCAAATATACTTCCAAAGGAAGATTCCATGTCCTTGCAGTTAAAATAATTTAAATGGCTATTTATATCACCCTTGTACACAACAAGTCCCTCTACAAATAGTGTCCTAGTGTGTCACGTTCATAGTTTGATGTTCATCCTCGCGGGCATTATTTTCTGAAAAAAAAAAGACTGCAGATTAAAGCCTGGAGCAAATTAAAGGCTGCTGATACCGAGGAATTTTCTACTTATAGGTTGTTTCATTTACAGCTTGTCTTCACATACAGTTGGTAATATAATTGTTCGAGCTTAAGGTCAGGACAAGAGCTGGATCCTTAAAAGCGTCAGAGTGGTTTTATAAAGCACCTCCACATCTACTGATCGTGATCTATGGTGACAGTGATCCCTTATGTCCTTCTCAGGTGGGGTGAAACCAACAGGGCAGGTTGTTACGGTACTAAACTCTACGAAATGGATCACAAATTTGTCTTTAAACTTCAAAAAGATTTCAATAGAAATGATGATCTAATGTTGTACAATAGTGCTCGCATAAGGATCGTGCAAACAACTGTGGGGACTCTTCCTGTGCTTTGGCACAGAAACCTTCCATCTACAATATAAACTCTTATTGTGTTACTTCTTTCATATGGTACCCTTGGCTGACCAAAATGGAGTTATTTTCTTACAATATATTTGAGTATTTAGTTACCTACTCTTATAACTGAGTTTTTAATTTCTACCTGATTTTTTCTTTTACCCTGGTATAGTTCACATTATGTGTAATAATCAGGCTATATTTTACTGACGTTTCGTCAAGTACCCTATAAAATACAAATATCATACTTTATAATCATACTACTTACGTATCTTTTGTATCCTGTGAATATATTTAAAAAAAACAGACTGAGCCTCACTAAGCAAGCCAGATGTTCCTTCGAGAGAAACATGCCCTGTAACAATATCGTCCATCGTGTACCGAATTCAAACATTTGGATGTCGATATGATCTGGGAACACTGCACCTATATTCATAAGAACACCTGGACCTGCAAAAGATAATGTTCGACAATGTTCCTGGGATCATTACGTGTTCACACTTCTCACAAGATGAGTGTACGTTTTTAATTACTACTAAGAATGAATTTGCCCTAATCTGAGGAAACACGAGCCCACCCCTTCTTGGTCCAATATTGATATTCTTTGCACCACTGATTTTAGTGTTTCCACGTTACACAAAGTAATCGTGTTGGACAAAGAGGCTACTTCTATGTTGTCGAAATGCTACTGTAAAGCATGATATTGGGCGAATTGTAGTCCTGATTAAATGTGCTTGCAGTTCCATTCACTGTCTGATATCAGTCATTTTCCGCCTATTTCACAATGCACCGCTCCTCCTCTGTTGTAGCTGGCCGTTGTCGACAACCATCTTACCTCCGCACAGCATTACAGGTGAAATAACGCTCTTTGCAATAACAAACTCCACACAGACATTCGTCAATATTTGTCATTCTTGCAGGTTCCTGAAGATATATCTGCGTGTGAAATCATTCATTTGTTCTCTCCGAGCCATATTGTCATGATCAATACCATCACAATACAACTAGGTGGTTTGAAGCTATACTAAACCATTTTTAAATATAACTGATACGGAAAACATTAAAGAACAAAGTAATAGATTCAACTGAAATTAGTGTATAAAATCATAGTATTCTTCAAAAATAACTTTATTTTAATTTTTTGTTATTTAGTTACATGTAGTGAGTTAGTTACTACTTCTCGCCCAGTTGACTTTTTTTGATAAATCAAATATTTTGCTTAAAAAACAGAACAAGTAATTAAAACCCTGATATACGTGGTAGTATTGAAATTTGTAAATACGTATGGGTAAAGAGATGGTGTTCCGTTTTACGGCCTACCCATCCTTGGTTGAGTATGGAATTTGTTTAAAACAAAGTACAAGTAAAATATTTAGTAATTGTTTAATCATTGGCTACCTGAAGAAAGTAGAAAAATACTAGGTCAAATATTAAATATTTGTAAGTGAAATGTCTTTTTTCAATTCAAACATTTTCTTCGATGTATGGCTTTGTCAAAGATATTTAACACCGAACAGTCATCTGCAAAGTACACTCGTCAGCACTTTCCAAACACACTGACCGCGATCACTTAATTCTAAGAGTTAAACCAGGTTGTATATTGTCACAACTGACTTACTTCGTTACCCATTTAATAACGATCATATCTCATCTTAAAATTTTCCACATTCTCTGACACATGATTTAATTATACATAGTCTAATATATACGCTTAGTTGGATCACAGATTTCCGTTCGATCTTCAGCTTCCGACACACACTTTACATTTAATGGAAGCACGAACCAATTTTATGAGGAAAAGAAAAAACGCAAGATGATTGTCCCTGGAAACTCCATCTTGCAGTACCAGTCTACCAGACGTTGGTATGCGAATACATCTCATAGTAAATTAACTTCTAAATATCCTTGCAAAGCTCTAACTTCTTGCAAGTTACTTGATTACTACGTTAACACATTAATTTTTATATCCTTTCTGGGGATTATCTTTATATACTTATTAATATTCGTAAGTTTTTAATTTAAAATAAATTTCACGATGCCTAGCAACTGTTATATTAATAAACACGAACGGTGCCTTGTCGAAAGTAATATATGAATTCATGTGAACATTGAAAGGACGCATGCAAACCAATCAAGTCACAACCTTCGATATAGGTTAAAAGTGTGCTTAGCGTCAGGGAGACAAGAGCTACAACTCTCAGCGGGACTGAATTTCGAAATAGTGTCATGTTTAGATTGAGACGGCTGCATTTTAGAATTTAGGTGTAAACACTGTCTTTGAAATTATATGTACTAAAAAAAACAATACTTCATTAAAGATCACGTGGAGGTAAGAATCGGAAAGTTTAATAATTGTTTCTACTTTGTTTTATTTCCAATTTTCATGTATTTTTAATTACTTTGTTTCCAACTCACAAATATGAAGGGTCAGGGGAAAAAGAAGGAAATTCACTTAACTGCATTTTAGATGAAACGGCGTTTTAAAATGGAAAACCGCATAATAAGAATAGTACCAATAGTCACCAACAGATGGGAAAAGCACCCGATAAATCTCATATATGGACATTTCTTGTTTTTCCTATTACCCTTCATATGGGATAATGTTAGCAATTATATTGTATACAAAAGTGCGCACTTCACTAGTTAGCCTTTAATAGTTTCCACATTATGTGGGAGCAGCGTTTAGATTTGATTAAAAATTCTATATATTTAATTTCGTTTCCATTATGTAATGATGTTCTAAATTATGAACAATGCTGGTGCTGGCTGATTTTGTAGAATATCGTACTTGTATTTTAATATTTTATCATTACTTTTATATTCAGCAATATATGAACACAGTCAACTACATATATTTATCACATTGTGTTAATCATCACAAATTACCATATCTTAGATCCTGTATAATTCTTTTTTTATGATAATCAAATTTACGAAAATCGTTCGATCAAAAATAACGAAAATCCGAAATTGTAATCTTATTTCGTATTGTGTCAAACATATGAAGTTATCTCACGTAGAAGTATCAATTAATATGTAGTAATTAATTAGAATCAGTGTCTATTTCAGACGTTTTTACTACGGAATTTATGTTGCCGATAAGAATTATTTTGAAGATAAGTTTTCATTCCACTTAATTAAGTAATTTCGATATACTTATATTTAAAATGTTCCGCAAGAAATTAGTTAGATTTATTCCCAATGACATCCTATTATGTCACTACTATAGTAAACACAGAATGCCTGCATTAGTATTATGGACACTACCTTATGTTTCTGGTATTATAAACTAGACGTTTAAGTCCTTAAGTGAAACTCAATGTATGTCACTTACGAAAGCGAGTACTTTACATACACGTTTTCTGTATGTTGTTTAGGATATTGGAATTTCAACAAAGAAAAAACTTATTTATATGTATGTCCATGATAATCATAACAAAGAATGTATGGAGAATCAGAAAACTACGTTGACTTAATTTCCCACAAATTAACACTCGGGTGATTACTTCTATAGAAGTGTCTCAAAATGAATGAAATTTGATGTTTGTATGTACAAGAAGTGTGGATGGATACAAATAGCTCGAAATTTACATAATTGGGTAGTTATAAACCTTGAAATTAATTAGTAGAAACTTATCACTTCCAATAAAGTTTCTGTATAATGCTTCTTGTTCTATTACAACATTGAATTTCGATAATCTTATTATTTTCTTTTTATGTAGGTGGCGTTGGTGAAGCAACATGTCAGCGATGTTGGGATTAGAAGAAAGGAACGTGGTCTTGAAGTGGTCCATGACATAGGAAACCATTCATGTAAGTGCAACGAGAATGGCAAAATGAATGTGGAACACAAACATCGAAATTTATAATAATTGCCCGAATTCGTGATTAATTTAAAGTCAACGGTTGTAAAACAGATGTTACATAAAAACCATGCTATACGACATCTCACAGCAACAACTCCTGTTAATTCACGTACTGTGGTGGAATATTTCGGTCACTCACTACAGAAAAATTTCAGTGTTCCCGTGAGACCAATATGAATTGCTCAAATGTTCGTCGTATTAAGTTCAAGTTCCATATTCCCAGATTCCTACCGCAGTAAACGAGGAAGACCCATTTCTTGAAGTGTAGTAGTGCCAGTGTGTAACACTATACGTTTCAAGGTTTACATCGGTCCTACATTTTGTTACATTGTGTTTCAAAATTTATTAGTTTTATGTGATTTTGGTTTGACATTACGTCTTAATATGCTGCTGTCTTCTGATCACTATTGCCTCGTATTGAAATGGGAATTATTTATCAACTGACCCTCACACAGTGAGTTGAATGCGAATCGACATAAGGCGAAGGTAAGTTCTTGATGATGGTATATCCAGCATACTACTTCGTTATGACAGTTCAGTTACACCGTGAACTTGCGTAAGGACAGAGTAAACATGAGACCTCCACAGAGCGTCATACGGGCATGCATGCTCTACGAGTTCAAACGTGGATTAAACGACGCTGTAGCGGGCGGAAGATGTGCCAGGTCTTCGGTGAGGGTGTCTTGACCACGCGGACAGTAGCGGCCGTTTAACAAGTTTAAGGACGGTGACAAAACACTCAAAGACGCACCACGTGCCGGAAGACTAATATATGTACAAAATGAAGATCTACAGTCAGCAATGAGGCGAACAGTGGAACGACACGTGAGGAACTTTGAATCCAATCCAGTGTGAGTGGAGAAACCATTCGGCAGTACCTCCGTCGACCTGGAAAGCATTACATGTTGTATCCCACATGATTTGACTCCGGTCCAGAAGGCAACAAGAGGAAACACCTGAGTTTCTTCCCTGTCTCATCTCAGGAAGGAGCCATTTCTGAACAAGGTGTTGACATGTGATGAGAAGTGGGTTCTGTACGAAGCTCAACGACGTTGTTGTCATTGGTTAGCATCCCATGAACCGATTCAAAAACACCCGAAACCACTGCACAAGAAGAAAGTCCTCCTGTATGTTCAGTAAACTGTTCGTGGTATCCTGCATCGCGAACTTCCCCCGGCTGGTCAGATCACCAAGCTATTATGAACAGTTAGCGGTTGAGCCGTGTTCAAGGAGCCAGCACTTCTGAATCGCAAGGGGTCCTCCTGTTACAGAACAACGGTATGCCTCACGTGGCTAGGACGACGCTGGACAATATTTTACACCTTGGATTCTAAACGCTATTGTATCTTTCATACTCCACGGATATTGCATCGTCCGATTATCACCTGTTACATACTTTGGACAATCACCTTAGAGGACGCCAATTCAAATATCTAATAGAAGTGCAAAATTCACTTGATACTTTCCTCGCGTTACGGCCCACCAAGCTTTACCGTAATAGAATCCGTGGTCCTCCATAACGTTTTCAGAAGTTCGTCGTTGGTGTTGGGGACTATTTTTGATCTTCCAGGTACGTTTTAGGTGACATATATATATTCGAAGGTGGTGACCGAAAAAGCCAGAGAACGTTCTTGGTTACCTTTATAGTAGTTCTTTCCCATTGTAAGTTGCATATTTTGAGTAAGACCCCACGTGGAGTCCTCGGGGAACCTTCGAAAAATTGTTTTTACCTCGACACGTGGTAATTTTGAAATGATGAAACACATGTTTCCTACTTTGACTTGTGTTTCACCGTTTCAGCCTTTTAGTGGTGCCAGAGGACTTAATGAATACCATGCTTCTTTATTCTCTTATTTTTCAGATACAAATCCCTATATTCATCCCTATAGTTCTATTAGGTGGTATCGTGATCGTTTCGGATGTATTGCGTTTGGGTGGGATACTATCTATGTGCAAAATTTGAGAAAAATCGCAGACTAATACCTTCTGGGCTTCCTCTTCTTATTTAAATCTTAACATCAGATAGCTCAATCCTCTGCAGTTTGACTAAAGTGCACTGACACATTTTGGACTTGTATCAGAAAGGCGCATCGGACAATAATTGGGGATAAGCAAAGAGTTTTTCAAATGAATGAGTGTATTGTTAAGCTGAATTTAGAACTTCTCTGTGTAACTCTGTGAATGTTACAGACGTAATCAAATAAAAAACGATATTTTATTGGGCAGATTATTTAATTCTATTCCTTTTACTGGTATAACGACTTACTGAAACAGTTCTCTTCTCAAACTGGACATTCAATCGTTTTGTTATATTAATTGTAAATAATATATAATCATGATATTATTTCATAACACTACTAATGGTTACTAAATATTATTGATCCTATGTTAACGCACTTTCCATAGGTTCTTCCCATTCACAACAATTATATAACGGCATGTGCATAATTTCATGTACCTTCTGTTCGAATTTTATCCTAATACTCCCCAAGTATATGAATAAACGAATATTACGAACTAGATAAGACATTATATAAACAATTACTATTCTTTTTCCATAAAAAAAAACTCTTTAATTTCTAAGTCCGTTGGTTTGGCTCTACTATCTTCCAATACTAACTTAAAATTTAAATTAATTTGAAATCCCATTCATCTTTTATATTTGCTAGTTTGCCTTCTATCGTCAAGTCATCAATCTGTGCCTTAAAATCTCTTATCTTTCAATAGTCATTAATAAAATTCGATACCGATCCAAATATTGTTTCCACGAAATGCATTCTCCTTCCCAGTTGGTGGATTTGGCATTTATTAAATAGTTTTGAGCTTAACTTTTGTCAGTAATAATAGGTTTTTACTTGCTGATTACAGTGGTTAGTGTGGTTGTATCGTTTCTCTCTTATTGCTATCCCTAAGTTCGAAAGCATTTACGATTTTACAATTTAGTCGTTTAATCCTGTAATGTTTTGTAATGTCACTGATTCATCTGCCAGGGATTCTTCGGAAGTTCTAATTACATTTATCTCAATCTTTGACTGTTCCGTAACTATATGTATATTTTCTGTTATTTCCCATAAAATATCTTTGATAATATTATCGACCAAAATATCACAATCTGGATGTCCTACAGATACTAAATCTAGCAGTAGAATGTTAGCTTAGTATTTGACTCATGAATCTTCCATTCGTCAATTTTAAATTTCTTGGTTATATGCCTGGACTAATCCTTGTGATTGGTGCTCTGAGTCTGTGGACAGAAAGGAATTGCATTGCACGTCATACCAAGTATGTTTTTCGTGTATTACGCAACCAAGTTTTCCGCCATGTTATCCTGCATAAAACCAAACCTAAGTTATCCTGCATAAAACCAAATCGACAACTCTTGTTGCATTTAGATGTAGACTAGCAAGGAGGTGATGTGGAACTATTTGATTGTAATAAGCGGCAATATTTTTGACAATAGCTTGGAGGTTGAAAGTGTGGATGACTTGTATAACAGAAGTTCTTTTCTCGGTGCTTCTTGAGGATAAAGACATCTCAGTTGCCTTAATGACCGTTAAACCTCTAGTGTTCAAGACCTTTCATGTAATTGCTTCATCCATTGCACTAAAGACAAGTTGGTCCGTGAAGTATGTGTCCAAGTAACAAATGTATTCATAAAAGAACATTCGTTATTTCAA
The DNA here is from genome assembly GCF_964235325.1 of Thermobia domestica. NCBI lineage: Eukaryota > Metazoa > Arthropoda > Insecta > Zygentoma > Lepismatidae > Thermobia > Thermobia domestica. Next base: position 69,574,554 of record NC_137463.1, on the reverse strand, counting down.
ATTTCAGTAAAATTCTAAAATGAAGTAGTTGGGCTTTTGTCGTATACTTTCAAACTGCTTACGTTCTGTAAGTATATTTACTTTTTGTGCGTAGTACTGTTACATCTTCATTTCTTAATTTTATCATATGATTTAGCTGAGGGGAGCAGATTGTATGAGTGATCGTTAGTATATGTTCCCATTACTGACAGTAGCGTTGGAATCTAATGCTTTTGAGGCATCTGTGTGGCATTGTCTATATGTTCAAAATGTCTATGTGCTCATATGTTCAAGTACGATTATAAATAGACTGTTTCTACTTTCAACGGCCCTTATTGTTATTCATCGTATTAAGTGATATATTAAATATAGGTTGTAAAGGCACGTTATAATTATAGCGATGCTAATACCAAAAGGATATCGTTTATTTTATTCAGTTAATAATAAAAGGTTGTGCTTATATGTATACTTCAGGATATAATACACTAAGTGACTTCTAGAGAAAAGATTCCCAAATTCACGTAATATATGACTCCTCCCGCGTTTAGTCACTCATCTAAAACAAATACAATATTCCATGGTATTGAAGCGGTTACCGATTATGAATATAATGTACGAAATCTTAGATTCGATTCGTGATGAGAGAGAATCACGAATCACAGTCGTTCAGATCGAAGCTTAAACTGCGCACTTTATGTCTTGTAACTCGTCCTTATATCCATTATGTAGCAGAAAATTAAAATATAAATTTATTGTTCAAAAAGACCGATCTTATCTTCATACTTTGATCATCTTCGTAGAAAGGGTGATCCTATTTTCACTCCTTTTGGCCTTGTCGTATTTTAACCAAGGAATTGGCAACAGAATAATCCATAATTCAATTTATGTGTCTGTATTAAGTACTACTCATTTTGATTAGGTTGTGCCAGATTTGTGCCAAATTGACTGGATTAACTGGAAAAGATCACATTTTTGTTACATAAAGAAATGATGATTTAAATTTTAAAAAATACAGCATCCTCGATCATCTTCCCCTTTCCCATCTGGATCATCTACTGTTCTCTCTAACCGCAAATAAAATGGATGTCTCCGAATAACATTTGTTTTCACTCGAATTTTTCCAGTAAAGCTTCTTATAATATTACAATTTCAAGAAGAAAAATCTTATATGTAATCATGGTTAATTACAAATCCAAAGTTTGAATAAATGGAAGCCTACGTATGTAGAAATGAACTACGTTTAGCAGAATATCCAGAAGCAGGTAAAAATTAAAAAAAAAAAAACACAAAATTTACAGGAGAAATGGATGATGCAAGTACCTAAATGTAACATAACGTAAGCAACTCTAACCTAACCTAACATAAACTAACCTTAGCTAAAGTGAACTAACCTGAACTAAACTAAGTAGAAATAAGCGAAATTTTACAATTTTTGGGACTATTATTATGGACCCCTATGTTAGTATACTAAAATCTACAAAGATACACCCTTAAATTCTTCTATATATTTACTTTTAATCTGTGCCGTTATATAACACAGCTATCTATATCAATCTTACTTCACAAGTGCATTAATCTTCTTACAAATTAATCTATATCATTATACTCTGACTTCCAATATAATCTGACTCCAATTATGTTCTAACTTCCATTATAATCTAAGTCTATTTCTACATATTATATGTCTTAACTAAAGCAACAGCCTGTATCTAATTTTTAATCACTTAGTACCCTGCTCCCATTTGGATTGAAAGAAGTTGAAATGTCAACTAAGATGCAACAAACATTAGGATACTCAGGACAAACTAAGATCATTACAAGTGATCTAGACATTATTTGCATTGTTCACTGGGGCATAATTGAAAGAAAGTGTTGGGGATATGTGGTCAAAGACTTTCATAAAATATGACTACGACTGTAGTCTATAGTAGCGCGGAGCCCATAACATATGGCATTGAAATGTTAAGGTCATTGAAACATGTCAACTAGTTTGAACTTTTTTCTAAAACGTGTATAAAATTATAACTATGCAAAAATAGGTCGAAACCTTTAACACATTTTTAAAGTAGTATTAATTCAAATGCCGGTAGTCCAAATGTTTCGTCATAGAACATAGTGGAAATAAATCTTCCCGTTTCAGTGAAATAAGCAATACGATATTTGTTTTCGATATCTAGTACGGTAAATAATTTATAATTACTATTGATTGACCCGTACAACGCCTTAAACGTTGATATGCTCTGCTCTATTTTTGAAAATTTCGTAATGATTGGATTATAAAATTAAAATGTTCAGCTCATAATTGAGATTAACACACGAAATAAAAATAATAGTTTTACTGTACATTGTACGCTGGCTTTAGAAGTATACTTGTGCCATTGGAAGAAAAAATAATTGCACAATTGTCCTGTCCTTACCTGTCCTTTTCTTCCCTATGGGTCGTGTAAAAGTGAAATTCATGTGGCATTACTGTTATGAAACGTATAACTTCAAATGTAAAACCGAAATATATAAACATGCACATCTTTGATAACGATTACTGCAACTGGATTGTACTGTTTGCTGTACAAAACGTACGCCATTCGAGAGAAACAGTCGCAGACAACCATGAATTGAAAGGCACGAACGTGAGGTACGCTGGTACAAAGTTTTTCCACAGTAAGTTGAGCAGGCTTTGCTGAAGGGTCGTTAGTACGAATTCTAGTGAAGTACTTGTGTTGTGCAAAAGTAATACACGCTACGAATTGAGTTGTGTGTGTGTGTCAGAAGCTTCCATTTCATTGTAGAAGGTGGCACGTACTACCCTAATATCGTGTGTTAGTACAGTGTCGGCTAAAGATAGCATTGTATTGGAACAATGTCATATACGAACGGGGAGGCATTTGACATGTTAATGGTGTTAGGGAAATTTAGGCAAAACTATAGAGATGCAGCCCGAATTTATAACACAAGGTTCCCACAGCGACAGCAAATTTCCCATAATGCACTTCGACGGTTAGCAAATTGTCTGAAACAAACAGGGCGCATACCTCCTCAATATGGGGGTCACAAACAGCTCCAATTGTAGATGACAACGATGTCGTTATTGATGTTTTGGCTGCTGTCGACGTACGTCCTAAAGCATCCTCAAGAGATATTGCCCGTAATCGCGGAAATAGTCAAACAAGTGTACTCCGTATACTGTAGAAGCATAAACGCCACCCGTATCATATCTCATTGTGCCAGATTGTAACAGATGCCGACCGTAATAAGCGCTTCCAGTTTTGTAATTGGGCCCGTCAGAAGTTGAGAACAAACCAGACGTTTTTCAGTATGTACGTGCTGTGAACAAACGAAGGAATAATGATGGTCATGTCAACCTACACAATGCGCATTATTAGGCTGCGGAGAATCCGCACTGGATACTACAGATCGATCGACAAAGACGTTGGAGCATCAATGGGTAGGGTGGTATCATTGGAACACATGTAATTGAGCCCTGGTTTATTGATGGAAATTTAACGTGGGTTCTGTTCCATCAGTTCTTGACAGAACATCTACGGCAACTACTGGAAAACATCCCACTTCATGTGAGGCGTAATATGTGGATGCAATTGGATGGTTGGCCAGCACATGCTGCTCGTATATGCAGAGGTGCATTAAATATTTTTTCCCGCACCGTTCGTTAGGAAGAGTGTCCAATACTCCTTTCCCTCCTCGCTCTCCAGACTTTACCTGCGTGGACTATTATTTCGGAGTTCGACTCAAGGAGCTTGTTTACACGAATAGACCAACTACACCAGAAGATATGAAGCAACGTATAATGACGGTATTTCGAAGCATAGGAGAGGCAGAGCTTGAAGCTGTGGGCTATAATTATTATCGCCGTCTGGACCGTTGTCTTGCTGTACATGGACGACAATTTCGGTAAAACGTGATGTAAAACGTACTGTGTGAAGTGCACATCTGTTACATAACGGACAGCAGCCGTCTCGAAGGTAAATATGATATATCCTTTGTACGTTATGCGATGGTAAATTAATTCTTAGAACAACGTTAGACGTCTCAATATAATATGATTACCTTTCCACCATAACGCTTCCACTTCCATACTGTGTATGTTACTAGTGTTAACTACGAGACGAGACAAGACAACAATTTTCAGTAGTGTCACGAAAGAGGACTGAACAGTCTCTGTAGTATTGTACCCGGAAAACGTATGTTACCAAAGAAATATAGCTGTTCAAAATGTTCAGGGTCTTCCCTAAAGCACAATCAAACAACTGCTAATTTGGAGGTGGACCCTGCCTGGATATCTAGAACTGGTTACCGTGATATGTTGTACTTTTAAAATAATGAGACACTTGTTTTTCAGTTTTTACGTCTGGCTGCCCGTTTCAGATTTATAGGAATGGCTATATTGTTTTCAACGCAACTTTTTATGACATTTTGACAGGCCGCCATGTTGCATAGGGTGATGGTTAAGAATCAGGAATTGTTGTAGCATCTTTCTTTTTACAAGAGCTTTCAAGCGATATACTACTTGACTCCTCTTTCCATTTGACAATTTTGAGTTGGACCCCGTCTGGGACACTGCGGCGGACCCTGGGGCGAAACTTTTTACTTTGATCTGTTGTCCTTTGTGCATCATGTGACACTTGTTGTTGTTAAGTTTTTCGGTCTGGCAACACGTTTCAGATTTATGGGTGTGACCATATTGTTATCAATGCAAATTTTGATGACATTTTGACCCGCCGCCATTTTGCATAGGGTGATCGTAGAGAATCGGGGCTTATAGTAGTTTCTTTCTTTTTACAAGAGCTTTCAAGCGATATACCACTTGACTCCTCTTTCCATTTGACCATTTTGAGTTGGACCCGCTCTGGGACACTGCGGGCGACCCTGGGACGAAACCTTTAACTTCACTCTGTTGTCCTTTGCAACTAATGGGATACGTGTTTTTCAGTTTGTACATATCTCGGAACGTTTTCGATTTAAAGGCCTGGTACAGACTAACGGAATCACCCGATATGTTTTCCTAATCAAATACTGTTAATGAAGCATATCTTGCTGAAAACAAATAACATTATAATTCAATGTAAGAAGATTCTCCTCATGATACTTCATTGTATAACCTTTAGAATGAGATTATGAATTATTTGTATATAATTACTACTATACGAAACAGCAAAAAACGATAATGATAGCACATTGATCTTTCGTGATAATTTAATAATATTTGTGCGTTTATACTTTAAGTTGTGTGAAGAAGAGAACAAATAGCTTCTAATATTTAACTTACAAACAAACTGCCATCTTTTTTACATTATCGTAGTTGATAGGCTAATTATTTTTAATTCAATATTACATTGTAAATTTGAAGACGGCATATTACCTGTTGATTTTGTTTGCATTGAAAATTTTTATCAGGTTTTGCCAAGATCTGAAAGGACTTTCAAAATATGGCACGAATAGAAAATTAGGAAATAGATATGAATCCACATTGATGAGTTATTAAGATTTGTGTGAACCGTTTCCTAAACGTTTAGTTGCAATGTTACACTGAGAAAAAAAATTGTAGGTGGCATACTTAAAAAGATAGGTTACATGCGTAATTCCTGTAGTTTTTGGACTTAACGTACACCAGACGTATAACTGAAAACGCATGTTTTATAATACTTTCTGTATAAGTGTTCCATCTATACGTACTTTCTGTATGAAACAATGTAGGCGGTCAGGATCTCACATACAAATGGACGTATATAGCATATAGCTGACGAAGGTAACATAAGTATATACATGTGATATACGGAAAACTGTTAGATGTCATACATCCTGCAACGGCATGATGTAACATCAAACGGCAGTGCCTATGTATCATACGGATAACGTATGCTCCGTATTGATTTCTATAGTAAGCAAGAGGATACCGTATATTTGTACAATATACCGCTGTCCGGAGAACGGATTTTTCTCAGTGTAGATTCGAAGTACGGAAAACGTGAGTTATGATACAGATAGCGTTATAGTACAGTCAAAATAAGATTTGAGGTAGACATTTAGAATAAAAAGATGGGACCTTCTGGAATTTGGTCGTAATCTCTTCCTTATTAACCTCCAGAAAATCCAGTTGCGGGTTTTCCGCCATTTTGAATAAATAGTCTGCAATCTTGCGCTTCTCACATGCACTTAGTTTATGCCACTTAACTTATCACTTTCCTCTAAGTAACCATTTTCGCATAACTTTAGGATAAAGTAAAAAATTGATATCTGTGTTAGGTGACATATTCTTTTTATTGCCTCATACAACTTAATAGAATAGATATATGAAAAAAGTACTCGAATAAAAGTTGTTGGAAATTTCATAAGTTTTCAAACGATGTATATATTGTCACTATATACAATGTCAGAGATGCGCAATGAAGCCATAAACATCATCGGACTGCGCACAAATTCTGTAGAAACATATGAATGAATCAGTTAAAATGACGAAAAAGGTACTTAGTGACTTCAGACGGATTTTCGTTGCAATTTCCAGTAAGTATCAACAAGTTTGGAAATCCTTCTAGTTTAATAAATAGTTTGTGCCGTCGGCAGGGGGTCCTGAAGACCCTTGCAAAAAGACTTTCGCACCAGCTTTCTGTATGTAGTCCTATGTGTCATTTCTGGTTTCGATGGTGGGGTCCCGACCTCCCCTTTGGCTACGTGTCTGCGTGTTTCCAAAAATTCTGTGTACTTTAAAGTATTATCTATTAGTGGTTAAAAACTTTAAATTTAGAAAATATACAAATGGTGATTAAAACAAGGGGTTTTATTATTAAAAATGAAGGAAAATACACTTAATGGAACTATTTGAGATTAATTTTGTATCCGATTTACAGCAAGAACCAACATATCCTGTTTCATGATTTTCTCTATTTCAGTATGCATACTAGCTTTTATAATTGTGCTTAGATTCTTATGCGCATATACCAAACTGCTGAACTTAGAAGTATTGTAGATATAAAAAGGCAGAAGATATACACTGATCACTAGTTGAATTATAGACACCTACCTAATAGCATGTACGTGTCTAATTACATAACACCACATTTCGCTTTGATAACGGATTCTACCCGCCGCGGCATGGACCCCACAAGGCGCGTGAAGTGTTGTTGTGGATTCTCAATCCACATCTGCTGCAAAGTCCCCCCCCAGAGCTTGCAGGTTAGTTGGTAGAGGGTTCACAGCCAAAGGCGTCGTTCCATGGCATCCCAGATGTTTTAGAAAGGATTAAGGTCCGATGACCGTGTTGCAAGGGAAGTATTGCCAGATCAGAGGAGTGCTTTTCAAACCCGTTTGCTGCCATCCTACAGCGGTGGGCCTGTTGCAAGATGAAGCCACCAGCTGGATGTAGTAGCTGAGTAAATGGCATGACATGGTCATCCAGAATATCGCGATAGCGTGTAACTGTAAAGGACTGTGTTACACGTGTTAGGGGACCCATTTAAGTCCATATAAACGTTGCCCAGATGAGAATACCACCACCACCGGACTGCACAGTTCCCTACTGACACGATGGATCTATTTCCTCTTGGGGTTGGCAACTCACCCTTACCGGTTCATCGGCATGTACCATTGTGAAACTTTCCAGGCAACCTTTTTCCACATTTCCATAGTCCAGAGGCAATGTTTCTTTGCCCAGGCTATACGTTGTTTTCTATGTTTTGCTCTTAGAAGGGATACTCGCGGGGCCGATGGCATCTGTACCCCATGGCTAGCATGTGGTTGCGAATTATGTGGCTGCTGACACGGCGTTGTTGTTTTGCATTGAACTTCTCCGCATTTTGTCTATCGGCTATTACGATCTATGCGGTCTACTTGGCGTCTATCCCTGTCGTCGACACGTTCCTGAACGCGGCAGTTGCCCGTGTGGGTGCTGTTTTACCGGACGCCAGGTACCCACGATACACCCTTGACACAGTTGCCTTTGAATACCCGAGTGCCACAGCCATTTCCGTAATAGAACTACCCAGTCGTCTGGCCCCTACGATTTGACAACGGTCAAATGCACTCAGGTACTTCATCTTGCCTATCACACACTGCACTGACACAGATACCGAGAGAGGAAGTACACGGCTGCAGTACCCTCACGATGCATTTCATTCACATGTAGTGTGTGAAAATCAGAGAAGCCGAATATTTTGGATATTTTGAATCAGAGAAACCGGAATTTGGTTCATTGCTCCGCATTGCTGCTTTACTTCTTCTGATGTAATACAAAAATTTCCCTAGCACTACCACCAAGAGCTCGGCGATGAGGTCCCTGCTTGACCGCTCGCAAGCAATACATCTGATGTTTTATTTCAACTCTAAATATTACTATTAAATTGAAAAGGATGCGTAGAACTAGTAAAGTTGCAATTAATAACAATACGCTGTTGGCAAAATTTCCTTACTCAGACAACTTCAAAATGATATTCGATGTTAAAACCGGGGTGAAATATTAAATACAGCCATAGCCTTAGCTTGAGATTTGGGCGCCCAACTACATTCACATTACCAAACTTTTTTTAATGTAAGAGAAGTTGCTGTTGTTGGGATGCTAAGCTGAATTTTTATTAAACTCCTTCGAAATATCATTCCATCAGCCAGAAGCAACCATTATGTAGTCTTTTAAAAATAAAACCTGCTTTCAAGAGGTTTATTTTGGACTGTTTTTTTGTTAAATTTGACAAAACCTTTTCTAGTTGTATACAAATTCACTTGCGGAACAGTTATGGTAATTTACAACTATTTGCAACGTTTCATACTATCGACAAGAAATGAAATTTCAATACATTAGAAATTATGTGCTTTTAAAATTCTTGAAATGAGTCCCGGTATCATCATCCAGCAATAATAATAAATTTATATGATTTTATTCTATATTAGACCAGACAAATTATATCTTAGTTTCTTTTATGGTAAAACTATTTTGTGATATATAACGGAAATTCAGAACGGAAAGTTCTTTACGAGTTTCCAAATATTGATCAATTGAGGTGAAAAATAAATAAAATAAACATAAATAGAGGCTTTAATAATTGTATTTAAATCCAAAATACACTTTGGCAAAGACATATGTTACTTAGGTTCTTAATGAATGGAAATTCTCAGTTCAACGATGCCGAAAAGAAGGAAATATGCACATTGAAGGTCCATACCTCCAAAACTATGGGACCTACTATAGTCAGCTCAAGACTTCACTTAGGAATTAGAATGGACCTTATCCGAAAACCCATATTTTAGAATCCTACGTTACTTTTGTAACAACTTTTATATTGATAGTTGATAAGTACTTAAAATTATATGCCAGTAGGCAAACTCCCTCTTAAAAATTGTAACATGAGTATCTTACGATTCTAAAACATGACTTTTTGGATAGGTTACATATTTGTTTCTAAGTGAAGTCTTGAATCGACTACGGTAGGTCCCATAATTTTGGAGTATGGACCTTTAAAGTTCATTTCTTCATGTTTTCGGCATTCTATAACTTCGAAAGGCAGCATTTGTGCACCCAGGTTGGTCTATATATTTTGTCTTATCTTAACGTCAGGAATCACCTTTCAAACGTTGTCGGTCTTTTCAAAACACCCTTTATATCATCTGTGTATATCTTATGTATGTATGTTGCATCGAATTCTATGCATTTCATATGTGGATGCAATTTAAAGTATCATTAGTAGTGATCAGTTTTTCTCGATGGGTTAAGTTCTTACCACTTTTTAAGTATGAATTCTACAAGTGCTTCAAGTGCTACAAGTGCTTCAAGTTAAAAAATGATATTATTTCCCTTGTTTCCCTTCATTTTTAATATTCCCGCTCAAACAGCAGCTTGAGTGTATCTCTACACTCCTCTTATTTTCATAATCTCTCGATTCTTGATCACCATTGATTTTATTAGGCAGAGGTGGACGTTACAGTTCATTCTCACGCCCGTGATTAACCCTGACGATTCCAAGGGGGGGTTCATCGAACCCACAGCCAATTATATTGTGAATTGTGCTACTCCTCTTGGACAAAAAAAAATCCGAAAAAATTAACATTGTGTAATGATATCTTAAGAAGAGAATCCTGCTTGATTTTGCTTCAAAAATATTCTCGTTTATTTTGTATAGCGCAGTAATGCGAACTGGGTTCAAAAAGCCGCCCCCCCTTGGTAGTGCATGTTACTTTTCTCTCGTTCCGAATTAAGATGTCGTTGCGTCTTGGTGTTTTGGTTTCCTGCTACAAATAAACACTGACATGTCTGGGCCTGGCAACACTTATGTTTTGCAACACTAATGGGCTTGGCAACACTCATGATTGTTACTTTGTTTGTTATTGTTGAACATGGTCGGTGATTTTCAGTACTGAAAAGAGAACTAATATTTAGAACATCCTGCAACTTAGATGTTTTGATTTATAGCATTGCAGTGTTATCGTAGCTTCACTGCTAATATTTTGAAGTCGATTACTGTAGCCTAAAATAACCTATTTGTAGCCTACAATAATATAACCTATTTGTATAGCCTATATGCATAATTTCATTTATAATGATGATGATGATTGTGATGATGTGTTGTTCTATCCAAGTGCAGGTCATGTACCCGAATGTCCCTGGGCCAGAAGAACACATGGTGGTTCGCCATTTCCTTCCATGAGATTATTATGACGTCCAGAGGACGGGACCTACAGTTTAACGTGGGATCCAAACCACTTGTGGAATCGAACCAAGGACCCCTTGATTGCAAGGCGACAACCTTAATCACTCATCCACGGGGACACTTTCATTTATAACTGATTATTTAATAAAAATATCTGAGAGTTTAATTTGAAAATGAATTTTCCTCTATGGGTTCAATGAGCTCCCACACTCTTGGTATGCTACGTTATAGAAAACATCTTGGTATCATAAGGGTTAATCTGATTGTGTAGATTAATCCGATTAACTAAGCTAACTCATCACTATGAAAACACCCAACGCCATTTTAAGACCGTTTCGAAATTTGCAAACCGTTTCTGATTTTGAAACTCGCCCCCATGTATATCGCATTGTGATCAACTAATTATATGTAATAACGTATTTAGGCTATTATATATTACACTTATTTTGGCTCCTATTGGAACTTTTGTTTTGAAAGTGGAGGTGACAAGAATGTTTTTACAGAATCAGTTTTCTTTCCAAACCGACAACAATGTTGATTTAATAGGACGCCAATACTTTTCAGGAGCAAGGCGTCGTTTACTCATTTCCAACATATTTCTTTCTTCCGGCACCATCTTGCTATCAGCGTCCAAGGAAAACATCCTGTTCATCCCGCTTAGCTACGATTCTGAAAACTACTTCCGTTATCATTAATTAATTAGATAATATTTAAGAGGTACACAAAGTAATTAGTTCTGATTATAACTTTCTCAAAGAGGTAGTTTTTTATATATTTAATTTTACCTAGATAAAATCAGGCCCGTAGCCAGCTCAAAAATTTAGCTCTAGTCAAAATCCCTGCTGGACTTCTGATATTAAATCTAGTGCCTACTTGAAACAAACTTCTTTTGCAGGATATAAGCAAATATATAAATTTAACTACTATTATCTATTCTACTTATACATGACGACATTTCTCTTGAAGACGAATGTGAAACGTGTTGAGAACAGGCACACAACTTTTAACATTCACGTCCGTGACTGACTAGTCAAGTCTTCCTTGTACATTTCAAGATGCCCTATTGCACTGAAATTCCCCAATCCTCTAGTAGGATGCCTCAGTTTCTGGTGGAGTAGGATGGAAATGATTCTTAGTAAAACTCCAGCAAGAATTACATTCGGTTAAACTTCTTCCAAACTAATTAAAGGAACGAAAAAATAATCCTTTCAAAAGTATGTGTTGAAAGATTAAAAAATTCTTTCTCCATCGGAATTATATTTCTTACACCTTCTCATTGACTGTGCTATCGATTACTCACAATATCATCCAAGAATGGTTTTCCAAATTCCTTCAGCAATCCACGAATCTTTTTCGTATTTATTGTCATTAGAATTGGTATTTTTAAAACGAAAATATTAGTTAAGATTTAAAACATGAACTGGTGGAAAATACATGGAAATCGCTCCGCCTTACTTTGTTCTAGAAGTAACAAATACACTATTCATTATGATCTTAGAGGTACACTTAATTCACTTTGATTCTACACTGAGAAAAAAAAATGTAGGTGGCATACTTAAAAACGTAGGTTACATTCGTAATTCCTGTAGTTTCTGGACTTAACGTACAAACGTATATAACATCCTGCAGCAAACGTATAGCTGAAAAAGTATGTATTATACGTACTGTCTGCACAAGTGCAATGACGTCATTCGTGTGACGTTATCTGCAGTAACAAGTATATACGGAGGTAATATCTAGCTTTGTGACGTCAGGGTCGTATGTAGCATGTGGGTTAATAATGACGACATACACTGACTATCAGGACGGAGCATGATTTCAAGAAGTATGCAATATACGTTCTGTACGTATGTTTCTTGCGTTCAACCCCGAGACAGCATCTATATTGTACTTGTGCCCCATACGTACGACTAGATACAGTATACGTATTGTACGTATGTATTATACAGATTTTCCTTATGTCGCACACAGCTTGTCCAGATACAGCATACAGAATATCCGTATGCACCATACAGAGTGCATATATGTAGCTTACAGACTGTCTGCATGCAGCATATAGATTATACGTATGTCGCGTACAGGTTGGCCATATGTAATGTATAGATTGGATGTATATAGCTAATAGGTTGTCCATATGAAATATACAGATTTTACCTGTATCGAATACGTATTGCCTTCTTGTAATGTATGGATCGGACATATGCAGGATCTAGAGTGTACGTATAGTGCACCATTATTAAAGTGCTGCAACATACTGCAAAGTGCATGATACATTCTTACTGTAATGTTGTCAAATATTGTTTTACTCTGTATGAAAACAAAAATAGCTTAAAATATGGTTGATCTCCTTTGTGCCAATAATAATAAAATTAACAATACTACACTTTTCAAATCTTAGTTTGGAGCAGTGAAACTGTCCAAAGAAATGTATTTACCTGCAGGGTGTCCTATAAGTTTGGGCTTCCTGCTAATTCGTTGGAAAGCTACTGCAAAGTCAAGTGTTGAAAAGTGACACAAGCGTTAATTTTAAAATTATGGGCACAAAGCAGGGGCGGATCCAGGACGGACTTCTGGGGGGGGCGGTCGGCGGTAATACTGCTACTTTTAAGAGCTCCAAACTTGTTATGGATGGGTTTATTTATATATAAAATAAGAAAGTTTCCTCTTGTGGGGGGGGGGGGCGATCGCCCTTATCGCCCCCCTCTGGATCCGCCCCTGGTACAAAGGAGGTTAACCATATATTAAACTATTTTCGTTTCCATACAGAGTAAATCAATATGTGATATATTACTGTAAGAATTTATCATATGGTTTGCAGTTAGTTAGTTGCAGCACCTCAATAATAATGCAAAATGCACAGCCTTATACAATCCTATATTCAAACTCAAACAAGATTTACGTACAATCATTTATTAAGCTGTTATCATCCATTGCTTGTACGATATAAAGATTATTTTACCTCATTCTTTTCCTTAATAGTATCTTCTACTAAAGTGCAGTTGTTACCACAAGAGGCCTGAATAGAATTTTCCAGAAATAACTTCTCTGAACATTTTAATTAACAGGTATGTCTTTTTTTTTTTAAATGTCGCAATAATTAAAAGTGTGGTGTCAGCCGGAAACGTATTCGCTTACAATATAATTCCTACTCAGTACTCGCCATTAAAAATGAAACACCAAGAAGGAGACTGGGTAGATGCGCCAAAGTTCCCAGGCCGATACCTAATAGTAAGTGCAGAATACTCTTAAACGTTCGCTGTATTCGCTGTGTGACAACGTGGTGACAGCGGAGGCGTTGTGCAGCCATCGACTAAACATATTTATTCTTCCCTGCTATAGACATTCTGCAAATTTGGACTTTCCTGGATGCATCCTTCTTAGTGCAACATTTTAAGGAAAGAGCAATTTAACAGTCTCATACATTGCTTAAAGAAAGAGCAATGATTCTCAGAATTACTCGGAAGATATATATACACAATAATTTAAAACCGTTATTTCAAACTTTGCAATTCAAAGCACGAAAAGAACTATAGATAAAGGAACACTGATTTTAGCCAAATAGTAATTAGTAAACTTAATCACACTCAGTACCATTAGTTGCTTGGTGTTATCCGTAAGTCAGAGATCACGGTATCTCATCTCGTGTAGATTTTTGCATTTGTTTAACGCTAAAAATGTATTTTATCGCTAATTGAACCCAGTACCATATATATACCGACAGGACGTACCTTAGTCACAAGGTGACATGAGTGAAACACTAAACTATTCGATTGACACCTGCGGCCTTGTCAACACTAGAGAAAGTTACAAAGTGATTAAGTAAATACGGAACATAGTTCATACAAAGTATAGCGATGTATGAAGTCTCCGTTTCATACGACTTGGATAAAGGATACATCTGAAATAGCAACAAAGAAATATATAATGATTTCTCTGGATAATTTGGATTAGTCCAGAATTCGAACACACACACGCTTGTAAGTCCAACATTTTTTTTTTTTAACTTCTTTCTTCGGATTCCCAATAAAGTTGACTACTGAAAAGCTGAGTTATAGATTCTGTATTAAAACAACACCTTCGCTAGACATGTTCAGTATACACATTGTCTTACATACAGAACAATACATTAGTTATTAATGCATGTCTGAAATAATAGTGCTTCGTATAGAATTTTACTTCATCCAATCGCAATAGCACAAAGATAAAAAAATATTGCTAGGGATAATGTTCTTATTACAGAGAAAAAGAATTAAAATGAATTAACATTAACAATCATTTTCTTTAAACAGAGATAATATTTTATTATAATTTATGGAAGAAAGAAATAATTTGTAGTACAGTATCTTTATTAGGGTTATATATTCGTACAAAATAATGTAAGTACAACTGAGTCTGTCTTCAGAAAGGACGTACTTTTAGCCACAACCTACACTGCTTCTTTTGACTGTCTTTCAAGCAGAATCCTGGTTTGATGCACGAAATACCTGCAACAAAAATCAGAAAATATTTAAAATGTTATATTCAGTGTGCTTAATTTGGTTGTACTTAACAATACAAAGTATCTTAACATTTTTGAGATTAAATGGACAAAAACTGTTCGGTCAGGTATGGACTTTTGGGTTGCACGTAGAAAAACTATGAAGTGTTTATTGATGCTGAACAACAACTCAAAATGTATTACCATTCAAAAGTAAGTGGGTACCTCAATGGTGTTCGGGCTACCATGGGGTACCTAATGTCTGTATTTTTTAGATATATGAAAATATATGTCTCTAAAATGTAAGGAACTGACATCTGTTTACCGAAAACCTCAACTCGGTAAGCCTTATGGATATCGAGATATGGGAAAATAAAGAGCGACACTACAGAACTGTGGAGTTTGCGTACTAGATGGTGCAGTTTCGGAAACGTAATTACGAGGGCTTACAACAACCTCAAAAGTAGTTTCAATTAAATACACTACACACACGCCCTGATGGGGGTTTTCGGGTACCATGATATTCCCAGAACTCTCATTTCTAAATATTCTAAAATATGTCTTAATAACGTTTTAAAGAACGTTAGAGGTGTGTGTTTACCGAAACCGCAAGTCGGTACGCCTAACAGTTACCGAAATATGGTAAAATAAAAAGCGACACCATAGGTACGTGGAGCTTGCATATTAGACAGTACAATTTAGAAAATTAATTAAAATATGACTATCAAGATATTGTCAAATAAAGGGAGGATCCATATAGTTATGGGGTTTTCGTGTTAGGTGGTAAAATTTCCGAAACCGGTCATGTAAAGTTAATAAGCATCAGTAGTAATTTCATCTTAAAATAATTAGGTATTTCCATGGAGTTTAAGAACATCATGGGGTCTACCAAGATTAAATTTTAAAAGTTTTGTAAAATATATTTTGACATTTGTAAAGAGTATTAGAAATATGTATTTACCTAAAAGTTCCAGCTAGTACATCTAGCAGCTAGAGAGACACCATACAATAAAAGCGTATTAGATCTTGAAATTTCAGAAAACAATTATTGATCCTAACAAAAGTTAAATAAGATGGTACTTATATGGATTAAGTGAGTACCTCAGACTCGTCAGTACAATTTCGATCGAAAGATTAATTCAGCTCTAAATTTTCTTTGGACAATTCCAAGCGTTCATCGGGCTCTGAAATAAAGTGAACATTTTTTGTCAATATCTAATATAGCAAGCGAGATATAAGGAATTATGCATTTTATGACGTCGTAAAAATAGAGACCCACATGGATTTGTACTTTTGAGTATTTGCTGTAAGAAGAAGAAATTTCAGAAAACAACCGTATATACCTTAATAGACAATTAAATGGGCGAGGGCACGATGGCTTAGGGGTAGAGTGCTTACCTCTAGTGTATTGGGTTCTTGGTTCGATCCACGGTCAAGTCAGTTTGTAGTGCACATCGTATTCGTGGGTTTTCTCGGAGTACTCTCTTTCCTCCCACCTTTGCATTCCATCAATTCTGTCAACAACATTCACTTGCTTTAATCATAATCTCCCTGAGACTAAAATGCATAATCGTGGGTCGCTACACTGAAATATTTCCTTTTATTTAATTTTAAAATTAAATAGGGAGTTAAGTATGATCGTATCTCTACAGGTTAAGTGAATACTCCAATAGTTTCTGCAAAAAAAGATTAGTTAAATACCCTACCACTAAGCTACTGTGTCCCCGCCCACTGAATTGTCTATTAAGGTATATACAGTAGTTTTCTGAATTTTTTTTCTTATAGGAAAGAGCCAAAAGTACAAATCCGTAAAGATCTCTATTTTTACGTCATAAAATATATAATTCCTTATATCTTGGTTACTATCTTAGATATTGACAGCGAATTTTCATTCTTTTGCACAGCTCGATGAACCCTTGGAATTGCCTGAAGAAAACCTAGGACTGAACTAATCTTTCGATCGAAATTGTACTGAGGTACTCATTTAACCCATAGAAGTACCATCTTATTTAATTTTGTTGCCACCAATAATTGTTTCCGAAATTTCAAGATCTCGTACGCTTTTATTTCACAGTGTTTCTCCAGATGTTAGATGTACTAGCTGGAAGTTTTGGGTAAACACATATTTCAAATACTGTTTACAAATGTCAGATTATATTTTCAAAAGCTTTTAAAATTTAATTTTGGTAGACTCCATGATGTTCTAACACTCCATGAAGATATCTAATTACTTTAAGATGAAATTGCTACTGGTGTTTATTAACTTTCCATGACCGATTTCGGAAATTTTAGCATCTAACACGAAAACCCCTTAACTGTGTTGGTCCTCCCTTTATTTGACAACATCTTGATAGCCGTTAGTCATATTTTAATTCAATTTCCGAATTGTAGCGTCAAGTATGCAAGCCCCACATACCTATAGTTTATTTTCCCATACCTCGGTATTCATAAGGCTTACCGAGTTGCAGTTTTCAGTAAAAAAAAAAAATCAGTTCTTTACATTTTAGAGACATGTATTTCCATATATCTAAAACGCAGAAATTAAGTACCGCATTGGAACTCCATTGGAGTACTTACTCACTTTTGCATAGCAGGGTAAAAACGCCAGTGGTTCTCACTTTAAGGTTGAAAACATACTATTTTGTCTCTTCTCTAAGCATCGTGAATCTGTCGGAGCTGTACCATAGTTGGAAAGACTCACTGATCCTTCCTATAATGACCATGTAGTTAGAATTAAAAAAGGAGTAGCCGTTGGAGGAAAAACAATATTTTAAAATCCTTGCACCAGTAGTCGTCACCTTAAAATCAAAATGTTCCAGTAGTAGTCAGGATTTTCTACCAGTGTTCGTCACTCAAATAACTTGACATAATTTATTCAAAAACGCACTGTGTATCAGTTTAGGGTTAAGAATACAATATAAAGTAGTAAGCTTAATAACTTTGCATCACTTTTAGCACTCAAGAAATAAAATAAAAACGTTTTTACATACTTTTTAAAGCAATTTCAGAGAGAAAAATGTTAACTGAATTCAAAAGTTAACTGTATATCACTTCCACGTTAAGAGTACAATATTAAATACTATGTTTAATAACTATACGTCACTTTAAACTCTCAAGAATGAAAATAAACGTTTGTACATACATTTTAAAAACAATCTGAGAAACAAAATAAGTTAACTGAATTCAAAATTTAATTATACATCACCTTAAGCTTGAGAATACACTATAAAATACAGAGATTAATAAAAAATGAAATCTTTAAGTTTAACGTCCCACGATTATGCCGGTTAGGCTACAGGAGACGGAGATAATGAGAAATGAGTGAAATGGTGGAATGAAGAAAGTGGGAGGAAACGGGAGAACCCCGAGAAAACCCACGAGCACGGTGTTTGTCCACTACAAAGTCCACACGGCGCGAGTTGGGATCGAACCAGGGACCCCAAACACCGGAGGTTAACACTCTACCACTGAGCCACCGCGCCCCCTGAGATTAATAATAATGCATTACTGAAGAATGAAAACAAAAATGTTTTAGCTACCTATATTGTATTTACATGTTACCGGTATTTCTCATTAACTTTTTTTTTTTTTTTTTTGATACCTCATGATCAAGTGTAGGGATGCGCAAGAGAAAAGATTTGAGATTGTCTCCTCTCGAAAAGGTGCCGCGAAAGTTATGTCTCGTCTCGAAAACTGGATCCGTTTCTATTGGAAGAACTCTATCTCGTCTCGAATTTCGTAACAAAAATTCTGTCTCGTCTTGTCTCGTGCGCATCCCTAATCAGGTCCATAGCCAAAAACTTCATTTCGGAGGGGGTTCGTTAGGGCTTTGGGATATCCGAATTTAGATATAGATAATCGATATTGACAAACTATCGAAACTTGTTCGAAATATCGAAAAATACAGCAATATCGAAATATAAACAATATCAAAAATCGAAAATATAGAAATATGAAAGAGATCAAAAATATGGATATATCGATCAAAAATGGATATATGATCTTGGAATACGATTTGGTGGAATAATGAGGGAGAAAAATAATCATTGATTAAATATTAAATTGAAAAGAAATAAGAGCCTGACGCTCAAATACTTATCTATCCGGCACCCATCTTGATCCCCATAAAATATCATGAAGTGCTTGATTGATTCTAAACCCAATAATAGTAATAGTAATTTAACAACAAACACAGAATATATAATTTACGCACCTTGAAATGTAGAAATTAATGATTGTAATCCCCAGCTTTCCAATAGACGTTTGATTTCTCCAAATGAAGATTCGGATATCTTGTTTCTTCTCAAGCAATAATGGTTTACAATAATCAGTTGCAGTCCAAAGCCAAGTCACTAAGTTAAGCATGAAAATAAAGAATTCATTAGTTAGATGCATACAAAATCCTACGCATATAAATCCGAATCTACTTGTATTAAATTGTAAATTTAAACAAACTAAATTATACTACTTTGGAAAGCGTCTCCAAATATAATGTTTTCATTCTAAAGTGAAGGAATTTTTAAAATCGGATGACCCGTTTGCGCTGTACACTCGCTATGCGCCCAATGTGAAATGAAAATGCAACATTGCCATTTACCTGGACCCACAACGTAAGTGAGTGAAGTTACTGTCTTTTACGCTAACATGTCGATGGCCAGCCCCCGTTTCAAACAGTAACTTCATTCACTTATGTTGTGGGTCCAGGTAAATGACAACGTTGCATTTTCATTTAAAATTGGGTGCATAAAGAGTATACAGCACAAACATCTCGTCCGATTTTTTTTAAAAAGTGTTCACTTTAGATTGAAAACGTCATATTTCGAGATGTTTTTCCTCTTACATTTTGTTGTAACTCTGATAATAACAGAGTTATCCTATGTCAGGGAACGTTTGAGACATCCTGTATACATCATAAGAAGTTCCTTTCTAAATTCTACACGGATGTGGTTTCATTGAATGTGAGGTGGGTGATACACATTAGGCCTTTTGGGAGTACGTCACACGGACGACCGTAATTTTGTGTTCAAAATTTTTATGAATTGATGGGATATGTGATACATATGGCCACGGACTAGAATTTTCTCAGTATGTCAAATATGCAATCAGATTTCATGCAGCTTAATTTGGTGAAAAGCTATTGCCAATTGAACGTTACATTTACCTCTTTCTTGCAGATGTTGAACCATGCCGTTAGCACGTGAGGAATGGATCGAAATAATCAAACTGTGGGGCGGGAGGAGTATATGTGCAGTGGTTGCCGATTGCAGTCATCCACAATGTGACTCTGTGTCACATGTTTCAGTGTCACAGTAATTAACTAAATTTGAGAAGACGGGGACATTCGTGAACATACATCGTAGCGGTTCAAACTCGCGGAACCTTTTTCCTTCCCCATTTTGAACCGGTACATGAAAATGCCATTTTCTCCATGTTTGCCTGCGCCGATTTTGAAAATTCCTTCACTAATCGATTTCTCTCGTCGAGTACTAAAAGAAACAGTTAAAATCTCGCGGGCCCTTTTTTCTTCCCCATTTTGAACTGATACATGAAAATGCGATTTTCTTCATGCTTGCCTGCGCCGATTTTGACAATTCTTCACTAGTCGATTTCTCTCGTCGAGTACTACAAGAATCAGTTAAAATCTCGCGGTCCTTTTTTCTTCCCATTTTGAACCGGTACCTGAAAATGCGATTTTCTTCATGTTTGCCTGTGCCGATTTTGAAAATTCTTTCAGTAATCTATTTCTGTCGTCGAGTACTACAAGAATCAGTTAAAATCTCGCGGGCCCTTTTTCCTTCCCCATTTTGAACCGGTACATGAAAATGCCATTTTCTCCATGTTTGCCTGCGCCGATTTTGAAAATTCCTTCACTAATCGATTTCTCTCGTCGAGTACTACAAGAAACAGTTAAAATCTCGCGGGCCCTTTTTTCTTCCCCATTTTGAACTGATACATGAAAATGCCATTTTCTTCATGCTTGCCTGCGCCGATTTTGACAATTCTTCACTAGTCAATTTCTCTCGTCAAGTACTACAAGAATCAGTTAAAATCTCGCGGTTCTTTTTCATTCCCCATTTTGAACTGGTACATGAAAATGCGATTTTCTCTATGTTTGCCTGCGCCGATTTTGAAAATTCCTTCACTAATCGATTTCTCTCGACGAGTACTACAAGAATCAGTTAAAATCTCGCGGAACCTTTTTCCTTCTCCATTTTGAACCGGTACATGAAAATTCCATTTTCTCCATGTTTGCCTGCGCCGATTTTGAAAATTCCTTCACTAATCGATTTCTCTCGTCGAGTACTACAATAAACAGTTAAAATCTCGCGGGCCCTTTTTTCTTCCCCATTTTGAACTGATACATGAAAATGCGATTTTCTTCATGCTTGCCTGCGCCGATTTTGACAATTCCTTCACTAGTCGATTTCTCTCGTCGAGTATTACAAGAATCAGTTAAAATCTTGCGGCCCTTTTTTCTTCCCCACTTTGAACCGGAAAATGAAAATGAGATTTTCTCTATGTTTGCCTTCGCCGATTTTGAAAATTTCTTCACTAATCGATTTCTCTCGACGAGTAGTACAAGAATCAGTTAAAATCTCGCGGAACCTTTTTCCTTCCCCATTTTGAACGGGTACATGAAAATGCCATTTTCTCCATGTTTGCCTGCGCCGATTTTGAAAATTCCTTGACTAATCGATTTCTCTCGTCGTGTACAAGAATCAATTAAAATCTCGCGGTCGTCTTTTCTTCCCCATTTTGAACCGGTACATGAAAATGCGATTTTCTGCATGTTTACCTGCGCCGATTTTGAAAATTCTTTCAGTAATTTATTTCTGTTGTCGAGTACTATAAGAATCAGTTAAAATCTCGCGGGCCCTTTTTTCTTCCCCAAGCCAATATTTTTGTATATTTTGAATGTATTCAAGTATGGAGCAAAAGTATTATATAATTCCCTTAGTAGGTTTCTCAACTTCATATTTTTCAACTTAAATTTTATTTATTTTAATTATTTATTTTCTTGTGACTCAATATTTAATTGCAATCGTTCATTGGGGAGAAGGGTGGCCATTCTCAAATATATAAATATAGTATTCTTAAAATTTATGTGTTCTCGTACTATTAGTTTCTTCCACTAGACCTGGAAATTGAAAAATTAATACCTGGAAAACCTGGAAAATTCAGGGAAATTGAGTTCCATATTTATGTATGAACACTGCTATTTACAATTTTTTTTTCGAATAGGGAGAACTGTACAAAAGGGTGTTTTGGGAATGGTATAACAATAGGTTTCTGGGAGTGTTGTTCGAAATGAAATCTTTAAGTTTTACGTCCCACTATTATGCTGGCTAGGCTAAAGATAACGGGGTGTTGTTCGCAGTGTTGAATTCAGACATTTGCACCCGGGGGGGAATGTCAACTGCTCGGGGGAGGGTTATTTTTCTGTATTTTTTTCAAGAAAGCAGCATATTTAACAATTCCATTCACATACACATCTTACCTAATATTGAGACTAATTGCTGATAAATATTCAATGAGATTATAATTTTAAGAAAACAATCGTTTGATTTCATCTAAAACATTAAATAAAGACTGGCAAAAATAGTTTACACTAAACTTTAACTGCTATTTACAGTAACTATTTTTATTATTTCCTATATTCAGTAATTACTGTTTGTTACTAATGTAAAAATTTTTAAAAAGATTTAAATTAACTGAAATATTTTTTCTCCTAAAACAAACATACTTAGGAATATCTTAATAAAAAGTTATCATTCTTTCTCACACTTCTGATTCTAAATCAAACATATTAGCCTTGGTTTCTTCACTGCATATACATCAATAGTTTAGTTGACGAAATCTTCAGTAGGATTAGTGCCGTGTCGTGGAAAATCAGCGCTTGGCGCGAGAGTATACGACGGCATCCCCGTATATATGAGTGAGGTCGACAGACCAGCCGCCAAAGGTGGGAAAATTTTAAAAAGTAAACCCTGCTTTTCCTTGATTTTGAGCACTTTTCATTACTTTTTTCCTTTCATTTTATATATGTCTACATGTATTTCATTCCTCTGTTTTTCTTTCCTTCTTTTTTCTTTTTCCCTCCCGAATTTTTCACCCCTTACTTCGGCGCCCGGGGCCGTCGCCCCGCTTGCCCCTCCCCCATGGAACGGCACTGAGCAGGATCTTGGCCACCTTCAATAGCAATCTTTCACTTATATACTATTATCATATTGATAAATTCTATATAAGTCTCTAATCAAGGAGGGATAACTGTTCCTCCCTGATCCCTCTAAATGACGCCCACTGAATCTCACCCTTTAACTGAATTATTTTTAATTAAAGAAAGATGTGTTTACTTTAACAATCGTAAAACACATTTACGTCTGTTACTTCCGATGCGAGAAATGGGATTTAGGCGCCCTATTTCAAATACTGTAGGAACTGTATATTTTCAAGAACTGAAGTCTGCTGACATGAGAGATTATATGGAATGATCGAAAGATCTTTCCTATCTTTCCTTTCGTATCTCAACCTGTGCTAGTGCTACCTACTAATATATAATATAGGGCGAGAGTATAGTACCTACTAAAATACAAACCTTTCTTCAACAGTTAACAATTTCATGTTCTGCCAAACTCAGTCATAGCGTTAAGAAATACAAGTTTTATTCACTATTTGGTATTCTATCTTAGATGTTACATGTTAACATTTATATAGAATGGGTCTGCGTCATTTATATGTATATTGAGAGATCGGATTTCGTCTGCACGTACACGGACAGAAAAGCAAATAATTGGGTGAAGTAATTTCTACATTTTGTGACTGAAATTTTGGGAGTTTCTCCGGGGGGGAATGCATTTTCTTCGGGGGGGGGGGAGATTCCCCCCGGGCTACCCCCTGAATTCAACCCTGGTTGTTCGGTGGGGGTCAATGTTGCCAATTTTGGGTAAAGTCGCTAAATAAGGAGAATTCGACCTCAACGATAGCGTAGGTTGACCATAAAATTTTCAGTTAAAAACGGGACAGGTTCTTGCAACCCTAGACTTTTAGATCTACCTTTGTTCTTATCAGTGCCTTGATATCAGATTTCCTCCTCTCTCTCTTTGTTACAGAACGGGTACTTATGAAAAAGGAAAGACACGTTGAAATTTGTTCAACACACAACCAACTGCTAAAACCTCTGCTGCCTTTCGAGCAGTACTGCGAACTATAGAGTATGTTTAATATAGGGAATTTCAGTTCAATTTTTGCCTCTTTGTTATTATTAATTATTAATACTTTTAAAAGGAGTAAATATACTGGGTTTGTTATTTATTTCTTTCATTTACATAGAACGGGACGAATACTACTTTTTCCATCTACTGACGGGACGGCCGGGACACGCCACTAAAACGGGACTGTCCCGGTCAAAACGGGACGTATGGTCGCCCTACGATAGCGACAAAAAATATTTTTTTCCGATTGGAGACTTTTTTGGGCGATTTTTAAATGACGATTTACCTACTTACACATTTAGCGACTTTCTGCTCCAAACAAAATGTTCATCTGTAGAGAAGCATTATTAGTTCAAAACAGTTTTTACGTTCTTTTTTTCTGTTTGTTGGTTTTAATCAGCGCAACTGATGAAGAGTTTGGAAATACAGCATACTCACTGCCCCACAATCCTGCATTGTTATGTTACCCTTGCCCTCTAACGAAGAACAACTACAAACTTGATGTCCTTTAGTTCGCAGAGTTTCCGTTGAGAAACACACGTAATACATCATTACCGATAGCAACAAGATTAGCTATAGATTGCGTGAATAAAGGCTAAGAAGATGTTTGTTATATTTGTCCTTTGGGGTCTTTTAATTATTCTGCACTTTTTCTTTTACAAAAAAATGATCCCTGAATTAAAGGATTGGTTGCGCCCTATTTACAAAGATGTGAGTAGAACCAGCGGCGAAAATCTGTCTTCAACATTGGGAGGGGGGGGGGTAAGACCGTTACCATACTTTTTTTGACGATGTCCAAAATACTTATGAAGTTGAAAAACAATGTTGTGGAGGATCAGAGTTGTCTTCAGCGTTGGGAGGCTGCAGATTTGAGGCTTATTCTGGGGGACATCTATTTTATCTCACGTTCCTTTGTAGCAATCGGACAAAAATAATCAAATTTCTCCCAAAAAACACATTTCAAATCGGATTATTGGGGAGAAGTCCCCCTCAGTTCCAAGATTGGAGGGGACATGTATCCGTCATCCCCCCCCCCACGGATTTGCGCCAGTGAGTAGAACATATTGTTTAGTTTACATCTACAACTTTAAAACAATGCTTATAGACAATGAATTTCTCTATTATTTTTTATAGCGACTTTTCACCCAAAATTGGAGTCGTCATATCCCGTTTCGCAAACTTATTGCCAACATTTTGGAAACTGGTTGCGAAGAGAGCTACAATGGATGAGTCGAGTTATTTCGTCGCTTCCGCTGTGAACCTAAGTACAAGATTCCAAAGAGATTAAGAAAAAATGAAATGAAACCTTTGAGTTTTACGTCCCACAGTTATGCCGGTTAGGCTAAAGGAGACGCTGATAATAAGCAATGAATGAAAGGTGGAATGAAGAAAGTGGAAGGAAACGGGAGAACCCCGAGGAAACCCACGCACAAGGTGTTTGTCCATCACAAAGTTCATTTGACGGGGGCTGGGATCGAACCCGGGACCCCAAGTACCGGAGGTGAACGCTCTACCACTGAGCCACCGCAGCTCTTAAGAGATTAAGAGTCACAAACATAGTCACTTTCAATTTTGTAATATATATAGGTCTATATATTGCATCACTGACTAATAACTAAAATCCTTGGATTGTATATATAAAAGTCGCCCCCTGCCCGTAAAAAGCTTCATTCGAACTTGGAATCGAACAATTGCATCTGTAAAACAGTGCTGATTTGATTTTAACGTTCCTTTCAGCAGCAAGGCTGTATGAGACGTGGACCTACAGATTAACGTGGAATCCGAACCACATAAGCTCCGGCCGGGAATCGAAAAAATGAAATGAAATCTTTGAGTTTTATGTCCTACGGTTATGATGGTTAGGCTAATGGAGACGGTGATGAGTAATAAATTAAATAGTGGAATGAAGAAAGTGGGAGGAAACGGGAGAACCCCGAGAAAACCCACGCACACGGTGTTTGTCCACCACAAGGTTCACTTGGCGGGGCTGGGATCGAACCCGGGACCCCAAGCACCAGAGGTGAACCTTCTACCACTGAGCCACTGCGGCCCCCGGCCGGGAATCGAACCCGGGTGTCCCACGCCAAAGGCGTGTTCACTAACCACTTAGCCACGAGGGAGCTCATCTATAAGGCAGTGTAAGCAAACAAAAAAACGCACACTGGATGTTTGCGCAACTGAGGATCAAAACATTCTCAATGGAGTATGAGAAATAGTTAACGCCAATCAAAGTGTGCTTTTGCTTATTTATTACTTCGTTAATACTTAATTCCTTCTAGAAATAGTGAAACTATACTATGAAGAAACACTAATAAACTAATAACAATTACGTTGTATTTCTTACCACACCACGACCATTTTTACCACCCATAGAATTTGAACCTAGTACTATACTGCATTAGTCACGCCGTAACGAAAGATGAACATCTGGCACTCGTAGCTGTTGAAGCTACCTGTATATCACGCGGCCTGCGTTGGTACTCCTCAACATAAATACCTCACAGCCCAAAGCCAGGAAACATCACAGACAGAAGACAGGGGCACAAGCAGTGCCTGACACTTCACGAACTCTAAACCCGCCAAGACTCAACTCAACATGACCTTCAATTACGTTCTAGAAACCAAACCAATGCTAAGGCACAAACTTACCAACTTCCTATATGAAAACACAAGAAAAAAAATCTAACTTTTTTGGTTCCAAAGTGATGACATAACAATAATACTAAAAAGGTTTTAATTTTCAGTAACCCAAACATTAATTAACTAGGGAACATAACAAAGCAAAAATAAATAAAAATAAAAATAAATTAAATTAAAAAATAAAAATCTGACAAGTAAACTCTCCCTGACTACTTTTTTTTTTTTTTAATTTCAGTGAGGCTGTAAAATATGTCAGTATCTTCGTAAAATATATATATTTCAATGTAAACAAGTTCTTTAAACAAAAGAAAGCTTTGTAGTAGAGCGCTTACCTCTGACGCGTTAGGTCCCTGGTTCGATTCCTGCTCCACTGTAGGTGTGGTTATTCTTAAGACTTTCCAGTTTCCTTACATTTTCTTGATTCCACCATTATCATGTATCTCATTGTCACCTTCTCTCTTACATTGATGTACAATCATGGGGCGTTAAACTAAAAGCAAAAAAAAAAAAAAAAAAAAAAAATGCAAATATCCTAGTAAAAATGAGTTTTCTAGACTACACAAGTGGCCCCGCGTAGGGTAGTCGCTAGCGCTCTCGCCTTCGGTGCGAACGGTTCCGGGTTCGATCCCGCGGGAGAACTCGGTCGAAAAAGTATCAAAAGATTTTAAGTCCAGCCATCCTGAATGAGGTTTCCTTGGGTTTTCCTCATTCACAGCAGGCAAATGCCGGAGTGGTACCTAACATATAGGTCCCAGGCCGTTTTCTTCCTTCCCCAATCCTTTCTTCCCTTCCTTTCCCCGGATAGTGTACTCGCCGAGGAAAGTCATCCCTCATATGGGGTAACAAGGCCATTGATGCCGAAAGCCCAGAAATCTAAATCCTAAATCT
Organism: Thermobia domestica; assembly: GCF_964235325.1. Classification (NCBI taxonomy): domain Eukaryota; kingdom Metazoa; phylum Arthropoda; class Insecta; order Zygentoma; family Lepismatidae; genus Thermobia; species Thermobia domestica. The sequence goes on along the minus strand of NC_137463.1, from coordinate 69,546,712 downwards.
TCACTACACAAGGAAATTTCCGCGCTGAAAACGGTTTATTAGCAATTATGTTAAGCAGTCCTGTAGTAAATCTGCACCAAGTAATAAATCGTCACATATAAAATGGAATGAATAAACACATAACATTCATTTTGCTACCTTGAAACATAATATGTTTCAAAACATTAATATTCAAAGTTTTTTCAAAATTCAGATTCACCCATTCCATTCTCCTCAATCATTTACGAGTTACAATAGTAAGAATTGTAGTCATAAACTACATTACTTACTTAGTACTATATTAAAGCAAGTTACACTAAAAGAATATATAATTAATGGGAATATTTAACTAAAGTAATAGTTAACTATTGTACTTACCCAGGCTTTTGTTTCCTTCCTCTGTTCTGTTCCGTTTGTAAACAACCTCGTTTCGCAAGCAAAAGACGGTAGTTCAATGACGTCAGCCATGGCGAAAGAAAGAGTGTCTATAGGCGGTCTGGATCTTACACACAGATGGACGTATATAACGTATAGCTGAAGTATTTAACATACGTATACGTATGTAAAATACAGAAGATTGTTAGATATCAGACATCCTGCAGAGACATGATGTAATATCTAAGCGGGTAAAAGGCAGTACCTATGTAGTATATGGATAAAGTACGCTCCGTACAGATTTCCTTAGTAAACATAACGAATCCTTGTATTTGTACAATATACCGCTGTCCGGATAATGGATTTTTCTCAGTGTAGGATGACTATGGACAAGGGCGCCCATCAGGGAGGGCAAGGTTGGGCCCCCCCTAAGAAGAAATTGTACTTGGGTATATCGAAGACCCAATAGAATTTTTACATTAGTTACAGCAAAATCTGGAACTATATATGAAACGTTGCTTGTACTTGCCCCCTTGGAAAGCACAACATGGGCGCCCTTGGTAGTAGGAAATTGTTAGAAGCCCGGCATGGGTAGGTTAGGTTCTGTTCTCGACATGAAATGGGCAAATTAAAGACTGGTCAATTTTTTCTGTACATTTTACAATTTCTGGATCCGTATAGTAAAACAAGTGTAACTCTCCGCGAAATAGTCCATTCACCTCCACATACAGTGCCGCTAACAACATCAAAAACAATCAACAAATTCTTCACTTTTACTATTCCCCTTACCTCCCTTGTACTCATTCTTTCTCATAAACTTAAGTCAATTCTCCAATTGACCCGGTACATTTCCTAAAATTGTTCCGGTGATACGGCACTTAACCCGCGAGTTGTAAGTAAGGCAGAATTTTCATGAGAGATACACAACGCAGAATTCTTCCAATAGAAATGTAATTAAATTTTTTTTTAGAAACGACAGCAATTTCATGATAATTTTCAAAGATGAGACAGCCCGAAATGTATCGTGTTGAACACTAGCAGCGACATGACCGGTACGACTTAGAAATGTGAAAAATTTCATATTTTCTTGTTTAACATTGATGTACATTTGAAAGTACAGTAGTTTAAGTATTTCCTTTGTATTTAGAATAAGTATGATAGATGTCACTCAGACAAATTGCTCCTTTATAAGCATGTGTGTGGTATTGTTGATTAGAATTTTACCCTCCACACAAAGAAAAACTTACGAATATTTATAAAACCAAGACTTTTTTTTAAAAAAGGATACAGACTAATAGAACTTATATTACCGAAAAATGTTAGCTTATTATCTAACATTAACGATTTTCAGCAACTCGTTTTATAAATAAAAGTTACAACGACTCACCAAAGGTGGTCGCCAACCCTGGTTCGGCTAATAACATTATATGAGTCTTCTAATTGAAATTTTTAAAAAGGTACAACTCAGTGAAATATACTGGTACCTTGAATAGTATGAGAGGAGATACCTCCCAAATAATAATACGTATTCTTGTAAGTTTCACTTATCCCCGCCGGTATACAAAATACTTCACAGGTATGGCGTTATTGCGAAAACACGTTTTGTCAATTTTCGAGCTTTCAGGGTCTCTTTTTCCTGTTTTATGGCTTCGAAGCAGGATTTTATGTTTCAAGTATTTACTGTAACATTTTACAAGTATTTATCTATTTTTGATAAAGCACCACAATAGCACCGGTTATTACAATTGCTTCAGCTTATGTAACAATGATGGTCAGGCTCGGACTGGCCAGTTAGGAGGGCAGGAATCCCTGCCGGGGCCCTCTCTCTCTCATCTATACATAATAATAAATATTCATTAACAAGAAAAGTAAGATAAAACATGTCTGCTGTGTTGGAGCCTAAACCCTGTTCGGCGTAAGCTCTAAACTGCGATAAACAAAGCCACGTGAAACTAAATCTGTTGGCCTACTCCTTGTACTCCTCCGCAATAGAGTTCATATGGTTTGATTATTGCTTCTACTATGAATCTCCATATAAAACTAGTATATTATTATAAATGACAAAAATATCATACGGATTATCTAATGATACTGCAATCGAGTGTGGTTAATGAAACAATAGAAATAGGCACTAAGCATGCGTAGTAATTGTGGCGCCAATTCAACTGTGGAGGCGTTTTCTACTTTTAAGTCTGAAAGATGTCTTACATGAATCCCGGTTCAGCGAGTGTTGTGGTGAAACATCAACAAGGTAAACCTTTACTCACTAAGCAGCAATTGTTTACCAGCGAAATTCAAACATATTTTGTTAATCTTTCTAACCTTTTTCTTTCTTTACTGCTGCTGGACAACACGAGACAGTATTGGCAAAATGCACGTGTATAATTTGCTCCTCCCCGTCGGGAGTGGGTGTGATACATCACTAGCCAATCATATTTGTGACAAGCGGATGGATACAAATATTTTGTTTATCGGAGTTTAGAGCTTACGATAAACAGGGAATAGTTACTCGATGTAGTTTGTTCCGTTCCTAGAGTTCAGTTAAGCCCAGCATGGAATGTAGTATTTGGATCCCATTATTGAAATGACACTAACATTATTGTGAACTCCTTTTTATGGTTCTTTGTTTGTGGTCTAGTTAGAGTATATTTCAACAATATAGTAAATGGGGCCCCGGATGTATTGTCTAAATGTGTATTGTGGCCCCAGAACACCGAAACGAGACTGATTTCTATAAAGTCCTGCTAGTGTCCTGCGTTTGTCTTTTGACAGGTTATTTCAACACCATAGAGAAAGAAAATAGGTTCCCACCTTAAGGCCCCATTACTGCGCGTAAAATAAGCTGACAGCTTTATAAAGAACTCTCTCCATCGCAAAGGTTTTAGAAAACTGTTAACTTTGTAATGTGCTGCTGCTGCTGTTACTGCTACTACTACTACTACTACTACTACTACTAATAATAATAATAATAATAATAATAATAATAATAATAATGATAATAATAATAATAATAATAATAATAATAATAATAATAATAATAATAATAATAATAATAATAATAATAATAATAATAATAATAATGTGTGGCCCTTGAAGTGCGGCTCCTGCTAGGACCCTATAACCTCAGTTCGAGACTGATGGTGCTGCAAATAATTTCCGAACACAAAGTAAACGAACTAATACTCGTTTTCTGTAATGAACCTGCTCTCTGTGAGCACATGCAGTTTAAAAAATATCCTCGAAACTACTTGACCAACACTTAGCAAGTGATGCCATCATTCAGGTATTCATCATACTTCTTAATCTTCAAATTGAAATGATTTGACAAAATTATTGTGCGTCACCGGTGTTTACACGTAGGTCCCCTCTTATTGTATAAAAACATGGGCCGCAATGAGCCATGGATTGCTGTATCGAAACCACACAACTCCCTCAACTTTGAATGTAGTTTTTTTTTTGTGTGTGTGTGTGAAAGTACTCTTTTTCCAACTGCTTTACTTTAATTATCTTATTTTGTAGAAATTGGATCAGCGCTGGCGCTCCTACGCTATGATCGTGTTAAATGAACAAAAGTGTATTGGCGGAATGGTACTTCACCTAAAGCCATATAAGAAGGAAAGGAATGAAGTATAAAGTAATAATAAACATTGAAATCAATTTAAAAATATGTTTCGAAGTTTACAACTTTAACCCAAACTTATAAGGAACTAGTGCGATGAATTTCATATCTTAGTGAAATATAAAACTAAGTATCTGGTTTATATCAGATTTGCATTACTACAATAAGTTTATGAAACAAATAAAAAATATCTTAACAAAAGCAGTTTAATTTAAAAATATTAATTGTATAACAGTTTTGCTAACTCACTAAACATCTTTGTTTCATCAGGCACAGTAGAATACAATGGAGACTGGACCCTTAATATAATAAAATCCGTGAGACTGGTTCTGGACTTGGGTTGGCTAATAAGTGTGTTCTCAGCCAATCAGTATTAAAGTTGGAGAAACAGCAACTTAAACCATAAATCAATTTCCTTCCTTAGCCTTGTAGAAACTACTTGACTTAAACAATCTACAAATTAGGTTTTTTGCAATTACTTGTCCCATTGTTAATCAATTTTGAGCCCTACATTCGAATTCAGCACATAGTTTTCTTCTTTTCTAATAAATCTGACCTACTTCCACTTTATTATCAACGTCCTTTGTTCATCCTCTAACACTTCAACCTCGCATTATTTAACGTTATGTCCCGTGTCCCTTATGTTTGTACATGATATTTGTTTCTTTTTGAAAATTTGTATTGCGTGCCTACGATATGTTGACATATAGTTTGGAAGTTCATTGTAGTAAAGTTATCTCTGTTTTATATGTAGATCTTTAAAACTGAAAGGCCCTAGTTTGCATTAGTAAATCAACACAATTTTGCATTATAGATTGGGGCAGTCACATAAAAGAATTTACTTTTATGACACACCCAGAAGGAGTTGTAGCAGAACAGAGCGATAGTACAAACCATTAACTGGAGCTAAAATCATAGATTGCAATGTTTGTGTGTATGCCTAAGGAAGTATTTTGGAATCCTGTTAATTATAGGCGTAGTAATACGACATATTTTATATCACTGAGAACATGGTGGTTATATTTACTAGTACCGTTGGAAGCGTGGTGGAAAATAGAAGTTATATATTATCGATGACATGTTGAAGGTTTCCTATATTGCCAGAGTGATGGCGACAGGTTTTGTATTGCAAAACAAAGTTTCGATAAGCTCCCTGTATGAAGGGCGCCGATTTCTCTGTAATTTCGAGGAGGCATTCAGAAGCAGAAGGTGTATATATATGAGGATTTTAAGACAAATTGCAATAAAATTATGCCGAATATTGTATATATATAAATACAATACGGGGCCCACATGAGCTTTGGGGGGTCGGCCCAAAAACCCTCAGGATCGGCGCCCCTGCCCTGTATCCCAGAATACATGATGGATTGATCCTGTATTTTAGAGTTTCCTTTGTTGAAGTTGAGCTGATGGATTCATGATGAAAGTGAATACAGTATCTTGTACCCTTTCGGGATCCGAGGTTTTTGGGGTATTTTTTGGACTTTCAGTCAAGCAGCTACTGCATCGTCACTATTTATCCTTGGATCATGGTAAATACCTCATTCTCTTTAGAACGGAGCTGGCTTTCAAATGTTACCACTTGCATGCTCATACCATATACCAGTAGAAGGGAAAATTATGTCAAAGGGAAAATTTCGGAGGGATTTTTTTTCGCATTTTGGGTCCCTCTGGAGCGGCCCTGTGTGAACGTAGCCATCTAGAAAATCTGGTAAATAGTACTTGGTATACTGAATGTGTGTGCCAAATTTTAAGTTTCTATCTTGAATACTAAGGGCGGGAGAAATTTTATCAAGAATTCCTACAATGCCCCAAATTACCGCAAAACACCATGATCTCAGGTCAAAAATTTCCTGAGACATCCCTAATTACGCTAGGGTCATGTTTCGCCCATCATTCTCTTCAGAGTAGAACTGCCTTTCAGACGGTATGACTCGCATGTCTCCATCATGTATCTAAGGCGGGAAAATCCCGAAAAAGGGAATTTTTGGTCTAAATATCCCTTTTTCAAATTTTAACCCCTCTGGACCCCTCCTGTTTTAACACAGAGATCTGAAAAAATCGGGTAAATACTACTTGGTGGACTGAATGTTTGTGCAAAATTTCGATCTTCTACGTCCAAAAATAAGCCCGCCAAAAATAATGAACATAGGCTTCATAAGGGAAAATATATATTTTAAAATTATGACGTCATCACCTCCTATGTCTGGACGCAGGAAAGTGTGAAACCATACGTAACGTGTTTACAGTGCCTCTGGACTTGAAAAAAAAACGGACGAAAAAGCTCAAATAGGAGAGTTATAACGCGATCTACCATGAAACACCCGTATGATACAAATTGTACCATAGGATCCCCAAAGGGTAGAGCTTGACATTCTTTGAGTTTAAGAGCACAATTGATGAAATCTCGTACCTTGCTGGCAGTTACATTTATGTTTAGTTGGGTTACGTGTGCATAGTGTTACTGGTTTTTCTATCAATATCAACCAACACAAGTATTGTTGTTATTGTAAATCACCGATCTTTAAACGAACGTTGGCTTGAAATATTCTTTTTTTGATTAAAAGAACGGTGTTAATTTACTGTCTTAACCAGGAACGTACGCAAGAGATGAGCCCTGGAGATTCAGGCGCCAGCGAAATCCAGACTTATCTGTAATTTTAGCCTAATTATAGGGATGATTTTAGAAATTTCAATATAATTTATCCTCATATTTAATTTATGCCCCAAAACAATGTAATGCGTACATCTCTGGCATTGAGTCACGTTTTCCTATGGTGTTTTTTTTCGAAGACATTCTCATTCTCGGGTGATTTTAAACCGAGGCATAATTGCAATAAGAATGTCTCAAAAATACATACTGTATTGCATAAAAAACAACTTAGTTTTACTATGGGTATCAAGAAATATACTTTTTAAATCTGGGAATAGATGGGAATACATCGTTGCGAGTAAAATAATTTCTCATTCTTTACTGATTTTAAATCCCAGTCCCTGGAGAATGTGAAAAGCTTAAAGAGACCTATATAATACCGTTTCAAAACAGAATGATTTCTATGAAAATTCACAAGAGACTTTCAAAAAGAATGAGTATAAATGGGCTTACACTTATTCCATTATACTTGACGACTGTAGTTTAATGCCGTGAGTGTAATCAGGAAGCCTCGAAGTAAATTACAAAACACATTTTTAAAAAAATAAATATACAGTGCTATTTACAAATATTATTGTGGAACCTTTTCTTTCCAATCGGAGAACGATATAAGAAGCGTACAACAAAGATACACTAAGGACAAGTGGCAGCATATGAAAGTAACGTCAAGACACGGAGAATGCAGGGGCGTCGGAACCGGGGGCAAGAGGGCAGCAGCCCCCTTAAATTTTCATGGTTGGGCAAGATACTTGTTTTCCCCCTCACTTTCAGAATGTAAAAACGTCACACAACAGTGATTATATGAATTGAATTTTGTGTTTTATGGCAATGTGAAAAAAATTCTGTCCCAGGTTCATCCTTCTCTTTGAGACATGGGACAGCGCGCTTTTTCTGAACCTATGTTACACAAAAGGACTTAGGAGAAAGAACTGAAGGTTCGCTTTATTTCCATTGGTGTAACTCTCAAAACACTGGAAATTCTTTAAGAATTGTAGAGGTCTGAATATGAAACGAGTAGTCGAGCGAGATTTTCAAGTTTAAAAAAGTTTTTTCAAGTTTTCAAGTTATAATTTAAATGCGTAACAGGACGTTTAAATATATTTTCTATAAGTTTAAATTAGTGTTCATACAAATAATATGTAAAGTGCAGTAAGTTTCGTAGCGAGCAGGAAAAATATATCCCCTGTTGGGTGTGTTAGGGAAAATTCTCGAATCAGATTGCAATCTAACTACAAATGAATTCAAAATATGTTGGAAGAAATCATCAGTAATAGAAGTGGCACTAGTCTAAATGACGATCGAAAAGTAGTACCGGTACAGAAAGGGTGTTTGGAAAGAATGAACAAATTCGAAATGATGTTTTCTCTGATAGTCAGTATACATGCTTTTGTATCTTGCGAACAACTGGCGAAAGTACTTAAAAATTCTGAAGCTTCTGCTTCTGGAGCTAAAGGAGCAGCAGCGATTCTAGAGGATACTTTGAGAAACCTACGAACTGACAGGACATTTGAAAACATCTATAACGAAGCAAAGGAAAATACAGACAGACTAATCGACCACTTCATCAAGAATAAAGAGAACTCTAATTAGTTTGGAACATACTGATAATCCTTCTAAAGCACCTACCCTAGAATCTGTATCAGATTTCGAACAGAAATACTCTCAAATCATTGACTACTTTCTGAATGAAGTGCAGCGTCGTTTCAATCAGCCAGACTCATAAAAGTGGAGAAGATACTTTGTGAAGGAGCTGCATGTGATGGTGAGTTTTCCTCAAGAGATTTTTTGAAGCAGGAATTGGAAGTTAATGTGTCGGATTTTAACCTGGATAGATTATGCGCTCAGCTACTTTGATGACCACCAGCATATTAAAAACTATTAGTGCTGAAACCCCAATTGTTCGGAGCCTTCTCGACGAAGTCGTTCGTCTAGGGACTCGTTCTTACTGTACGAGCTTCTTCAGCATCTTTCGAAAGATCATTAAGCTCTTTGCGTCGTCTAAAGATATACTTGCGGACGGCCATAATACAGAAAAAATATCTTATCTGCTGTTGTTGTATGTGCATAACGACAAGGCTTCAAAGTTAAACATCATGTAAGAGAATTAATATCAAAGACGAACAAAGGAAAGCAACTTTCGGACAATTTTGAAAAGAAATACATGTAGAATCAAGTAATTGAAAATGTTAAACGTTATATAACCAATTCTTTATATTACGGAATATCATTAAAATTCAATATAAATTTGAATTATTCCTTATCATTTGTGTCGTACTTTATTAGTGTGAAGTGAAGTGATTATAATGAAGTTAGGAAGAGTGGTGAATGTAATAATAAATTAGATATACTGTAGTGAGTGTAGTAGCTAACTAAAAATACAAGTAACTCTGGATAATTTGTGTAATTGAATATTTTACATAAATTTTTTGAAGTCTTTGGTGAAAATTCTATCTTTCCATTTCTGGCTCGAAGTCAAGTAAGTAGAAAAATCATATTTTTCTATTTTTTACTTTTATTATGTAGCCTGTTTTATAATGTTTACGTTATTTTGTACTACAAAGTACTACACAGTTTGTAGTTCTAATAGTAATTTCATATTACAGTGTACAGCAACACCAGAACTGCATTTCTAAAAATATAATTTTAATTTCCTAGTTTCCAAGTGATTTACTCTTCAAGATTCTTGAATAGTGTCCGTATGGCCATTTCCAACACAGTTGAAAATATGTGCATAAAATGTTAAAAATTGTACTTACGAAGAACCATTGTAAGTCCTACAATTTTTACTATTTTATAGGTTTTTCACTGTGATTTAATTGGTTGAAAATTTCTGCACCATACCAAAACCCAGCACAAAACTGTCACGGGATTAATTAAATAAAATGAAATGAAATCTTTGAGTTTTACGTGCCACAGTTATGCCGGTTAGGCTAAAGGAGACGGTGATTATGATAAATGAATGAAATGGTGGAATGAAGAAAGTGGGAGGAAACGGGAGAACCCTGAGAAAACCGCACACGGTGTTTGTCCACCACAAAGTTCACTTGGCGGGAGCAAGGTTTGAACCCGAGACCCCATGCACCACAGGTGAACGATCTACCACTGAGCCACCGCGACCCCTGGATTAATTAATCTCAAAGATGTAAACCTAAAAACTTCTCGTAGGTGGAAATTTTATCCTTACGAAACTGTTTACAGTTGCATTACATTATTGTTATTATTATTATTATTTTTATTTTTATTATTATTATTATTATTATTATTATTATTATTATTATTATTATTATTATTATTATTATTATTATTATTATTATATAGTTCAACCAAATGCAATAATTGTTACATTACGAACATATATCGTATTATCTTTCCTATGTTATATTCCCGCGCCTATTTTCAAGACAGCAGTTTGCCCCCCAGCTGAAAAGTACTTCCGACACCAGTGAGAGTGTGGTTGATAAACTGGGGACAGAAAATCAGATATGGACTGAAGGCAATTTATTATCATATTATGTACTTTATGGTATTTAATGCATGATAAGAAAATATGCACATGGTTCTTATGTGCCCTAGTGACTAAGATTAATAGCGGTGATCGATGCATTAGTTATATATGTAATTTTAATAGTTCTTTGTTTATTCAAATCTGGGCTTGTAAAACTCTATTCACATAAGAACATTCAGTTAGCAACATTAAATATCTTTCACAGCAAAAGCCGTAGAAGAGCAATAAAAGTAATTGATTTCTGGGGCGATATCTAATACTATTTACGTGATATATTTAAACTTCTGTAAAAATAATGAAGTTTAGAAGTACGGAGCTCATTCATACTTATGGTGTATTCAGTATGGATCCAGCAGACATGTTTCTAATCTATCAATTAAATAAACTTGCAGACTATTTTACTATTATTATTATTGTATATGAATAGTTTAATCATATCATTTCCAACATAACTTGGAAAATCACACCTTAGAAACTCTAGATGTGCGTTCTTATCAGAATGGTGTTATAGAACTATGTCTTCTATTTGGTGTGAATTTCTTTCGTAACATGGTTGTAGTTGGACGGACAAAGAAATAGTGTGGAATTAAGGTAGTTCAGAAAGGTAACCAAGAACGTTCTATCGCTTTTTCACCCACCACCTTCGAACATCGATGTGTGTCACCTGAGACGTACCTGGAAGATCCAAAATAGTTCCCGTCAACATCGACGATCTTCTGCCAACATTCTGGAAGTCATAAATCACATCATGGTAGAATTTGGTGGGCCGTGAATCGAAGAAGGTATCACATGCATTTTGAACCTCTACTAGGGAATTCAACTGGCGTCCTCTAAAGTGATTGTCCAAAGACTGGAACAGGTGATAGTCGGACAGTTCAGTGCCCTGGGAATACAGCGGATGCAATAGTATTTCTCATCCAAGTTGTAGAATGGTGTTCCGCTACATGAAGTTTAGCGTTGTCCTCTAACAGGAGCAACAATTTCTAATTCCAAAGTGCTGGCTCCGGAGTTTTGAGTTTTTCTTTCAACTTCTGACAGTAAACAGTTGCATTGTTGCCCAGCTAGTAGCAGTTCCTGATGCACGATGCCGCGAGCAGTCCACCAAACACACATGAGGACGTTCTTTTGTTGGAGTACTGGTTTCAGTTGTTTTTGAACACTTTCATGGAATGGTAATCAATGATGACGGCGCCGTGCAGCTTTGTACAGGTCACACTTCTCATCACATATCAACACTCTGTCCAAAAAAAGCTCCTTCCACCGACGAGATAGCAAAGAAACACAGGTGTCTGATCGCGTTACCTTCTGGCCTGGAGTGAAATAATGTGAGACCAATCGACTCAACTTGTAGTGCTTCCCAAGTTAATGGAGGTGCTGAAGAATGGTTTCTCCACTCATACTGAATTTTAGTCAAAGTGCCTCACATGTATGGCCACAGTTCGCCTCAAATACTGCCTGAAGATCTTCATTTTGTACATGTATTGGTTTTGCGGCATGTGGTGCGCCTTCGAGTGTTTCGTCGCCATCCTAAAACTTGTTAAACCATCGCTGCATTGTCCGCGTAGTCACAACGCCGTCAGCAAAGGCCTGGCACATTTTCGCCCCGCTGCAGTAGCTTTGGACCCTAGTTTGCTTTTGTGTAACATATACGCCCTTATGACGCTGTATGAAGGTCCCATATTCACTCTGTCTATACAGAAGTTCACGGTATGAGTGAACTGCCACAATGAGTTAGTATGTTGGAAATACTCCCATCCGCAATTGACTTTCGCCTTTACTCCATCCGCATTCAGCTCACGACGTGAGGGCCGATGGAGCACAGACCTCCAAAGAAGCAACAGACTTTTCTTTGTGACCTTTGTACATTCTACAAGGAAATATGTGTTTTGAGTATGTTGAATTATTTGAAAAAAAAAAAGCAATATTTTATTTCCTCCAAGTTTATTCTTTCAACGTATCGGGTAACTATTTGCTATGAATTAAATATCTGCTTGATTTGTGTGACTTCAGGGCCTGCTCTAGATGTTTTGACTTCCTAGGCGAAAAATATTTTGTCACCCTCTGTGATAGTTGAGTGTCGCCTGATTTTATGATATGATTCTTTTCTGTTGTTGTTTAGTTAAAGTGCCTTTACCTAAAGAAAAATATTCCACTACCGTGAACATATGTTGATTTCAAACAGATTTTGATTACGAAGGCTAAGAGACTTACTAGCTCATATAGTTCCAAGCATAGTCATGGCAAAATTGTCGAATGTGCTTATTCCTAGGAAATACATGTTCAAATACGTATATTCATTTGTGTTTACATAATATTATATTAGTATTTATAGTATTATAGAATTAGTTTCTATAGTATTATGTATTTATCTTTATATAAAATAATTCAATATGGTTTCTTTACTGTAGTTACTGACAATACGCGGGTAAAAATTGTTGTTTTATATGGTGTGATATGCAAGGGTAATAGTGAGTTGAAACGCTGGGAACGTCGTTACCCCACTTCCAGAAAACATCTACGACATCCCTTGACTTCCTAAAAAAAGACAGTAGGGATATGACAGGCGCAAGGGACGCGTGACATTATGCGTCCCCCTACATTTTAAGATCCATTTTACTACTGCTGTTTCGTAACTTTAAAAAATGATTTTTGCTTGGTTGAAGTTTAGGACCGATGCTACATGACTTTAAAATTAGAATGATTGTCATGTTTTCTGATTTTAAATTTGACAATTTTGGAACCATAAATTAACACCAAGATATTTAAAGCAGTGAAAAGGATAACTCTCATTAACTTAAATTGCTTTCGGTGGTAGTAAAAGAAAAAGTTAGATGCATTTTTTTATTTTCTTTTAGATAGCATACAAGAAGTACTACAAAATATTAACATATTGAATATGAATAAAACAACCTGCATGGAGGAAGACCTTGCATATGAACTCCTCGTTTCCTTTTACAATAAAATTAAAGGTTTCAACTTATGGGATCAATTGGAAAGGTAAAACAGCCTTTTCCATCATTATTATTAACTAGTACGAGTCCTTCTGAGAAACAACACCAATCGGATCGAGCTTCTATCAGTTTCTTTTCTTTTGTGTTTATTTTGGTGCCCGTTTATTTATCTTGTTTGGATTTTCACCTGTTATTTTTTTCTTGAATCTGTTTTTATTTTCGACTTTCAATGTTCTTTCTAGTGTTTGCTTCCAGGGAACTGAAAATTGTCTTTTTGTTTCCAGAAAGCATTGCTTAAACTTATTTTCACAATAGTGTACTAAATTTTTTAATACATATTTTATAGTCCAAAATCATATCACAATGGTAAATTGAGCAAGCATGAATCAAAGTATGTGCGTATTCCTGACTGTTCTACTGTGCTGTTCTTCTGCTCCCATCGGAATCAGTTTCTTTCCCCTTTATAGCAATCTTCTGCTCTCCATAGAATTCGTATATTCCACCATTGAAGAAATTCTGCAGACGTCTCTATGCTTAGCTTTAATACTTTTAAGTAGCTTGCAATAATGGTTGTCGTAGTAACGTTAAAAACTACGAAAAGCGAAAATAAATAAATCTCCGCAGCGCCGCTCTAGGTGATTGTTTAGTTCGCATGTAGGACAAGACTCATCCGCTTTTAATAATGGATCATTAATGTTATAAATTATGTGAAAAATTAATGCAAAATTGTTATGATGATTCAACATAGAAAGGAAATTAATGTTATCTGCATCAAAAAATTAGGGATCAATCGTTATCTTTGATGATACTACACTCATGGCAGACACACATTTTTGTCACGTTTTAAAATTTGTGTGTGTGTGGTTGGAGCCAGGCTCACGGACATCTCAAATATCCCCCAGCCTTCCTCATAAGTAGAAGAGAGACTCAGTTTGAGAGTCTGTTGGTGTCGCTACTGATCCTGGTTAAATCGTAGGTCATGATAGCTGGTGGAGGACAACATCGGAGCTTTGATGATCGTTTATTCTTCTACATTAACATTTCATCAATTAAACCATTGTACTTCACTTTGATTATCCATGACTCATTAATTTGTGGATGTCGTACTGGAAGCCTTGGGATCTGGTTTTTCTTCCAGTCTTGATAGGTATGATTATTAGTATTATTAAAATAATCCTAATACTTATATTATAATCATTCGTAATAATCGTGCATAAGATTTTCAGTAAACGTACAGTTTTCTGTCCTTTGTAGTATTCTGGACAAAGCCTTCCACTTTTTTCTCAAAGAGATCTGAAGTTTGAATTCTGTATTATGAACAGATAAGAGTGCACAAGCTTTGTTGGCTGCTATATTATCAGACTTAAACGGTATAATAGATTTCAACAGGAAAGATCTTGAAAATCAAACTTGACATGTGAATTCGTGATTGACTCCTGCATAGAAATGTTTTCTCTTCTTTCAACAAAACCTGTTTATATAAGATAAAATTAGCCACTCTATCCAGAGGTCTCGCACGTCTGGCAAAATAGCCCCCCGTTTTTAGAAAATTGAAACAATGACTAGGACATTCGTTTGTACTACGTTTGTAACGAAAATATTTTCATTTTTACCATTTTCCTTATACGGTTACTTGAGAGGTCAACTCGGGGGATATCTTGGATAGTCCCCCCCGTATCGCAGGACAAAAATTTGAAATACACAATTCGAAAGCAAATCGTTTGTACCGAAAAAAGTTTTATTTGTACCCTGATAGTTTTCGAGAAAGTGGGGATGAAATTTGGGGGGTACCTTGGCGCCAAGATAGCCCTCCAGTTTCACAGCACAAAAAATTGAAATACAACATTCGAAAGCACATAGTTTGTACCGTTTGTACCGAAAAAGTCTTGTTTTCACCCTGATAGCTTTCGAGAAAGAGGGAATGACATTTGGGGGCCTATATTGGCGCCAAGATAGCCCCACGTATCGCAGCACAAAAAATTGTAATGCACCATTCGAAAGCAAATCGTTTGTACTGTTGATACCGGAAAAAAAGTTATGTTTGTATCCTGATAGTTTTCGAGAAAGAGGGGATGACATTTGTGGGGTACCGGTATCTTGTACGCAAGATAAGCCCCGTAATGTGTACTTTTTCCATGCCCATTAATAAGAATTATGTGTTTATTGATGTGAGTTTGTGTGTATTTAGAACTCTGGTTGTGCATAGTGTGGGGGATTTGTCCGATTGTGTGGGAGTTTTGTCCATTTGTGTGGCAGTTGTGACAATTTCTGCATGTGGGGGTTTTGTCCATTTGTGTGGGGGTTTTGTCCATTTATGTGGGGATTGTGACCGTTGCTATGTGTGACTGTTTTGTCCATTTGTGTGGGAGTTTTGACAGATTTTGTGGGCGTTTTGACATTTCTTGAGTGTGGGGGTTTTGGCTGTGGAGGTTTTCACCGTTCGTGCGTTTGGGAGATTTGTCCATTTGTGTGGGAGTTATGACCGATCGTGTGGGCGTTTTGACATTTCTTGAGTGTGGGGGTTTTGACCTAGACCCGGCGGGAAGTGTAATCCAAGAAAATGTATTTTAAATTGATGAAACGAATTATTATTTGTTACACCACATTCATTATCACAATAATTCCAAATTATAATCTGTGTCTACGGAACTGAGTTGCTACACAATTAAATATTATTAATTTTAAATTCAGTTCACTGCCCTCCCATACACTCACGACCAACAAATTCTTCCACATGCTATAACCTGAGTGCAAGAAAGACATTACTTTAATAGAAGAAAAAATTGATCTTTTTCCTGGCGACATGATTTTAGTAACTCTTCTCGTTTATCAGCCAGGTGAAGCTACTAACATCCGACGTTTCCAATCCAAACATTGAATTTATCTTCCCGTTACTGTAATTCCTGAAGATGAATGTGATGTCTGCATTCGAAACGTCACATATTAATATTTTAATCTCGCGTACAGCAGTGTTTCTTTCAGGAACTATGTTCCGGAGGGGCACACTTCGTATTCAGGGGGGCAGTGCTGGTAATATTCTTTTTATTATTATATTATAGATGTATTATTTTGGTCTCCTCCAAGGGAGCACTCTCAGAGCTCCGGGGGGGCGGCAGTGCCCTCCTAAAATCATGTCTGGAAGAAACACTGGCTGATAGCGAGAGAAGAGTTACTAAAAACACGTTAATAGGCAAAACTTGGTCTTGAGCTAAAATATTGACTGTCAACAATGATTAAGACTTCCTTGCTCAAATCACAGCAATTTTATTTATAGCATACATTGTTTATTACTAAGAAAGAGATTAAGTTTTTCTTGCAATTGATTCACTCATATGATGCGGAGTTGTTTTAAGTTATTTCCCGCAAAATATTTCGAAAATTAGTCATTATCGCTTCAGTGCGTCTCCCAATATTTAATTTACAATTTGTACCTTTAGTATAGATTAAGTAAATAATGTTCCTGATATAAATATTCAATTTCATTGAAAACAATGTAAATTTAGGCATCAGGAAAAACGAAAGAAGTTCAAGAGGAAGGGAAACACTACTCTGAACAGCAAGGGCACCGATCCTGGAGGGCCAGGGGGCCCGGGCTCCCGAAAGCTCATGTGGGCCCCCTATTGAATTTATGAATAGACAATATTTGGCAGAATTTGAATGTAATTTGTCTTAAAATCCTGATTTAACTTATATACCTTCTGCATCTGAATGCCCCCCAAATTTATAGAGAAATCGGCGCCCTTGCTGAACAGTATCACACACTTTTTATCGCATGGCTAGTAACGCTCACTTAATTTAGGAGGAACGCTCAAAACGGCTATTTTAGTACTTGTAAAAAAATGTATATATTTTACATCTACGGTAGATGAAATTGAAGACTGGCTATCATTCAAGAGGCAAAAGCTTAACTGTCATTTAGTACACAATGCTTATTCGTCAACTAAAAAGAAATGCAAAATTACTTTGTAATATACTGTAATCTCGATTTAATAACTGATATGTTATTTAATTATTGAAATAATTATTTCATTATAGACGAATCCCCAATATTAAAATTTATGTAGATGAAATGCAATAGATGCTGCTATTCTATAAACAAATTAAATTAACTATTTCAAGTTTGTACATATTTCTAACAAACCTTACAGTGCAAGTTAATAAATAATACTGTAATACGCATAGGATGTAAAGCATATTACTACAGTATCATTAGTTTGAGTAAAAACGAATATATACCTTTTGCTGTATAAACAAAAGGTCTATATTATGTAGACAAGAGAGCCGTCGTCGCTTGTCTGAGATGTTAAAAAATCAACACAAATCTAAGTTCGTAAAATGTATGTATCAAACATACATGCCGTTTACATATAACTTCGATCATGTACATTATTTGGGTTCAATCTCTCTACCATTTTTCAACAAAAGTTTCCACCTCGAAACACCATCACAATCTGTGCATGAGCCTATCAAAATGATCTACGATGTAACTTGGGTATGAGGTTGGACAATGGTAAACTGCTTTTCCGAGGGATCTTGTATATGGAAAATGCATTCCTCTTTTAAAAAGTCATAGTATTTGGGAATCACAGTAGCAATACCTAGTAAGTATGGTGGGTGCGGGAGAAAATTGATATGTCTGTGCTGCACGAAGTCGAAGAAATCGCCAGTTGTGTGAGGAAGACAGTTGTACAGTTGCAGTATAAATCCTATACTTGCAATCTGTGTAGATTCTCAATAAAGAAAACAATAGTTTCTCTCGAAGTTACAAACAATACTGCCTTGTGATCGTATATCATTTTTGCATCAGCTAGTATTACCCCGATTATCCAAAAATGTGGTAAAGAGAAACTTTTAGTTTGAAAGAAGCGTAAGAATTTTTTTGGTGATGCGGGCGACAGTAGGAAGAAATATTTCCATTGTTTTAACTGTATCTTTTTTCAGGTTTGAAGAGGTATACGTTTCAACCATCTTGGCCACGTAGACATACAGTTGTTCATTAGCAACACTGTTCTTTCTCAGCAGAACACTGGTGGAGCAACATATTCACGTTTTTTTACTCTCTAAGGATTTCGTTAAACTCATTCTGAACACTATTATACGTAAATTCAATGACCCCATAAGCAATCCTGTGATGACCGGTCCCCAGTCCGTGTTGAGAAAGAGAAAGAGGCGCTCTTGATTCTAAAACAGTTCGCGGGATTCGGTAACTTTCGGTAATTTCATGACAGCTCGTAGCTCCTCCATTGTAAGATTGCTTATACCATACCAGTATCCAAAACGACATCTCTTAAACAACGCACCAGGAAAGGTGCTGCGATTTTAAATTTCTAATTTAACATAAACATACCTTAAAGCTCAATTGCCTGCAATATCAATAACATGCTCTGACTTGTGATAACCTACTAAATTGTTGCTACATTTTCAAAACATAGTCCGTATTGATAAGTAATGACACAGACAATTACTAAATTAAGTTGTGACACGAAGTGTATTACTACATGTGACATTCGTTGAAACCTACTTTTACATTTCAAAGAAATTTATGTGACATACGGTACACAGATGGTTACATTTATTGAATATGCCACATGTATTCTGTGCTCAAGACTAATAATACAATTAAAGACTTTGGGCAAAAACCCATGAAGTTCAAAAAGTAAAAGTGTAAAGGAGATAACTTCACAAAGGTTTCTCGTCATACAATTTTCTTCAAACTTGGAACATATATACTAGACTGAAAATAAATCGACATGTATTTAATTTGTTTCTTTCTGAAAATAACTTGAGGTTGGCAAAGAGATCCTTTCCAAAAAAGGCTGCTGTTGCTTAAAATGGCCAGATTTAAGAAACGAAACTCAGGCGGTGTAAAGATGACTGCAAAGTAGGAAATACATATTTTGCCGTTTTTGCGAGAAAAGGATTGCACAGGGCAATGATCCCCTTCGAAATGACAAAGAACCCCGACCAATCCTTACGGAAATTGGGTTAAGTGGAATTGTTTGAACCGTGATATGTTGTAGATATTGTGTTCCTAAGAAAAAGTCCTAATGGGTAAAACCAAAAACCACTGACCGTTTCGCCATTACAGGGTTAATATTTTGAAATCAGCCGAAGATAACGATATTCTGGATTTCGTTGGATTTGCTTGAAACCGTGATATGTATTATATACTGTGTTTTACTTCTCACGTAATGCAGAAATTCCTCTAGCACTACCACCAACAGCTCGGCGATGAGAGCCTTGCTTGACCGTTCCTAAGCACTACATCTGATGTTTTATTCCAACTTTAATTGTTCCTCTTAGGTTGATACGGATGCGTCGTTCCATTAGTAACAATAATCTTTTAGCAAAATTTTGTTAGTCTTACTGCTTCAAATTTTTAATCGACGTTAGAGTCAGAGTGAGCCGTAGCAAGAGATTTCAGCATCCGGAACGAAGGAGAATTCAGCTCCCGCTTACACGCACCTTTCCACGATAGTTTTAATTTTACAAATGAGAGAATCAGCTTCTTGTTATGTTGGGGTGATTTTTTATCAAGGAGCTTGGTAATAACATTGCAACAAGCAAAAGTGATCATTATATATTTGTTTACAAGTAAAAGTTGTTTTGAAGAGGCTTGTTTTGTACCTTTTGTTAAATTTCATAACACTTTCTTTGATTTTATACAAATCCACTTGGAGAACACATATGGCATTTATAAATATTTACAACGTGTCATGCTATCGATAAGAAATGACATTTCAATATATTAGAAATTATGTGCTTTCAAAATGCTTACTAGAAATGGGTGACAGCATTAACTTTCAGTAATAATTGTAAAATTTTGTAATTTTATTCTATACATAAAGACACAACTTGCATTTTAATTTCCATTCTTATAAGGTAAAATTATTTTGTAAAATGTAAAGGAAAACCAGAAAGAGAAAAATTACACTTTGGCTACGACATATGTTTAAAATTACAGTAATAACTTAATTTCTTACTGAATTGAAGTTTTCTGATATTAAGATTACTTATTTATTAACACACACACACATTATATATATATATATATATATATATATATATATATATATATATATATATATATATATATATATATATCGGGTGTTGGAAAATAAGTGTTACAACTCTTTGGCGGTGACTCCTGTCACTGAGACAAGAAAAAAATTTCTCTTGAACTTTCGGCTATCGGACATAGTTTCAGATCTACAAGGTGCCGAAAGCTTGGGAAAATGACTTTCCGACGCCAATAGTTCGGAAACTATCCAACGTAAAGAGAGCGGGTATAAAATGCACTGAAGAAGTCATACTTGCTGTATTGAATTTTGCATGTTTCACAATTCTACCATGCACGCACAAGGGATTCCCCAAAGGAACGTAGGGATAATCTGCCAAATGAAAATTGGTCTAAATGGATATGAATTGATAGGGTTTCCACCAGGTAAAAAAAAAATCGTTTGTATTAAGTCGATATCTGTAAAAAAAACAAAATGGCGGATATCTTCATACCCATTGTGTGTGGATGCATAATGACCAGGTACGGATCCTGGCCAACAGTGACATTCTGAGTATTAAGTGTGGCGGATTTGTACTCAAACGCTCTAGAAAGACATCTGAAGTGTCGGCAGAGCATAACAGATGAAGGAGGGTGATTCACATGTGTGGAAGCACTTAAGAAAAATGCCCAGAAATGCACTCATACTCAGTAAACGTGAGTTGAAAGCATCGGAAATGTAAAGATTAGCATCAGGAACATGACAGCCATTGCCAATTCGCCAATAATATTCCATCAATCCGATGCAAGATGATGTGCACGGTTGCATACCAATAAGGATGTAACAACTGTGGCCATGTTGAAATTGTGCAAGGGGACTCACAAAGAAACTGGATAAACTAAATGAATGTCACTAGTACGATCGCATGATCAATATTGAAATGTGGCCAATGTGTGTGTTTGATATCAACATGTAGCTAATAAACAAATGTCAACATGTCCCACTACTGCTGGGACACCGTCCTACGTGCGAAAAAAAGGAAAGTAACTACTCGGGTATTGAATCTAAGGCTGTGGGCTCCCAGTAGGATTAGAAACCGCGACCAAGCGAGCAAATGCGAGCGCTCTAACCCTGAGGCTTCAAGGGAGCCTCACTTCCTCTGTATTCATTTATTTGTGGAGTTCCACACACCACGATTTAGGAGCTGTATACGTCCATTTCACGTCGGATCCAAGCTGTTTTGAACGCAAAAGGGGGCCCCACACCATACTAGGTATGATTTTAAGACTTCTGCACAAGTTTCAAATTTTTTTGTCGTACCCCTGTATATATATATTCATATATGAATACAATTTTAAATATCACTGGTATTGATCAGTCTTGGGAAAAAACGAAATTCGTTCATTTAAGTTCTGACCCCTTAAACCCTATTCTACAACTGTTTCAAGTTCCAAGATCTTGTTGCTCTCCTTGCTTAGCTTTATTAATATACCCGCGCGAGCAGCAGGTTGCGTGTGTCTCTCTGCTCCTCTCATTTTTATACCTTCATTCTCACCGTTGTGATTAATTCGATTCTGTAGAAAAGCGTGATTAAAGAACAAATTCATTACCATCAAAACGCCAAAGACGTATTTTAGACTTTGACCGTTTCTGATTTTGAAAATGCTTTCGCGTACACTATAAGTTATTACCTCCATCTTGTAAAGCACATTGTCATTAACAAACAATATATAATAACTTTCTTTCAGTAGCAAATAGAATCTTATTTTTGACTCTTATTGGATTCCAAGCAGAGTTCACAAGAAAATATTTAATAGATCGTAAACAGTTTTTAGGTGCTACGCGTTGTTTACTCATTCCAATATTTTCTTTCTTTCTTATTGCTCATTCTGCACCCTCTTGCTATCAGCGTCCGAGGAAATCAGCCCGCTCGACCCCCTAACTACGGCTCTGAATGCAGCTAAACATTTCCATTATCAAATATTAATTAAGTAAATATGTACATTTATTTAAGAGACACAAGAAGTAAATAGTGAGTTCCGAATATACGTTCCTCAAACAGGTAGTTATTTTATAGATATAATTTTACCTATGTAGAATATGATGAAAGTTAGGTCATAGGCTATTATCCAACATAATTACGCTGCTACTAATAAAGTATACAGAAAAACCTACCTAAGTTACATTATTAACTTTACAAAAATATAGTTTGACTATCATAATAGTTTAGGTATTGAAAAATTAACAGTACAGAGGCCTCTAGCTGCAATTTATTCTTCAATAGCAATCTTATAGCTTTGCTCTTCAGAATATTATAATTGCAATAAAAAAGCGCTTACTGTATATATATTTAAGTTTACTGGTACAAGCAAAATTTCAAAAAACGGAACACTACATAGATTATATTACTTCCATATTATAAGTTCCATTTACAATTGAAGCAAAAATTTCCTTAAAAAAAGAACGAGTTACCTGCTCACCGATTTTTACCCATAATCAAAATCATTTAATTTTTAAAAGGGTACAACTCAGCGAATTATGCTGGTGCCGTAAAAATAATAGTAATACAAAACGCACTGTTGTAAATTAATCCTGTAATTAGATAATTTGAAGAATGATTGTTTGTTACATGTATCAGTAACCGTATTCTTTGGTTGCCTGTCACGTTTTTATTTTTAATCAAAATCATCCAGAAAATAAACTTTTGCATGTACGTCTGACCGTGGACTTTTTCCGTATCTATGACGAAAAGAAAAGGAACGAAAATAATTGTCTCATGCTTACATTTAAGCAAATATTGTTGACCATTCGCCAATGATGCACGGGAACTTCCCTTTCGCAAGGGTTTGTTGATTAGGAAATATTTAATTTACGAATAATGTATCGTTTCGGAATGCATTTAGTAAATGAAATATTTCAGTTTACAAATACTATATTTACCAATTTTGGACTAAAGGAGAGACATGATAAAGGCAAGTGAATGACGATGAGAAAATTGGTAGTATGAAAATTTAGGTGGAAATGGGTGTACCCCCCAAACAACCATAGAGAAATTTAATTAATAAATTCAGTTGTCATCACCTGTTTGACACCTACTGTATAAATCGTCTGACCCCATTTTAAATGATTAAATCTGTAAAATGAATGATAGTAAATGTAGTGC
Source organism: Thermobia domestica (assembly GCF_964235325.1). NCBI lineage: Eukaryota > Metazoa > Arthropoda > Insecta > Zygentoma > Lepismatidae > Thermobia > Thermobia domestica. The sequence continues at coordinate 69,523,469 of NC_137463.1, read as the reverse complement.
CTACCGTCAACAAACGTCTCTTGCAGGAAATAAGCAATTCAGATAATTTGATGCCTATGATTTATTCTATTCACACATGGCGACATGTCGAATGAAGATGGATGTTAAACATGTTAAGAACAGTCACACAATTTTTGTAATTCACGCCCGTCGTTGGCCAGTGAAGTTTCCTCTGTACATTTCAAGATGTCTTGTTGCCCGGTCCTCTAATATGCATGAGTTAGTGCTGGAGTAGGCTGGAAACGCTTCTTACAAGGAAGGGTCACGCAGTGGCTCCGCTGAGATCCGAACGAGACAATTGTGTTTGCATTTGATATGTTATAATTAGACGAATCCCAAAGTTATACCTGCCACCGGGCGGAATGTCGTGAGTTACAACATATTTTGTAATATAAAAGCTACAAAGCTGGCAGAATAGTTTGAACCGAGTCATTTGTTCGGAAACAGTTGGGTAAATGGAAAACTCGAACAATACATATCCCATCATTTTCAACGACAAACATTTTTGGGGTAAAAACTTTGTCCCAGGGTCCCCCGCAGGGTCCCAGACGGGGTCCAACTCAAAATGTTCAAATGGCAAGGGGGGTTAAGTGACACATCATTTGAAAGCTGTTGTAAAATGAAAGAAAATGCAGCAAGTCTCGTCTCTCTACGACGACCCTGTGCAAAATGGCGGCGGGTCAAAATGTAAACAGAAACTTAATTGAAAAGTCCATGGTTACCCCTATAAATCGGAAACGGTGAGACAAATATGAAAATAGGAAAGAGAGTGTGGCACCATTTTCAAAGTACAACAATTTGAGTTAAAGCGTCTTTTCCCAGGGTGCCAACAGGGTCACAGGTGGGGTCCAACTAAAAAGTTTTAAATGGCAAGAGAGGTTAAGAAGCTCATCGTTTGCAAGATCTTGTTAAATGAAAGTAGATGGATCAAGTCTTGACTTTCTACGACAACCCTGTGCAAAATTGCGGCGGGTCAAAATGTAAGTAAAAGCTTAATTGAAAAACTATGGCCACCTTGAATCCAAGATGGCCGCTTAAAACCTATGTCATTCATAACAGTAGAAATCTAAATCTCTATTTTCCTCTATTACGTATTAAGAAATAATAGGAAAACTAAAGAACAATTGAATTTCCATTCACTTCAACTATTATTTCATTCGGTAACAACACATATATGTTTTGTTCTTAATGCACGGTTCTCTCGACATTATTTACTTGAATATAACGAATAACGCTCGCTTCTCCAACACCAGTGGTGTGAGCTGGATATGCGTTCGATACATAGTGCGGCATTTTGAACTCAGGATGTTGCGTTTTTGAACATTTTGCATATTTTAGTAACTTACTAATCAACATTAATGCCAAATTTGTTTTCGTAGCTTCAGCAGTTTGGTACGCTTATCCTTTCGATATAGGTTTGAAGTGGCCCTCTTGGATTCAAGGTGGCAATAGATTTTCAATTAAGCTTTTGTTTACATTTTGAACCCGCCGCAATTTTGCACAGGGTTGCCGTAGAAAGTCGAGACGCGCTCTATCTTCTTTCACTTAACAACAGCTTTCAAACGATGTCCTACCTCTCTTGCCATTTGAAACATTTATTTGGACCCCACCTGGGACCATGTGGGGACTCTGGGACAAGACGTTTTCACTTTAATCGTTGTACTTTGAAAATAATGCCACACATCCTTTCCTGTTTTCACACTTGTCTTACCGTTTCCGATTTATAGGGGTGACCATGGACTTTTCAATTTAAGTTTTCGTTTACACTTTGACACGTCGCCATTTTGCACAGGGCTGTTGTAGAGAGTCGAGATTTGCTGCATTTTCTTTCATTTTACAACAGCTTTCAAATGATGTACCACTTAACCCCCCTTGCTATTTGAAAATTTTGAGTTGAACCCCGTCTGGGACCCTGCGGGGGACCCTGGGACAAAGTTTTTACCCCAAAAATGTTTGTCGTTGAAAATGATGGGATACGTGTTGGCCGAGTTTTCCACTTACCCAACCGTTTTCGAACAAATGACTCGGTTCAAACTATTATGCCAGGTAAATTTTTTGTAGTTCTTACATTACAAAATATGTTGTAACTCACGATATTCCGCTCGGTGGCACGTATAACTTGGGAATTCATCTAGTTATAACATACCAAGTGCAAACACAATTGTCTCGTTCGGATCTCAGCGGAGCCACTGAGTGACCCTTCCTTGTTAGTAAAACTCCAGCAACACCTGTGTTTCAGTGAAACTTCTTATAAACTCATGAAACATGAGAAACTAATCCTATCATAAATATATATGTTGAAAGATTCTATATTTCTTTCAAACTGACAGGAACATTTTTCACCAGAATTATGTTTCTTACACTAATACAGGGACAGTGCTATCCACTTCTCTCAAGATCATTGGAGAATGGTTTTACATAATTACTTCAGGAATTAAAGCGCATGTACCATGAGTGTCTTACGCATTATTTGTCATTAGAAGTGATAATTTTAAAGCGAAAATATTAGTAAAGATTTAAAACCTACATTAGTGGAAAATATATGGAAATCGCTTCGATATTCTTTGTACCAGAAGCAATCAATACTCTATTGAATTCATTCCTATCACAGCTACGTTCGGATAGCGTCTGATGCTAGGATGGCTTTTGATAAGTATGAATGGCTACCAATACTAACAACAATAACAACAATGATTCTAGCATCTACAAATGAAATATACATCATTAACAGAGAAACATTAAATAGGATTTTCTTTCTATAGTTATTTCTGTGATTTGACGTAAATCTTGGTATGATTGGTATGATTGAAGTGTTAACATGCCGCTTTCGAAGATAAGGAAGTAAACTATTGATATCGTTTAGTTGGTCAAAGTATATTTCGTCTAAAGCCTTATATCTTGCCATCACCCACACTATGAGTGGATACCATAACTAATGAATTCTGGCTTCTGCCAAGCGAAGATGTCCTAAACTTTACGTTGCATCGACCTCACATCTGTAAACTTACCAAGAAGTATTCGAGAGAGGTAATAGCTGAGACGCACACCAGTGCAGTACGCTGGTTGAAGAAGGAATTGATACTACAACTCTTTGAGAGCACATCATACTTTGAGTGACATTCATTGTCTTCCAATAGGAAGTCAAATACTAGTAGGCTGCGTTCTTAAACGTATACGTTGACAGTAGAATCTCAATGATTACCGACACCATAGAAATTAATACAATCATGATCACCATCAGAGAGTTGAAATCAGCATCCTTATTTCAGCTTTCGCCACGGAGATCGGGCCAAAATTGTCCACTGTTTAAAATCACATTCTAAGTAGTACGTAAATATAGTTTAAGTACCTCAAACTGAAGGGGGTCGACTATACATTTATACGTGTTATAACCTGTGAAATAGTATAAATAATTTTAAAATGAACGTCTTAGTGTTTTTTTCCGTTTAATGCATGGCAAAGAATGTTTATAGTCCTTGGACAATATTTGTAGTAATCAATTAAAGTCCCACGCGCGCTTTCACTCGGTCCTACCTCTACTCTTGACTTGCTCCAACTATGAGATGCTCTCACGTGGCTCCCAGGTTTTGTAAACCTGATTGCCAGGTGGAGCGCTCTGATTGGTCGAGGGTAGTTGTAAGATCGAGCCGAAGGCTCGTGAGACCCCATCATCTTTATTTTTCTCACTCTATACATGAACAGTAACATAGTTGTTAAGTAAATACACAATGTGAGCAATTGGTAGTAAATAATAACTCTACAAACTTTTCTAGTGAAACTATATACAACAGCCATATTATCAGGGAAAATTGTTACATTATTAGGGTAGTATAGCATGGGTGCAAAGTCAGATGTAAGGAACTCAGTTACAAAAATAGGTATTTCATGCATATTGGTCCATTAAAATACTATTTGACCGGAAATGTCTACGATCGCGAGCGAAGTGGGTGTTGCGTCAACGTAACAAGCATGGGTGAAAGTTTGCGATTGCCATATCGGTCGAGGACGTGACTTAACATGGTAAGGAACACTACAAATAAAATGCATAAATTTCCTATGAAGCACAGCAAAAGCAATAGTGTATGCCAAATTTGTGACACTAGCGCACTAAACAATATACCCTGCTAATACTTGAATTACTCTCCTAGAGTGAAACAATAATTGTATAAATCATGATTTGACAATATTACGGTAACTTTGATCGATAGACATGGTATTTTTATAAGTCTATCTAAATATCTAAATACACGTGGCGTTGCGTCGGAATCATAACAGATTTTTGTACATTAAAAGCCCAAGTAGTTTGAGACAAGACATTTATCGCTTGTAATAACTGATCTGGAGAGCCAGCGAGTAAAATATCATCGTGACAAACTAAAAGTTCAACAAAGTTACCTATATGTTGTCTTAACTCTATCATAACAAAACGTTGCATGTTGATGGCTTAAGGCCCAGCCCATAGTAAATCTAACAAATCGATATGTGTGATCCGCACATTTAATACCAAAAACCTTCTGGTATGTAGGAAAAAAGACACATTGTAGAATCCCTGAGACACATCTAATTTGAGCATATATATATCTCGAGTAGCTATAGCAGCAATATCTGTAACCTTAGGCGATCAATCGAAGATACACGATGAAAGATAAAATGTTTCTCTGTTCATGTTTAAGAGACACCTGCAAATGTTCTTACATGATTGTTACCAACGACATTAATCAGTTTGAGGAAGGACATGGAATGTTTCTTTCTCTATTAATGAAGATAGAAAGACATTAACTGTTAACTTTCTCTATTAATGAAGACTGTTAACGATTTTCCAGTGGGAATATATTTCTGGATGATATGAAGCAAAGGCAGATGCGCTAAATAGAAGATAAGCCAGAAGGGCTGGCACTAGAACGGAATATAAACTAAAATTCTTTGTTCTTACGTACAAAGATAGTCATCATGATCATAGGTATTCTGCAGTTATTGGCAAGTCACTTCGTTATTGCCGCAAATGAGAAACATTCATTGTTCCTCGGTCTTCTGCCAACCTCTTCGTCTTCACGTACAATTCTTCTGATTTGATATCATCCATCAATTTTCGGCTACTTCTCCCCGTCCTTATCTTGCCTGTCACCTTACTATCTTCCATGTTTCTAATGATAGAGTTCTATCTGATCGAACGTCCCGATCAGTTTAGCTTACTATTCTCAATAATATCTATCAAATTCCGTTTCTCTCGTACCGTTTCTAACACCCTCACATTCGTTTTCTTCTCGTCACAACTAATTTTGTCCATTCTTCTGCACACGCACACTAATGGAAGCTTCTAGTCGTTTTACATCAGTTTTGCGTAATGTCCATATTCCTGCATCATACAGTGCAACATGGGAAACGAAGCATTTTATGAGTTTTCTCAACTTTTTTTTCAAGTTTCCACAAATTAGCGTACCTTCCTCCCTTCATTCCTTCTTTACACATTCCAACCCTTCCTTTTATTTCAGGTTTGTTCCAACCATATTGTTCAAAATCATTCCTCAAATTTTCCTACATCGTATTGATTTTCTTTTCAGATTCCGCCACAAGTGCCATGATGTATGCTGTCTTGAAGGAACAACACTTCAATATCCAATTACAAATGAACTCCTTTAATACTAGTTGTTTAGCAGGAGAATTAAATCCATTAAGGTTAATAGTGCCAAAACTAGAACTATGCATAAACACAATTATTATTAAAAGTTTTACGAGCAAAACGGTAAACAGTGGACAAATGTACGAAAGAGGCCTCAATATGACAAAGAAAATAATTATGAGTCACCCAAGGGTGAGCACCAGCATGAACTTTTCCAGGTGGCACGTTTTCGGGCATCTATACCTTGCTTGATATTGGATTCACGGAATTCTTTAGTAGTTTCCGATACTCCATTAACAGTTGCGTTAAATTTGAAAGTTATTCGTTTTGGGTGCATAGGGACACTGAGATCGGATTGACTAGTAAGTGACTGCACATTTCGATCATTTGTGGTTTTTGAGTCTGCTTCCAAATGCACGTCAGACATATTATCGTCGTTCATGTGGGCATTAGAATCAACAGTAAGATAATTTCTTTGCTGATATTTTTCTACCTACCTGGGCGAGTTGTCCTTCCTTGATTTGATTTAATTTACAGTTTAGCGTTCCTTTCAGCAGCAAGGATATATGAGACATAGACCTACAGCTTAATATAGGATCCGAACAATATGAGATTACGTTGGGAATCGAACCTGGGTCTCCCACAACAAAGGAGCGTACGCTAACCGATGGCTGCGATGGAGCTCTGTTATATTTCCTATAGAGCTTTCTGTGTCTTGTCGTTGGGAGCAGATGAGGTACTACAGTATTATCCAACGGGGAAGGAACTGTTGGTTCAATAGCAAGAACCCCTTCCATGGGTACGTTTTGGCGAATCCCTGCACCTTGGAAATTGTCAAATGCTGTCACACCATGACGGGAAGATGTACCAGGTTAATCAGAAGCAAGCAGGGATACTCTGTTTCGTTACCAACATTCAGAGATTGTTTTTCATGTGAAAGATTGTGAAGGGTACGAAGCGCGTGGCGACTGAGAACTTCAAACCTGTGGATAAACTTTCAAATGCGAATCCTTTATGCGGAGGCCTCCTTGAACAAAATGTTCTTGTGAATTAAACAGAGCACAAGTTTGGATTTGATCTGAATAACTTCATAATGTTCGCGAACTACAGACAGTAATAAATAAAGGAATATATTGTTTACTTTTCATTAAATAGAAGACGTACACTTGTTCCGGAGATCAGAGTTAATATAAGATTGACTGTATTTGACCATACTGGGAAAACATCCAGGTTAACCGTTGATTACTATGTTCCATGTGGCACAAAGACACTTTAACAACTGCAACACCGTTCTCAGCGACATCTATAGGGAGTAATGTGCTCCGTCAGTACCAGAGTATTTGAGTGCAGCATTAGTTGTAGATAGAATTCTTTGGCTAAAAATCTTATTACACTTGGTATATAGTACTATTTCATATAAAGTCAATTTCTTCACTATGAACATGATCAATTATTAACTTAAATATTTCCCAAATTCACTCATACACAAACTTTTAAGTAGCCTCTTGACTTACCTTTTGAAAATTGATACGTATTTTCAGAGCCGTAGCTAGAGGGTGGATGAGCGGGGCGGTTGCCTCGGGGGCTGATATCAAGGGGGCACCGCACCAGTAAGAAGAAAGGCAAAGTTTTGGAAATCAGTAAACGACGCGGCACCCAGTAAAAGTTCTGCCACCCTGTTAAATCAACATTGTTCGGTTAGCGAAGAAGTGGATTTGTTAGAAAGTTTCTTGCTCGCTCCACTCGCAATTCAAAAGTTACAATAAGAGTCACAAGTCTTTCACTTATTAAGTTATTATATATGATTTGTTAATGATGTTGTGATATTGAGGTGCTGAGTAATGACTTATAGAAAGCAGGAACGTTTTCAAAATCAATAACGGTCAAATTCTGAAATACGAGTTCGGCGTTTCGATGGTGACGAATTTGTTTAGTTAATCACATTTTTTACTCAATTGGATTAATCATGACTTTGAGAATGAAGGTATGAAAATGAAAGGAGTGAAGACTCAAGCAAGCTTCTGTTTGCGCGGGAATATTAAAAATGAAGGTAAACAAGAATACGGGCTTAGAAGGTTTGATCTTGAAGAAGTTGTAGAGTATGAATTGCTTCCAGTTTTAATGGCTTTGTTGGGGTCACTTCTTCTGTGTGATATCTTTATCTATTTACGTGCATACAAACTATACACACATTATACGTATAGCTTATATTCCGTTACATTTCACAAAATATTTTTATCGTAAAAGATTCGAAAGTAAAATGCTGTTTGTTGGTCACATAGATTATAAAATTACGAATGCTTACAATTATCACTGGAAATTAATGCTGCCACCCATTTCGAACATTTTAAAAGAACAATGTTTCTAATGTATTGAAATTTCATTTCTTACGAAAGTATGAAACGTTGTAAATAGTTGTAAAAATCATGGAGAAAATTCCATTAAAATCATTCTGTGCTAGGGAAGCCCTGTTAGACATGGACGTAGTGGATGCAGGTGGTGGCGTTGGAAAAGTTTGAATCTCCTGAGCAAATTGGTGATGTCAGAGACGGGGCCTCAGCCATGAGGATCCAGAAAAATGGGTTCCCAACGTTTTGGGACTTGCTATTTTTGGATCAAAAGATCCAATATATTACAGGCAAAAAAATTCTTGTAGGCCTTATATCTGGAAAACTACATATAGTGTAGCCAAACCAAAACTAACAATTTACTCAGTATGATGCGCTCGTTTAAAATACGAAAACTCGATTTAGGGGTCGTTCAAACATGTTGTGGCCTCTGATCCAAATACTAATTCTTGGCCAAAATCGCAATGTTTTGATGTATTTTTTTTGATCATTCGTGAAATTCTTGGCCAAGATCGCAATCTTTCGATCCATTTTTGGATCATTCCTAAAATTCTTGTTTTTATATGCCTATTAAACATGGAATTGTTGTACATGGGTGGGGACATTTCCAATATTCGGGTTTTCTGAGCACAGCGATAATATTAGAAATCGGTTCCTTGTCTCGAAGACCCAAAATTTTCTTCTGGAGTTCATTCTATTTCGTTCGAGGAAGGAACGTGAGCTCAAAATTTCAGGACACTATTTTTATGGATCCCGGGCTAGGATTAGATTTTTGATATCAACAGTATGCTCAAGGTAGGAGACCTTTCAAATGACACTAACTCCATACAGCAACTTCATGTTTAATAGGTGAATAGAAGGGACATAAGCAAAATGTTTCGGTGTCTAATTTCTATGGCCATGAGTCCCGGATTCCATTTCTGACATAACCGATTTGCTAAGGGGACCACGATCTTTCCAACGCCGCCACTCGCTTCCAACAACTTCATGTCTAACACGCGTTCCTTTGCGTAGGAGAATTGGCTCCATACTCCTTAAATAACTTTTCTCTAAATGGATTTGTATACAAACAAAAGTAGTTTTATCAAGTTAAACAGAGAGTTCAAAACAAGAATCTTGAAAACAGCTTTTATTTGTAAAAGAATACGTAATAATCGTTTTTAGCTGCTGCAATATTCTGTCCAAGAAGGTTGATAAATAATTCAGCGAAGCATAATGGCAAAAGCTGTTTCCCTTATATTTTTAAAAAAGAAAGTAAAAGCTTGCCAATGTAAGCGTAGAAAGGTGCCGAATTCTACTTCGCCGCGGGAGCCGAAATCTCTAATCACTTCTCTGTGTATTTTATTCTGATAAAGTGAGCTCACGCTGAAATTCGCTGTATGGGGACAACCAATTCATTCAGAAAAGCAACAACTATATGTAAATGTGAAGGGTAAAAATGGACCTTAAATGGTAGGGGGTATAACGAAATACTTTGGATAGTTTAATAATTACGTGTAGCTTGGGCAGAAAGTGCTCATACATGTGCACTATAATTAATAGAATGTTAATTTAATATTAACAAAAGAAGAATGTTTTTTAATATCTGTAAGAGATATAGATAGTGTTATGTAGTTAGTTGCTATGTAATTGTTTATGGATACCTAATCATCTTGTATGTGTGCATGACGTTTTGAATAAGAATACATAAAAGTGTATCAACTAATAAACCATTTGATACCGTTCACCAACTTTATAATTCTTATAGAAAAGGTGAGAATAGTAATATATATAATTATTAAAGATATTTTTACATGCAAACAATTGCTACCACTCGAAATTCATATATCAACGATCGAACCAGGTTGACGACTACCCTTGGTGAGTCGTTATAGGGGACGTCATAGACATTTTCAAAAGCAGGAAACTACGTCCACTCGCTTTTTCCCCACTTTTACCCCTTGTAAATGTATTAAATACAAAGAACAACTGCAATATCACCCAAAGATATTTGAAGAGATAGAAAATTTGTGTCGTGACTCTAATATTTGTTACTATACAAATGTACGGCTAAGCAAGTCAATGTTACTGACACGAGGTCTCCCAGATGAATATGTGCCACTTAACTACCGAGCCACTGCTAAATTATAAAACAAATTTTGTGAGTATACGCCGTATATACCCCCATTTCTGTTAAAAGCATGCCAAGAAACTATCGATACTTTAAAAAGTGAAAATTTAAGGTTGCAAAAACAAATAGATAAAATGAACTTACAAATTGATGAGTTGGATCAATACGGACGGCGTAACACGTTGGAACTGTGCGGCGTTCCTGAGCTACCAAATGAAAACATATTAACTACTGTAAAAAATATAGGTCGTGCTATAGACGTAGATATTAATGACAACATGATTGATGCGTGCCACAGAGTAAAAAAACATCCCGGTCAGGATGCTGCTAATATAGTTGTTAAATTTGTAAGGAGAATAGATAAAGATAGGTTCTTACATAGAAGAAAGGTTAAACGTAATTTAAATTGGGGACCTATTTACGTAAACCAATGTCTCTCTGTACAAAGAAAAATTGTATTCAGTGAGGCGCGGAAAATTAAAAGAGAAAAAAATTACGAATATTTGTGGGTCGATTGGTCTGGTAACATTAAGTTGAGAAAAAGAGCAGATGACTCTGTAATTTATACACTTCGTACAATAGAGGATATTCGACAATTAACATAATTTATGAGTAATAATGATAGAGTGATTTCAATATGTTACCAGAATGTACGAGGAATTAATACTAAATTAAATGAAATATATACTAGTATTTTAACAGAAAACTATGATTTCATTGTATTGACAGAAACATGGTTGAACAATAGTGTATTTGATAGTGAATTTATTGGTGACAGATATATAGTTTTTCGACAAGATAGACCAAATAAAATAGGAGGAGGTTCACTTATAGCAGTATTAAAAAAGTTTCAAGTACAAGAAATTGGGATAAATATTGAACATGTTCAAATTGTCTGTATTAAGATGATAACAGGAGGTAGTACTTATATTATTGTATCAGTATACTTTCCACCTAACTCAAAAATTGAATCATATTATGATTTTTTTTAGAAAATTTGAGGAGATCACTAATTTTCAGTTCTATAATATTATTATCGTAGGTGACTTTAACATACCCTCAATTACTGATTCCAGTTTTAATCTTATAACTGGAGGTCATATTTGTGTTGCGCTTGCAAACTTTTTGTCTTTGTTTAATCTTCAATCATACAATAATATAAGGAATAATAATGGAAGAACATTAGATTTATTATTAACAAACTTAAAAGATATTAATATTACTAGGAATAATTGTCCTTTAGTAACTGAGGACTTACATCATCCTCCTTTATTAATTGAATTCTTTATTACATCTAAATGTTTAAAAACAAAGTTTAGTCCAACTATTATCTTTAACTATTGTAAAGCTGACTTTTACAATTTGTATAAGGATCTACATAAAATGGATTGGGGTCAGATATATCAATATGAGAACCCGAATGATTCATTAAATTATTTTTATAAGAATCTTGATGCTGTAATTAATAAGAATGTTCCTAAACGGAAAATAAATAAAAGAAGATCTTATGCATGTTGGTTTACAGCTGAGATTATAAATCTTATAAAACAGAAAGAATATTTTAGAAGAAAAAGGAATCATTCCAATTTTAATTTCCTCAAATTTGTTGAATTACGCAAAAAGTTGAAAGGTATGATAAGTAGATCTTACAAATTATACATTAGTAAGGTACAGAATAATATAATTGAGAATCCAAAAACATTTTGGAGTTTCATAAATAATAAAAAGAGGGATAACAGGAAACAGAATCAGATGACTTGTGAAGGTAAATTGCTTAATTCCAGTAAAGAAATAGTGGATTCTTTTGCAGATTATTTTAAGTGTGTTTATTCCTTGGATTGCTCTTCTTATACAATTTCTGAACCGAGTTATCAAGAAACAACCCACTGTTTAAATATTTCTACTATCACTGTAAAAGATTACGAGATATCTGTAAAAAAATTAAAATCAAGTAAAGTGAGTGGTTATGATGAAATACCTACTTATATATTTAAAGCATGTGGGGAAGTTCTTCGTGTTCCTCTTTTATATATATACAATAGCATCTTGAAATCTCAAATATTTCCAGATATTTGGAAAATTAGTAAACTTGTACCTATTTTCAAGTCGGGCAATCCATGTGAAGTAAAAAATTATCGGCCGATTTCACTTATGTCTGTTCCTTCGAAAATATTTGAGCAAATTTTATACCAGAAAATTTTTGAGCATGTTAAATCTTATATATCAACTTATCAACATGGCTTTTATCCGGAAAGATGTACTGTTACTAACTTGGTCACATTTACTCAATTTATATCTGATTCTTTCAATAATGGCTACTCTGTAGACGCAATATACACTGATTTTGCTAAAGCATTTGATACATTGGATCATACCATTTTGCTTCAGAAGTTGTCTAATTTTGTTTTTTCTTATGAATTACTAAAATTAATTTCTTCTTATTTAAGCAACCGGAAGCAGTTTGTAGTATATAAGCAATTACACTCTTTTATGTTCAATGTAAATTCAGGTGTACCACAGGGATCCAATTTGGGACCATTGTTTTTTTTACTATTTATAAATGACTTACCACGTGTTATTAACTTCTCAAAATGTCTTTTATTTGCTGACGACCTTAAAATTTATAAGAAGATAACTAATCAACTCGATTGTATTGAGCTACAACACGATATAGATAGTTGTTACATATGGTCGCTGCAAAATAAACTTAATTTTAATATAAAGAAATGCTTAGTCTGTACATTTTCAAGACAATGTACTCCATACATCCTTGAATATGTTATGAATCGTGAAACATTAACCAGAGTAAATTTTACTAAAGATCTGGGTGTATGGCTAAACAACAAACTTACATATGAATTACACATTAAAAAAATAGTTAATGAATCTTATAAGGCACTTGGTTTTGTTCTACGAAATTCTAAAGTTTTAAATAATATTCAAACTTCATTCAAGCTATTTAATAGCTATGTAAGAAGCAGATTAGAGTACGCAAGCGTGGTATGGAATCCTTTTTATCACTGTTATATTAAGAAAATTGAAAGATTTCAAATTAAATTTTTGCGACATATGTACTACAAGAAATATAGAAGATCTTCATATGAAGAAAATATTTCTTATGATAATTTGGTTAATGAATTTACTTGTGACACATTAGAATTAAGGAGAGAAATAACAGATCATTTATTTTTGTATAAAATTGTAAATGGCCTTCTGGAATGTGATGAGTGTTTACAACTATTGAACTTCAATGTTAAAATGAAGGCGTTACATAATTGGCAACCATTCTATTGTAAGAAATCTAATTCAGTGTCTCATCAAAACTCACCACTTATAAGACTCTCCAGGAAACATAATAACGCCATTAAAGGAAAAAATGAAATCGATTTTGCAATGACAATGAAAGTATTTTTGGCGAATTTAAGGGAGAATTTAAGTACATGAAATAATAGTACTGGTAATTGTGAATAACGCCAAGTATTACTAAATTTAGGAATTATTTTGAAATATTGAATTTATATTGCCTTAAAGAGATTATTGTTGTGTAATTTTATGTATATATGGTTTTGTTTTGCTTCGATTTATTGTGTTATTTTATTCCTTAAGTCTTTTTTTCTTATTTCTGTTATTGGTATATTCTTCTTCACAGTATGCTGTGGCTGTAATGTTGTGCAATGGTTAAGAATTATCATGTAATTGCAAATATTTATATTATATTAATTATTTGTACAATGTAATTTCGAATATGTATATTATATATTGATTATTTGTACAATGTGATAGCTTATGTATGTTGTGATGTATGTTCGTAAATCTGCATATTACTAATTACATAGTTATAATGCCTATTGTAATTGGAGCTCAAGCTCTGTTATAGGTGATAGATAATAATAAATAAAATAAAAATAAAATAAAATTACATTCCATGGGGAACAACGATGTTCTAAAGATGGGGCGATGACTCTGAAATATAAATTACTAGCACCCGCTCACAATCCTCAAAACAGATTAAAGATAATTGTATTTTAAACCTAAACATATAGTTGAGCCTCATAAAAAATACCGGTCTTCTGATAAAATACTTGCCAGTTATCATTTTATCTAGAAGGGTCCTGGCTTCCACTAGTAATGCGAATACATAACGGAAAATAAATTTAAGAATTGATATCTAATTAGATGCAATATGTACTGTCAAAATTTATCATTCTTTTCACTTGTTTTCTCTTAGTTTTTTGTTTAATTTTAAGGCATGGTTTCGAAATGTTTTCAGACACTGGGAAGAATAACTCACGGTCCTATAATTACAACGAACCGGGACAAAGTAAATGCAATTTAGCGGGAAACGTTTTAAAACTAAACAAGTGTATAAAGAATTACGTAAATTTTATTTCATGTACTAATCTGCATGTTCATAAGTTGTCACACAGTGACTAACTAAAAGTGTACGAAATACTATTTTTCACAAGTGACCGTAGAATGGATCAGGCCAAAAGTAACAAATATTTACCAAAATAATAAAAATTATCATCACAAGAGGACACAATAATATTTATGTTAAAATCATTTAAGAGGCTCGTAACATCTTATTTTAAGTGTTAATAATATCAGTTAATAATTATGCCGAAATTATGTCAAGCAGACGGAAATTATGCCAAATATACTAGTATGCACCACGAGTCAGACCCGTATCCAGGGGTGGTCTAGGGGAGCCAGGTCCCTTAAATTTTTCTTGGTCCACTAAAATATTCAAATGAACTATAATATAGTGATGAACTATAATATGGTTAGGTCGCCACCCTAACTTCTGCCGCCCCCCTACATTTTTTAACTGGCTACGGGCCTGCCATGCGTCCGTTGAGGACTTTATTCTTTTTACGTTTATGACGACTCGTTTATTTTTCTAGGTAGAATTGTTTATCAACAAGATTTTTGTTGTGATTTGAAGTTATATTGTATAACTAATTGTAGTTTATAGTTGATATCAGTAGATATTGTGCGGTATGGTGGAATGTATGAATTCTGCAACAAATATTGGTAAGGAAGAACACGTAGATGCATGTCCAAAATGATTGTCGCATATCTATAGCTGTCTTATTGTAAGAATATAATTTGCAAATAATTTTGCAGAGTACGGTACTTTTGATACTGAAACTATGTGTGTAATCGAGAAATGTATGTTTGTGGTAAATTTCATAGCAAAAGAACTATAAATACGAAAATTTGAATGAGTAAAACAAAATGTTGCTAACTGGACAAGAAAGTTCTATTTTCGTTTTAATGTTCTTATTTACTGCTCTCTTTTGACATGAAATTTGCCACATACATATCTTTGCCGATTATACACATAGTAACAGTGTAAGAAATACCGGGTGCATTCGTTATGAAATTATATTCTTTACAACAACATATTTATAGACATGTTGTTGTAAGAAGAAAGTAAAATGCATGAACTTAATTCCCAAACACCAACTCTTCCAATATTCAAGTCTACTATAAATTAAAATTACAAATATTAATCTTAATGAAGGGGGTGGTAAAAATCCATGTAAAAGCATCTTTACTTTCTGTATTGATTCCCTAACTAGAAAGTTGAGTGTGAGTTATACTATTGTGTTAAGTTGTCTGTAATTTGGTGGACAAGTTTTGTTAGTGGGATTTTTTTTCATGCAAATCGGTCGTCTTCTTTATCCTTGGATTGCGTCAATCTAAAATGAGACTAATATATATATATATATATATATATATATATATATATATATATATATATATATATATATATATGCGATTATGTAGTATTTAAGTATATTATAATATCTGCGATCTCTTTGATATTTCTATCCTATTGGACTTGTCAAATTTGTTAATACTGTAGATATTTCAATAACTTGAATAAGATGTATTAGTTTTTTCTCTTCCTAACAGGCCTCGTCATATCTTTTAATTTACATATTTACATGTATTTTTTCTAATTATTGTCAAAAGTATTTTGAATTGATTTCTATTTTAGTGCATGAAGCGGGCGTTTGAAATTGTAGTAGCCTTCTGGAATCATGTAGCTACCCAGAGAGTTCACAAGGTCGCTGTCTATTGCTTTCACAAATTGATAGAAGTTCCTTACTAAATATTGTAAGTGATCTTCAATCAGAGTCAACCCTAGACGCTACTGCAGGCGGAGAAGAGGCAAATATCGGTGAGAGTTGGTTATTATGCGAACAGCGTTGTTCTAAGACTCTGCAGAGTCCGCGTATAACAAGGTGCGGAGAAAGCCCATGCTGGTCCAGCATAGGTGACTAGTATTTTGTATAATGTAACTCTGCTCTGATTGTTGAGGGCAAGTGAGCGGAAAAGTCCGGCTAGGTTACGTAGTCTAGCACTAGCCTTATTTCTTTGGAAGTTCATGTGGTATTTACCTTTCCGGGTCCTGGCTTTTTGGGCTATTTTTTAGACTTTCAGTCAAGCAGCTACTGTATCGTCACTGTTTATCCTAAGATCATGGATCATACTTCATTCTCTTCAAAATAGAGCTGGCTTTCAAATGGTACCACTTGCATGCTCATACCATATACCAGAAGCGGGAAAAAATGTCAAAGTGAAAATTTCGGAGGGAAATTTTTTTTCTCGAACTTTGGCCCTCCTGGACCCACCCTGTGTGATCGTAGCCATCTAAAAAACATCTGAGAAATAGTACTTGGTATAGTGAATGTGTGTGAACAATTTCAAGTTTCTATCTTGAATAGTAAGGGCGGGAGAATTTTTAACAAAAATTCCCACAATGCCCCAAATTACCATAAAACACTATGATCTGGGAAAAAAATCCTGAGACATCCCTAATTACTCTAGGACTATAATCCGCCAATCATTCTCCTCAGAATAGAACTGTCTTTCAGGCGGTATCATTCACATGTCTCCATCATGTATCTAAGGCAGGAAATTCCTGAAAAAAGGGATTTTTGGGGACTAAATTTTCCTTTTTTCAACTTTTATCCCCTCTGGACCCTCCTGTTTTAACTCAGAAATCTGAAAAAGAATATGTTAAATACTACTCAGTGGACTGAATGTTTGTGCATAATTTCAATCTTCTAGGTTCAAAAATAAGCCCGCAAAAAAAAATACAATAAATTCCCCCATGTTACCCTATACAGAAGAATATTTTGAAAAAAATTCAGAGACGTCCCTAATTACCCTAGAATAATAATTCGACCGTCATTCTCTTCAGAATGGAACTGCCTTTCAGACGTTATGACTGACGTGTTCCCATCATTTTTCTAAGGCGGGAAAATGACGAAAAACGGGATTTGGGGGGTAAAAATCCCTTTATTTACCCCTTTGCCCCTCTTTTCCCCCTGTTCTAGCACTGACATCGGAACAAAAAATCTGGTACATACTACTCGGTGGACTGAATGTTTGTGCAAACTTTCAATCTTCTACGTAGAAAAATAAGCCCGCCAAAAAATATTGAACATAGGTTTAGAAAATAAGAAAAGAAATTTTTGACTTATGACGTCATCACCTCCTATGTCTGGACGCAGGATGTCTGAAGCCATACGTAATGTCTTCTACAAGGCCTCTGGACTTGGAAAACAAAAAAAATGGACGAAAAAGCTCAAATAGAAGAGAAATAACGCAATGTACCATGAAAAACGCGTATGGTACAAATTGTACCATAGGATCCCCAAAGGGTGGGTAAGCCTTTTATCTAGCATAGCCAAATCTGTATCTTTCCATTCATTTGGTGTGTTATATAGAGTTAGTTGGCCCGCTTGGTTTTCGTTTGTATTTCTTAGTAAACTGTATGGCTTCACACTTCTCAGCATTAATTGTGATTTTCCAACTCTTAAACCAGAGTTTGAGTTCGTTTAGGTGATTCTGTATGTACTCCGTGACCTGATTTGGCTAGAATGATTATGCATACAGGATTGTGTCATTATCATACATTGCTATCTGTGTTTTGCTTGTTTTCGGTATATCATTAACATATATTAGGAAAAGAAGTGGCCCTAACATGGATCTCTGAGGGACTACTGCTTTAATGCATTTATCGTTTTTCTTTCGTGTTCAACGAAGAATTTTCTGTTCTTAACATATGAATGCACAAAATGAATTAGATGATCAGGAATCTTATATTGTATCATTTTATATAGGATTCCCGGGTAGCAACACCTACCCAATGATTTCTCCACATGTAGCGGGGCGCGCCTGTTATTTTTTCTTATTATATTTGTCTGTGATAAATTCTATTACGCGCACTAATTGGTGTGTCGTAGAATGTTGTGCTCTAAATCCGAATTCTTCAGGTGTGATTAGTTATATTATATGTTGAGAGAAAGCTTCTGAGTCTTCTGAACACTATACTATCTGCTACTTTTTTCATTGTGTTCAGAAGAGTGAAAAGCCTATAGTGCTGAGGAAATGTAACATCCTTATTGGGTTTAGGAATGCTTATCACCTTGGCTATTTTCCATGCATTTGGAAAATAGCAAAGTTTCATTATGTTGTTGATGATATAACCTAAGTATGGTATAAATGCATTAGGGAGGTGTTGGGGATTTTTTCGGTGTTCTCCCTTTTCTTCTACGGCTCGTCATTGCACAATTTTGTTCATTACAATCATCACCATCTTCCTTAGTCTTAAACCCTAGTCATAGGGCATTAACTCGAAATAATAATAATTGCAATACATTTTAAATACGTGTATCACATTTTTATGATTTCTCAGAACATGACTTTATAGTAAAGGAAATGAAATCTTTCTCTTTAATATCCCATGATTATGCTTGATGGTCTCCTTTAGGTAAGGAGACGAACAGTTAAGGTAAATGTGTGATGACGGAAGAATTGTTGGAATGCTATACTGAGTGGAAATGGGACCCACGGACATGATGTGAACTTTATTTATATCATTAATACAGATTGATTAAGTAAAGGACTGTAAATCCATAATTCATATCTGCACCGTACATGAAAACGCTTATATCTTAAAAAGTCAAGGAGTATTTTTCTTCACATTAGCGCCAGTCTAATAACCTCGAATTCCTGTCCCCAAGGTGAAACTCTTTGTCTTAATAGTGAATAATCGGTTTGTTTGCATGATAATCATTAATAGTTATTACAGAGCACGACATGATCAAATTGCTCACTCTTAAAGTTGTCCATGCCAAATAGGAATGGTACGGTCATTGATACCTGAACTCCCTAGTGGCTATATAAGCGTACACATCTTCGGTGCGGAAGACCTGTGTTCGGTTCCCCGCAGGAACTCTTGTGGTTCGCTTTCTATGTTTGTTTATTTACATCACATATAGACTCACCACTAGAATGGTCTATTAAATCCAATGCAATGATTAAAAATCGTTTCATATGTCATCAGATTTCACTAAAGAAGTGAAAAGCCTTCTTAGGCCTAAGCTCGTATTTGAGTTTTACGTCCCACAATAATGCCGGTAAGGCTAAAGGAGACGGTGATGATGAGTGTTGAATGAAATGGTACAGTCAGGAAAGTGGAAGGAAATGGGTGAACCCCGAGAAAACCTACCCACACGGTGTTTGTCCACCACAAAGTTCACTTTGCGGTGGCTGCTATCGAACCCGGGACCAAGCACCAGAGGTGAACGCTGTACCACTAAGCCACCGCGGCCCAGCTTGAAACTGATGTTAAATAGAATAAGTGTATGCCTTTAAATATTCAATGCTTCGAATAGCAAATATATTTAAAAGATAATGAAACGGATCAAGGACTCGTGTCTTCAATACCTCCAGCGATTTCATTTGTCCGCAGGGCATTCATTTCTTGTGAAATATTTACATAAAGGTCACCGAGCTCTTACAATAAAAACAGTTACACTTTTCGAGATTTGGCAGCACTTTTGATACGGCACCTTTCCAAAAATGTTTGTATTTAACGTCAGTACGATGCATGTCGCTCAGAAGAATTGTTCTTTTATGAGCACCTAAGTGGTACTGCTGTTTAGATCTTTACCCCTCTCACAAAGGAATACTTAATACTGTTTATGAGGACAAGACTATTTGTTTTTCTAAATAGAGAAGTAAGAAGCTTCTATTACCCGAAAAATTTTAGCTTATTAGTTCCCGTTAGCTATATTATCAATTAGTTATTTAAATAAAAGTATCAGCATCCATGACTCAGCATCCGAAAATTTTTGTCTTCGATATGATTTTCTTTTTTAAAAAGTACAAATCAGTGAAATATGCTTTTACTTTGAATAGTTAGAAAGAGAATAAGTGTTGCCACACTTGGTACAGTTGTATCAAATTCAACTCTTTTCTCATTCATAGGCCCGTTGTTACCACGCTGCCATTTTCAGCCCCTTTTGTGAAAAAGTTGGTACAATTCTACCCAATTCAGCACTATTTAACAAATAAGCGAGAATAAGGTGCAATAATTTATATTTTAATATTTTGTTATAACGTACTGTTTACACACGAACTCAGAAATTATTGATTTGTTCCTCGTTTTAATTTTTTCACATATGGTCACACTGGCGTATTTAAGGGAAGCGTCCGGGCTTAAGCCCCTCGAAATTTAATTTACTTTATGAAAGTAAATTAAATATCTTCCAGAATTTTTCATATTTCCAGGAATTAAGTCAGGAAAACCACCCGCTTTCCCGAAACAACATCGTGAATATGCCACTGTATGGCCATAATACTGTTTTGGTTTATTGGTCACTTTGTAATAGATGAGAGTTTGGGTTCCTTAAAATACATACCAAAGATGATAACTGTTTTCCCTTTTAATTTGCGGCCTCTTATAATTCCTACGCGCGAGAAAAGTTTCATCTACTTCCACAATTGAACGCGGTCCTATTTGGAAGGTGGATTGTTGTAGCACCTTCCTCATATGGACACTTGAAACAAGGGAGGGAGTGTTCTAGAACTTTACCTCTTTTAGTTTCGTGTTATAGACACATGTATTACGCTGGTATTAAATAATGAATTCAGCCCTTTTTCTTCCAATTTAGTACTATTTTAAGAGCTAGGGCTGTGGCAACACTGGGGTGGATTAAATAAAATAATATAAGTTTTTACTAGTGATGTAAATAATCACACGAATAGACTTAAGTGTAAAATAGTCTTTAATAACATTCATTTCTCTGCATATTAGACGGTATTTACCGTACCTATACCGTCTATCCTTTTGAACCATACTATTCATGAAACCATATTTTAAGATCGAAAAACATGTGATCGGACCGGAATGTGTATCACAAATGAATCACAGTGGGTGTACTTTGCGGTGCACAGCATCCTGATGTTTGAAGCCGAGTGAATCACCGGTGACGCAGAAGCACAAAAGTTTTAAATGGTGAAATAAATTCTCTGACCTTAGAAGGATGTCCGGCATAATTCGTTTCCGGCTTCTGATAGTTTTTCCTGGAAATTATTTGATCATTTTCACACCTATTTCCCTCCAATAAAAAATGACCGCACGATCCACCTTTCTCGGTTTTACTCTGGCAATCAGCGTGTTGAAACACAGCATTTCTACATTATATAATTAATTCCCTTGCATTTCGTGCAAACAATCATTTTTACCCATGTGAGAAGTTATATTCGTTTAAAGATTACTGTGCAAAATTCTGACAGAACCTATATTGATAGTGTAATGTCACCTAAACCCACAACTGGATTCTCTAGGACTTTATGTGAGGAATATGTCGCAAGTAGTAATACATAGTTATACAAATTTCGCTTATTTTAGTTTTCACTTCCCGATTGACTGTCCTTCTAGCAATAAAAGCAAAAGTTCCTTATATTAAGAATTGTGATATTCTATTCTACGAAACCATAGAAGAGGAGTAAAAGAACAGTTTTCAATAAGAGATATTATGCTAATCTGAAATAGATACATTTGTGTTGCACCTAAGGTATACAAATACAGGGTTTGTCCGGAAAGTAATAGAACTGATTTTATTCCGCCATGACTGTACTTCGGAGCGGGCGCGCACCGACTGGATCCGGTAGAGGGCGTTCCTAGCTAACGAACGAGTGGCTGGTCAGTTGTCTCCGAGCACACGGAGAGTCAGGACAGGCTTTTTCGCGCGACGTGTTTCTGTGAGTGGTGCAAGCCGAAAATGCAGCGTTCGTTAGAGCAGAGGTACGCGATTAAATTCTGTGTTAAACTCGGTAAATCTGCGACAGAGACGTTTGATATGATCAAGCAAGCTTCTCAGATGATGCTTTAGCAAGAAGTGGTGTGTTTCGGTGGCACAAGGCCTTTTCGGAGGGCCGGGAAGAGGTCGCCGATGAAGACCGTGCTGGAAGACTTTCGACTTCGACAAACACCGACAATGTGACTCGTGTGCGCGAAGTTTTGAACTCAGACCGTCGACTAAGTACTCGTTCAATTGCCCAGATGTTAAATTTACCAGAAACTGTGGTTCATGAAATTATGACGGAGTATTTGAACATACGCAAGGTGTGCGCGAAGATTGTCCCAAAAGTGCTCACTGACGACCAGAAATTGCGGCGAGTGGAATTGTGCCAAGAAAATTTGAACATGTGTGAAAGTGACCCCCAATTTTTGAATAACGTAATCACAGGTCACGAATCATGGATCTTTGAGTATGATCCCGAGACAAAGAGGCAATCTTCCGAGTGACACACACCGGCGTCTCCTCGCCCAAAAAAGGGAAGAATGAGCAAATCCAAAGTGAAAACGATGCTCTTTTTCTTTTTTGACATCAAAAGCATCGTCCACCATGAATTTATTCCTCCTGGACAAACCGTCAACGCCAAGATTTACGTGGAAGTGCTCAAGAGACTCAAACGAAGGATCAATCGGGCCCGACCAGACATCGGAGCCGACTGGAAGCTGCACCACGACAACGCCCCGCCTCACACCGCCTTTCTTGTGAACAGCTACCTGACCAAGGCCGGCATCCCAACGCTTCCGCAGCCGCCCTACAGCCCAGATGTGGCCCCCCGGATTTCTTTTTGTTTCCTCGCCTGAAACGCCCGATGAAAGGCAAGCATTCTGAGACGATAGAGGGGATCCAAGCAGCTTGCACCGCGGCTCTCAAGGCTATTCCATAGAATGACTTCCGTGACGCCTTCAATGCATGGAAATCGTGCTGGCAGAGCTGCATCGACGCAGAAGGATCCTATTTTGAAAGTTTTTAAAGAATTGTGACGATTGGCTCAATATTTTTCTTTTAAATCGACTCAGTCCTATTATTTTCCGGACAAACCCTGTATATGCTTAAAGTAATCGTCATTTATAACCTGGTGCAGAAAAGAGATTTTAAGCTCAAAGTACCTAACCAAACAAGACGATTGTCTTAGAATACATTTTTCACTTATTAATGGAAAAATGAAATGAAATCTTTAAGTTTTACGTCCCACGGTTATGCCGGTTAGGCTAAAGGAGACGGTGATAATGAGAGATGAGTGAAATGGTGGAATGAAGAAAGTGGGAAGAAACGGGAGAACCCCGAGAAAACCCACGAGCACGGTGTTTGTCCACCACAAAGTCCACATGGCGCTAGCTGGGATCGAACGGGGGACCCCAGGCACCGGAGGTGAACGCTCTACCACTGAGACGCCGCGCCCCCTCACTTATTAATGGATTACAAGGGGCCAAATATATTACGCAACTATCGTATTGCCAAAATTTTTAACATTATCTATATTTTCAAGTACTATTAGTTACAATGTCAGTAATTTAGCGAAACTCTAATTTTAAGCCAATAAATGAAAAAAATATTATAGCTGCTTTATGCTCAATCTTCTTAGTGTCATCATTGTATCTTCAAGACATGTGTGCAATCTTCACTCCGTTTGTAGTGTTTGGAGTGTATTAACAGCAATTGGCACGAATAATGTCTGTCGCATGGGAATGTTTCGATTTCTTGATCTACAGACTATTTCCTTCAAATTTCGACAGGAGCGACGTCTAGAGTTTTGGATAGATAAACATGAACGTTCTGTTTAACGTTGATTAGATTCAAGCCTACCGAGAATTGAACCTAGATCTACCAAAACAACGACAAAATCACTAAGTCTAAGAGTTCTGTAAAGACAAAACATTTGATTGCAAAGTATTTATATCATTCTGTATCCATTCATTTTACGATGATCTCGCGCGTGTATTTGTTGTTTCTTGTGTCCTAGTTGTGTCTATTATTTGAATGAAAAGAGAGCGATCAAGCAGACAGCAGAATATGTTTTGAGATAT
This sequence comes from Thermobia domestica, assembly GCF_964235325.1. NCBI lineage: Eukaryota > Metazoa > Arthropoda > Insecta > Zygentoma > Lepismatidae > Thermobia > Thermobia domestica. The sequence goes on along the minus strand of NC_137463.1, from coordinate 69,499,197 downwards.
ATTATCAGAAAATGGAGAAAGGGCCTTTTTCTTAAATTACATGATTTAACGTGTGTAAATGTTCCAGTAATTATAAACTAATTTTACATGTTTTGACGTTGTGATTGTAGGTCATTTTAAAAGCTCTGAAACGATAGAAAATTCGTTTCAAAATCACTGAATATGAACAGGATATGTTGTTATTTAAGTGAAATTTATGGTTGTTCTATCTCTTCCTTACTGAAATGCTTTTATGATAGTTTTTAGCTGGATGCTGTCCGTTGATCTAAATTTTGTGTCTTCGTTCTATTCTTTATAATCAATAGTCTTTTATGAAATAAGAAAAGCAGGATGAAATGGGAAAAATGTCCTTTTTAAAAATGTGGAAATCAAAACGCGAATCATACTTTGATCAGACACAAAATTTAAATTCAAATAATTGTATTTTTCAAAATTATTAAGCGACCTGTTGACCAGATAGAAACGGAATAAAGAATATGCGTCCTTTTTATTCGGCTGCCATTTTAAAACTTGTAAACGTTAGTATTATTTATTTAATCTGTTGCGTAAGAATGTTGATATATATATTTTTTTTGAATCTTCCCCAACTAAATTCTAAATTACAAGTGGCCTGACGTTCATTTATTTATTTATTTTTACCCAACATATTAGCAGTTAGGAAGTACTAAATACAGACACCATAAACTAGATTAAATAATAATATGCAAACACTCCACCACATCAGTCTTTATTTTCAAGACGAGGGAGGTTTGGAACTCGGGCGTTCATGTTCTTCAGATGCATCTTTCTGTCCCAGTATGTAATAAACTCCATCAATACTCTCTTCGCCCTGTATATCTGTTGTTGCTGCTATGTCCGACGCAGTATGCTCACATTGTTGAACATTTGAAAGTTATTTTCGAAACGAAAAAATCCTATTTGTGACAAGTGCAAGATGCAACAGGTTATACAACGATAACGATGTATTTTGTATATTTGTTCGTGATCATTTCAGCAGTGCCCTAGCATTTTTCCGTAAAATACAAGAAGAAAGAAATAAGATGAATAATATCTGTAGATTGTTCTATATACTTATGTTTGTATGTTGCTAGAGTGTTGCAAACGATTCTCAAGGAGATATATATAAGGAGGATATATATAAGTTGAGATTTGTGTATTTTCCAAAGTAATTATTGCTAATATGCCTAATAATTAAAATAATTGAACACATATAGCACATATAAGAACTGTGACAATATATATAGTTATATATACTATTGGTGGTTACCACTTCAGGAAATTGATATAGAACGCCTTTAAGTATCGCCGCAGATAACCATCCACTATCTTCCCTTCTCAAATAATGTATCAATTTTAGTGCCACATTATTGGTGTTTTTGGTGAACAGTGTCTCCGTTAAGGTAAATTTCTAAAGGGCCTTCTTTGTAGCTGCAGCTAAGCTAAAGTGAGTAGTAATTATGTATCTCCCTTGTGCAAAGCAAAGATAAATTAAATGGCACATATATATCACCCTTGACACATAATGTCCAAGTATATGAACTTCACAGTTTGATTTTTACCCTTGCGGGCATTATTTTCTGTAAGAAAGACAACTGGTTAAAGTCTGGAGTTGGTGTGAATGAGCGGCTGCTGATACCGGAGGAACTGGAGTCAACCTGAATTTCTCATTTATAGGCTGTTTTATTTATAGCTTGTCTTCACATTCAGTTGTAATTGTTCAAGTTTCTGCTCAGGACAAGACAGAATCTAGCGTCTGAGCGGTTCCCTAAACCTCCGTCATACCTACTGGTATCATGATCAATGGTGAGAGTGATCCATTACGTCTTTCTGAGATGAGGGGAACCCATTAACGGAAATTGTTACAGTACTAAACTGAAGACTCTCTGTGTATGGAATTATTCATATACTGTCTTGCTAGTTATTTTAAGACTATTGAGGCTCAAATTACATACCACCAAGAGGAAAATGTCATAATATTATTAACTGAACTCTGAGAAACCGTAACAAATACATAAACAATTTCCTAATAGACGTTCTCGCAATGGTATCTTTTCACTGACGATAATTAGGAAGCAAAACTTATACCATGTAGACATAAAATATATTTAAAATCGGAAATAGCCACATGTGTAATGTGCAATCTATTGCTATGATCCATTTTTCGTCATTTGCACTATTAAAACTTTTTATTGCAACAGCAAAATAAGTTGTGTGTAAAGTCATTTTAGTAGTTCAAACATTCAGTAAGCAATGAACTTACTGGATTTTTAGCCTATGTTGTTAAATATCTTGATGGAACATCAAAAACAAGGAGAGGAACAACTTCGTAGGTGTCAGTCAAATAGAATAAACTACAAGTGTCAAATGTGTACATTTACTGGTATATTTGATATATAACAGCGTACAAGAAAATTCTCATGAAGTCAGTAGGGTATCCGGAATATCTCTGACATAACGATGCATAGAGGTGATGAGATCATGGATGTCCTCCTGGAAAATGTCAGAGAATATGTTTGCAAAACTGGTTGTCTAGTATGCTAGTAGTTGTAGAAATTAAACTAAACGAACTCAAACCGCGCAAGATTAAATGTTCATGCGCACAAAGAAAGCAGTGCAAAAGTTGTTTCTTTCCTAGAATTGTACTACGTTGTATGTTGCATTGGGTAGCACGCTATTCTCTGGGATAGTCATTATATGCTCACTGCAAGCAGGACCTGAGTTAAAAGGAAAACAATCAGAACGAACGCCCTATCAATTTACTGGTTATTGTCCCTTAACTAGTCAGTGACGAAAGCAAAAATCGACGACCTCAAACAATTGATCGTATCTGAAGATTGTTTCCAGCAACCGTCTGCCACAATTGAAGATTATAGACAATTAACAAACCAGGTTCAATCAATGGTTATTAATGTCTCTCCCGACGGATTTTTCTGGAAAAGATTAACACCACACGCTACCGACGCAGACGGTTTGACGCTTTCGATACAAACGACCATTTTGAGAACAGAAGTATCGTCAATTCTTAGCAACAAGATACTGTTTTATTTCTCGTCTTCACTGCACATTTCGACCTTTCTCATTAAACAAATGGAAATTGAGTATTTTCCTCTTTCTCTTATTTGAAATTTTCGAAGATGCTAAAACATATGTTATCTTGTTCTTAGCGTAGAGCTCATATGCCAAGTTTTAAGTAACTCGAAAGATTCGTAAGATACACCATTCTGGGCGGAAAGTTTGGACCCAGTTTACCCCTACCATAACCCTTAGGATGTATATTTCCACAAGTCATTCCTTATCTCTTACTTTCGTGACAAGATGAGCAATCTGTCCAAATTTGATGTTTGTATTTATTATAGTATGGCAAGAAGGATGAAGAATCACCCATTTCCATTCTTTTATATAATAATAGGAAAAACAAATATAAAAAAAGAGAAATTCAAGCACATTGAAACAAACATAAAACCTTCAGCTACCATCGAATAATTAGCCTGCAGGTTGAAAATAACAGCAACAACAGCTTTAAAACAAGTGCAAAGATAGAGTTACCTTGAATTTGGGTCTTTGCCTCAAAATAGACATGCCTTGTGTAAAGGTTCAGAAAGGCAAACACAAGAACTTCTTTATTAGAATTCTAGTATTCGATGCAGCAAGTCAGCAGAAATGCACGAAAATAACCGTAAAATAGACTTGTCTTTAATAGTTAAACGTCTACTATATGTAACACAGGTCATGTCTTATATACCCTTGTGCTTAACTCTAAGTCCCCAAATGAACTAGCCGAATTTCTTCGAAAATAAATAGTTTTACCTTATTTATTCTATTATAATCCGACATTGATTTTAAGCCAAACTCGGAAACCAAAAAGAAACATTTGAATAAAAGGAAAGAAACTTGTTAAAAAAGAATACCAAACATAAAAAGGAAGTGTCAGGCACAGTAGCGTGACTAGTATTAAGTGTTTAATTTAATGTGTTTAATTTACTTTTAGTATAGTGGTTAGTATATTTTCTCATGATAACAGTAAATTACTAAATTCAGTAGTATGTGTGAAAAAGAAAGAATCTTCAAAATATAAATTTATTACAAAGAATAAATGTCATTTTACAATATGCAGACATAATAAATCAAATGTTAATATTTAATTGAGCTCAAGTTCGTCTGCAGTGATTTACAATAAAGCAAGATTTAAAATCTGTTATCTATGAGGCTTTTAGCAGGAGACTGCCATAGAATTACTTCTTCTTAGAGACTGAAATTATTTAAAAGGATAAAACTTACATGTGTAGTTCGGAGGTCTCTCTCTCAACTCAATGTTGACCATCTTCGTCGTGGCTTCTAGTCCAAATGCGAGACGCAGGTTACAGACGCAAAGTATGATGTAAGATCTGAGTCGATGTCTGATTTCAAAGTTCTAATTTTCCCAAGCTTATATACTGGTTGGAGAGAGTGAACTACGTGACAAACAACTTATTTGTCTCATGACGTATTTTGTTATTTGTCTCCTGACGTATTTTGTTATTCTTCTGTAGTACTACACTATTGAAAAGTTCGTGTTCGTACATTCATATAAAAAAGTTTTTTAATATTTCAATAAAATAATCATAACATAAGAGTACCTAGAGCAAGAGAAGAACTTGTGCCCCTACCTTTTTTCCCCAATTGGTACCACTACATCATTCACATCATTTCATTTACATCTTTTATTTTCTACTTTATTTCTTACACTTGGTTGTAGAGAAGAGATAAGAGAGTTTCATTATTCAAAATATCTTATTCTGTTCAACACAATCTTCATGGGTGTCAATTTAGTAATATTGGCATATATTATTAATATATATATGTTATTTATTAAAATATTTTGCATTAATATATTTTGTCTTTAAACTATAATTATATCTTCTCCATATAAAATTGCAATGTTATGTTGGTTGACCAAACTGCTACAAACATCTATAATCCTATCTGCTCAACTGCCCCGGCAGTTCCTACCGCCTAAATGTATTGAGTTGTGTTCGTGCGGCAGTCATCTATAAGATAAACTACGTATCACATTAAATGTGTTAATTTTGTGTCTGCGTTAGTGTTAATTTCTTATAAAACATTTATGTTCAGTAACGAATTCACACAGAATAGGGTAGAAATAATGCAAGTGGTTAGAGATAATGTTACCAAACCTGTTTTTTTTTCAACTTGTCTCTCGTCCGTTAGTAGTGCAGGACCACTCACCTTGTTTTGATTCAGTAATAATATAAAGACTGAATAAATGTTCTTATTTGCTAAAAAATCTTCTGTAAGTTGCCAAAGTCATAAGTATACCACCTTTCTGTCTGATAATGGATCAAATTTTGTTATGAAACGTTACTTCACGTTAATGTTCGCCGAGATGTTACATTTGGCAATTTTATAGTGATATTTTTTTTAACTTTTTACAATTACGTCGTTAAAGGTTGTCGTCCACCGTATCAACCGCGTTAATGATACCGATTCTGAAGCTGAGGATCATTTTCTGTACCAGGAAAGAAGTAAACATGAAAAGATTGACATACAATCGCGTATACACAATATTCTTGTAAGAGGTGAAGGAAACGATATCTACTTGTTTTGCAAGTATTTCATTGCTATCAGTGTGTACCTATACAGTCATTTTAAGTAGACCTACTATTAATTGAACGACAATAATCATGAACTTTTCAACCAAGCGTAAAGTCAAACTTAAAAAATTGCTATTTTGTGATTGATTAGACAGGACTATTGTTCTATCTGCAAGATTTCACCCATAGTATAGTAAATTTCTAGAGAAAGTAGAAAGTGCAGAATGGAGAAAGTGATAGTTGACGTAGGAAAATAATATGTGTACGATAGGTAAAAGGGGATTAAAATATAAAAGAAAGGCTAAACATAGGGTCAAGATAAAGTTTGTTAAAGGTAAAAATCATAACGAACAAGTGGAAACGAAAAGTGAAAGATGAATGCTAGAATATTACGATAGACTGAGAATATGGAAGGGGACCAAGAGGGAATGGGAGATTTTTTTCAAGAGAATTGAAGATGAAGGAAAAGGAATATAGTTAAAAAATGGAAGTACAAGAGTAAAAGATAAAATGTATGGGTGTGAATACAGTGGACAATTCAGAACAAAGTGGTACAGGAAAGAGTGCTCTGCGGGACTATTCGCTCATAAGAGGAGTGACATGGATATAGAGACTAAAGCGAACTCTGTAAAAGACGTACTAACATAAATAGAAAAATAGATAATGACGATGGAAGGAGCAAAGAGAAAATACTTGATTAATTGTTGATATGAAATAGATATACTAGTGAAGATTTGAGAAAAGCGAGAACAAACAGAAAAGAAGAAAACGAAGAAGAGGAAGAAAGGTAAAAGTGGTTCGCAATTGAAAAATTAAGCGATACGGCAAAGAGCCTTAAGACCTTGCTGAGGAAAGGAGGAGTCGAAAGACACAGCAAAAGAGTAAAGAGGATTTTAGAATTAGTTGGAGAATAGAAAAGAAAACAGATAAATGCAGAAAAGGGAAGGAATAGTACGTATTGAATCAGTTGTTAAGAATGTAATATGAAATATATAGGAGAAACATGAAAGAGACATGAAAGAGAATATATAGGAAAACAAAAAGTGAAATATATTGCGAAAGAATAGAATTGATGGAAAGGGCAGCGAAACGTGATAAGGACTTCAACGAATTAAGAAATATAGGAAGGATGTATTGACGAATTGGACCAGTGAGCTTAAGATTTATGAATAATGGAATTTTTTGCTGGACAAAATAAAACAGATAAAGTTGGAAGAAAAAACAAATAATATGGATATAGTTAGGCGCCATAGTCCGGCACAGATGGAAATAGGAAACGTATGCAACAAACACCAAATAACAAGTGTTTTGCATATAGCCTAAATGGGGAAAGTGCGTTTAACGCATCTAATTAAAATTTACGTTTTGTACAGACGGACGGAAAAGTAAAGTTTATTCACTCTGGAAAGAGGAGGAGTTAACTCATTTCACATTCTGTTTAGATAGTAACATACTGCGCATGGCTTTATTAAATACAAATTTTGTAAACGTTAATATGAGCTCTTATTTATGGACAATATCACATGTATTTACTACAAGCCACTATGAGAAGCAGACGACAGAACACCACAGCACCCCAATCATGTGATGGGGAAGGAACGCCTGCGCCACCGCCACAGAAGAGCAGCTATAACATTCAGAGGATCACAGCAATGGGCATCGGTTAGTCTTTGGCTGGTCAAGTCCCCTTTTCTACTTTACAGTGAAGCTTTCAGAGAACCTTAACCTAACCCAAGCCTCCTAAGTTACATTGGAGCTCTGAGACCTCCTTCCCACTTAACTTGCAAGGGAGTTCTGTTGGGAACTTAACCCATCCCATAGCTGACCGTGGAGATCTGCGAGAATCTAACCTCTGTCTGCTTGCAGTGCAGTATTGAGAATCCTTCCTCACCTCACTCAGCTTGCAGCGAAGTTTTGTGAGAAATCATTCCCTTGACCACCTGCACTTTTAACATCTACTTATCCTAATTATTGCAGAGCTTTAAACTTATTTTAGTGAAATACTATCATACTCTTTTGTATCAGGAATATTTTGCAATAAAACAGTGAGTGGGAGAAAAGATTCACCTGTGAAATTGCTCTACCTTCTACCAGCTTCAGCTGAAGTTTACAATATCGAAGTTTCTATTCTTGAATTAATCTTTCATAATGTGTCTGGTGAAGATAATGTTATATTGCCGAAACAGCTACACAAATTGTATTTTTATATATTCAGTGCTTTTGTTAGTTTTTTATTAATACGTACGCATTCAGGCCTGTATCCACGGGGGGCAAGAGGGGCCCGGGTCCCCCTAAATTTTTCTTGCCCCCCCTAAAATTTTCATGGAAGGCTTGCAAAAAGTCTCGATTAATTCGGTGTAAACACTAAGAATAAAAGGCAATAAAAAAGAGATTATTCCAAGAATTTTTCCATTTTAACTATTTGATGAACACTTCTAAACATATTTTAAAGGAGTTAAAGTTTATCAGTCTTCTCGAATCTCGATATGAAATAACGCAATACATATTGAAACAAGTTTTTACGAAAAGAAGGAATATGTTCATAATACTTCATGCCACAGTTGTAATAGCGATCTGGAAGGTAGGAGACGAAGTGTAAAGTGCTTGCTGCAAGCCAAATCATAAAAACATGAACACGAAGAAAGCTTTTATCTTTTGTCGATTGCAGTAACGGCAGTAGGTTATTGTTATTCTATTGTGTAGTTGTAGTATATACATGCATTGCAAAATCCTCGTCAACAGCAAACCTTAGATTAACTGTGGAACAATTAGTTGTGAATTGAATTAAGAGCTCCGAGTTCCGTTAAAGGCGATTGATTCTAGTAGGGTCCAAATTATTGTGGTCTGATATGTAAAACAAGAACTGTGGTGGAACATTCACCGAAAAAGTAATGTTTGCAAAAACTTTCATATGTTTTTTCTCGTTGAAGAATGAAGTTAAGCTAAATTACCTTAATTAAATGAGTAACTGAGCAAGTGAACTTATTTAACGTTTAAGTTTAGGGATTAAATTCCGGGTTGTGGAGCCAGGACTAGTACAAATTTGCAAGATTTAGAGGAGAAATTAAGTAGCAAAATGTTTTGTATTGTACTTGTGGAGGAGGATCCCGTGCAAGTAGTTACTTTTGATATAAAAACATAAATTGGAACTATTTCTTAGTCGCGTACACGTAATAATGTTGTAATTTAACATGAAAGAAGCACTGATGCTTTTACTCGATACTAGATGGATGGAGCGTTTTACTTACATTGAGAAAAATCCGTTCTCCGGACAGTGGTATATTGTACAAATATACGGAATCCTCTTGCTTACTACAGAAATCAGTAAGGAGCATGCGTTATGCGTATGCTACATAGGTACTGCCCTTAGATGTAACATCATGCCGTTGCAGGATGTCTGATGTCTAACAGTCTTCCTTATATTACATACATATATGTATGTTACCTTCGTCAGCTATGTTATATACGTCCATTGGTATGTGAGATCCTGACAGCCTATATTGTTTCACACGGAAAGTATGTATAGATAGAACACTTATACAGAAAGTATTATAAAACATGCTTTTTTATTTATACGCTTGCTGTACTTTAAGTCCAAAAACTACATGATTTACAAATGTAACCTACAATATTACGTATGCCGCATACATTTTTTTTCTCAGTGTAGCTTTGAATAACATTATAGTATTTTTTAAGCTGTTTTGGTATGTGTTTTCTTGGTATAGTGTGCAGGTGGTTCATTTATATAAAACGAGTTCAATCTAAGATTTTAAACAAGAACTTAGTATAAATATTTAAAAAAAACAACTGTAATTGTAAACAAGGGAATTACTTCAAATTTATCCGTTCACCTTATTTTCAACAAAAACCATAATAAAATGTACAATCATCAATTTCTACTTAAACGTTATTCATTTTATGTTCTGTTACGTTACCTAGAGGGTGTGAGTACGGGCGAGGACCCACAATTACATATGGAAATCCATTATTAGCTTAAAGGGAGACTACCGGGCCGCGCGGAGCACGGTTGTGGGGAGTTAATGGGGAGTTCGGAGTTGGGAGAGAAGAACAAGCGAAGTGAGAAGCCGAAGTAAGGTGGGATAACGCACTAATATAATAGGTTACTTAGGTTAGGTTATGTCTACTTCGCACTTACCTTAGTACGTACTTAGGTTTGTAGAGCTATCCTATCTCAAGCAGAAACTCGTGAACGATTGTTGGTGGTCTTTGTTCTTTCACTAATTAAGCTATGAATATTCAAAAACTAACCTCATTATCAACATCATAGTTTACAAATGTTAGTAGTATCAATTCACATTCAGCGCAAAGACAGTGTACACTTGAAGGCATGCTTACTCGAAAATTATCCACAATCCAACCGTCCTGAACCTAGAGACAAGTAGTTCCCCTTACTTGTGAATTAGTCCCGTTTTTATAACCGCTTATCAAAAGATATTACACATAAATTACCCTTCACTTACATGTTATCAAGCACACAAGCAATCAAATTATCAATTTCTTCTAGGTAAATTCTCAACATTTTGATAAAAACTCAAGGGCAACTTCGCAAATTAACCCTAAACAAGAGCCAAAGTAAAGTTGAATTTCCTTATTTCACAGTAGATCATCTCTCGTTCTTGACCTTAATGTTAGTATTACATGTGGGACTATTAAAACATTTATATTTTAATTCTAATTCGTACAGCTTTACGATAACGTACAGCTGTGTGAAGGTGTGATGAAGCGTTGAATAGTATGTGGTGAAGCGCTTCAAAGATGGCCGTACATCTGCCACTGATGATCCTGGGCGTGGTGAATCCCAGCTCACCATGGGGGACCAGGGGGTGGCAGGGTTGGGCCAGGGCACCCCCTGGCTCACGAAAATGTATACGTAATATAGCAAACCACGCATATTAAATACCAGAAATAGAAGACTAATATAGCTAGCATGGAAATGACCCTTCCCTGGAAAATTTTCTTCGGGCGCCCCTGCAGCTTACAGCATTCATTCCTGGGAATATTCAGCTTATCAATTGAAAATCTTCCCACAACAAATTGCCAAAGTATACAAACTCTGTCTTTGAAATAGAAAACACAATAATTAATGGCTATTTGCTATACCAAATAGCGAGTGTATGTTAGAATCTAAAATAACAAGTATAGAAGGGTTAAGGAACATACTGAATTGAAAGACCGCTGTGACAGAGAAGATCCTTAGTGCCAGCCGTAGGTTAATTTTTCTGCAGTTATGGCGAAGTGAAGCAGGCTCTAATAGTATGACGAAATTACCAGGTATTACTTAAAAGGTGCTGGGATAAATGTGTAAAAGTAGCAAAATGATCATGTTTTTTACAGAACGTCCCGGATTGAGTTGAACGCCTGTCATATCTGGTACTGAAAACTCTTTACTGTTAGAAAATTTGATAGGAAAGCTTGGGGGGAAACATTTCAAGTGGTCTCATTCTGTAACAATTCATTGTGAGTTGTTAGAAATTTTGGAGTATGTTTAGTACAAGGGGTCCAGAAGAACGTAAAACACAACATTTACAGGATAAATGAATGATGCAAGTACTTAGACGTAACATAACGTAACCAAATCTAATCTAACCTAACAGAAACTAACCTAAGCTAACCTGAACTAACCTAAACTAACCTAATATTAGTAGAAATAAGCGAAATTCTATCATTAATTGGAAAATTATGAGGGACCCCTACACTAATATAACGTAAACTAAACTAACCTAACCTACCCTAAACTAACCGAATGTGAACAGAAATTACCAAAATTGTAACATTTGTAAACATAGGCCGAAATATTTTTATTTTTAAAATATCTTATGTAATACTTTAAAGCTAAATGTTACTAAGACTATGTGAATTAAGGCAGTTAACTAACAAGGACAAATAGCGAAATATTGTTATTATTAAGTAGTATTACTATTTCAAATAATCCCAATAGATATCTCTTATGAAAATCGTACTGTTATGTGCACTTCTGTGGGTTTCCTGCTCAAGATGTTGCTTTTTCCACTAAAATGCTTTTGTATATAATTGTATTTTTCGACTAGTAATGATTTTAATAAATAGTGACATTTAATGTTTGTGTCAAGTCAGAAATGTTATTAACAGGTACTAATGTTTATGAAGCATACATAAAGTTAACCAGCAGTTACGGTATGAATTGCAAATTATGCTAAATTATATCATAACGTAAAATTTTTAAAAAGACGCAAATCAGCGAAAGATGCTGGTGTCTTGAATGACAAGCTAATATGGTAAAAGAAATAAGAATACGTTAAAGGTTATAATCATGGAATAATCCTTAATATTGTTCATTTCTGTCCATATTAGAACTATTTTATCCACCCTAACAAATTACAGTATACTCGGTGTGTTACAATTTCCATATGCTGAAGTTTACAATCGTTACTGCACTTTTTTTGCTTATATTCTAAGCCGAGGAAAATTTTAGTTTTAGGAAATACTATGCAAAATATTTTGAGTAGATATATATTTTGGATCTGAAGAAGTCATTCCCAAGAACCTAAAATCAGGGATAAACAATGAAGTAATTTAGAGTTTGAGTCATTCTTTGCGATGAAATTTTCTATCTGAAACGAGACTCCAGGACCAAATAGTGGTTGATTTTGCCGTTATTATAGTTGATCCATCAGAATCTTATTTGTATTAGAATGAATATTAAAGAAATAGTTTGAGTTTATCTAGTCCTATTCCAAGAGAAAGAGACGTCATTCTTCCCACGATAGTTGCACAAAATCATCAGTAAGCCTCAAATATAAAATATTTTCCGAATCAACAAACAATTAGCACATCCTTTGGTTGAAATTTACTGGAAATACTGTTGAAATGAAAATCCTACATCAGTTTCCAACGATTTACTTGACAACTACGAGCAGAAAACAAAATCAGTTTTCTTTATATGACTTTGATAGTCAATGAATAGTAATTCAAAATGATTTTGCAATAGATAATAAATGTAAAATATACAAAGTGCAATATATAATATATCTGAAATAAATTTACAGTCAGATTAAACAACGAATGTGGAAACAAAAACACAGAATTCATTCTTTTTTCAATGTGAGGGTTGTGCTTGTTACTTAAACACACCTCCTTAATGTCTGGTTTTAGTTGAATTAACTTCAGTTTTAAATCCTTTTCAACATTAAAGTTACTCTTGTAACTTTTTATTTACATGAGAGAAGAAATCCAGATTGTAAGTAATCAAATCACCGAATCCAGATCAGTAGAAGGAATATTTTAAATCTGAGTCAAGAAACCATATAACAATGGGAAAAAAGAATTTTTACTGCCAAGGTTGTTTCTTTGAACTATGAACCGAAAGTTATTCCTAGGGGCCACAATTTTAATTTACCAAGACGTTTGTATATTTCTTTTGTATTCTGTTGATTTATGTGCCAAAATAAATCTGCCAGGTATGCGAATTGGACTAATCAAAGCCCATTACTAAATTAATTCATATCTGAGAGTAGGACTGGGAGAAAAAAATTTTCACTTCTCAATGAAGTTCGAATAAAAACTAACTAACTCTATGGCCTATGGAACCCGGAGGTTCAGTGCCGCGTTTACAGAAGCTCTCCACTGACTTCTATCCTTAGCTAATTGCATCCAGTTTCTACTTTGTATTCCTATCTCTGGGAGATCCATCTTAATATTGTCCTCCCATCTGCGCCTAGGTCTGCCTAATGGTCGTTTTCCTATGGGTCTACCAGTCGACTTTGAAAGCGTTTTTACTTTCTTCCATTCTAGCTACATGACCTGCCCACCTAAGCCTCCTAGACTTGACGACCCTAACAATGTTGGGTAAACCTTATAAACTATGTAGTTCCTCGTTATGAAGCTTCCGCCATTCCCCATTCTCGTTCCTCTTGGGTCCGAATATTCTTCTCAGGATCCTGTTCTCAAATACTTTCAGTCTATGTTCTTCCCTCAGAGTAAGCGACCATGTTTCACAACCATACAGAACAACAGGCATGATTATCGTTTTGTATATTTTAAGCTTCAAATTCCTTGACAGAATTCGCGACGACAAGAGATTTTGAACCGAATAGTAACACGAATTCCCTGCTTTTAGTCGACATTTAATTTCTTCGTGAATATGATTTTCGTCTGTTAATATTGATCCTAAATATTTGAAAGTATCCACTTTATCAAAAGCATTATTTAATATTTTAACGCCTCCACAATTTGCCGTATTACGGTCCCGACGCACTTCCATGTATTTAGTTTTCTCTGCATTTAATGAAGTTCCAATAGGCAACTTAAAACATTTCTCCTGAAATACTAAGTAACTTAAGTGTAGTGTAAATATGAACCATGTTCAGAATCCATTTCTTTGCACAAGTAGGAAAGTAGTTTAAATTCAAAGCTCTGGCTGTAATGAAATTAATTTCATTGATAACTCTATCCAGAGCTTAGGCTAATTTCGTTGAATATCTCTCATGATGGATATTACAATGCACAAAGTTTACTTTAGCAGCTTTTTTTTTGCAATACCAATCGCATGTATAATAAAGAATAATGTAATATAAGGGAAGCACTATGTACCATCTTCCCATAGGCAAGTCCCGTCAACTTGCTCTTGCCTCCATCTTCACAGAATGATGTCAAATGGGAGCATTCATAAACGCACATTTCAACCAGCAATTCAGAGTACCCGCCTAATGTGAGCACTAGATTATATCAAATCCAAATGATAATTAACAGTGTTGTAAACCAAAGCAGTTTTTCATTAAAAAAATTAGAAATTTATGTATCTCACAGGATACATGCCCAAGGTAAGGATTAAAGATCACCTCTAGGTGTCTTTCATTTATTATAAGATTCTAAACACTGGCGGCACACAATTTGGGCGTAAAATCATTGATAGCCATATTTCATTTATCCTTCATATAATCTATATCACCTGTATCTATCACCCATTAAATAGGAAAATTTTCCCAGTAAAAGATGTTTTGTGCTTCAACTACTGTGTCCCAGGCAGACTGTTACCCGTTCTGTTTCCCTATTACATATCAGGGTGATTCTGAAATTAAGTGGAATTTTGGCATTGGAAAAATCTTAAAAATTAAAATCGGAGAAATAATGTATAATTTATTTTTTACACACCTAAGGGCTAAACAAATACAATCATTACAGTGGATGAGGTCAAGAAAATATATTTTTTTTAAAAAAAATGGTAATTTATTTTTTTTGACAAACACGGTGGTTACATTAATATCCACGGAGGTTACAAAACATACTCAGTGAAGATATATTTAAGTTTTATTCACTAGTAAAATGTAAGACAATGTAATATTTTGAATTGAATACTTAATATAGATTTGTGCACACATCTAAAATTGTAGTAAACGTAAACCGAAATGTTCTATTTTCCAAGAAAAGCTGTTCCAATTCCGCAACAATGTCCTTAGTATCCACAGTGGCTCTATTTGCTTTTGAGGGAAACACAATTATGAGTTCTGCCTCTATTCTGTAAAAAAAAAAAACTCGATTTTTTAATCCGAGATGTTAGTAGACATTTTAAGGTCACGTAATGTCTGATGGTGTTTCTGCTGAGAAAAAAATTGTAGGTGGCGTACTTTACGTATAGATGGAACACTTATATGGAAAGTATTATAAAATATGCGTTTTCAGTTATACGTATGTTGTACGTTAAGTCCAAATACTACAGGAATTACGCATGTAACCTATCTTTTTCTTTCCGTATGAAACAATGTAGGTCAGGATCTCACATACAAATGGACGTATACAACATATAGTTGACGAAGATAACATAAGTATATGCATGTGATATACAGAAAACTGTTAGATGTCAGACATCCTGCAACGGCATGATGTAACATCTAAGGGCAGTGCCTATGTAGCATACGGATAGCGTATGCTCCGTACTGATTTCTATAGTAAGCAAGAGAATACCGTATATTTGTACAATATACCGCTGTCCGGATAACGGATTTTTCTCTGTGCAGCAGGCACAGAGTTGTATTGTCCCTCATGAAAATGACTGCATTTAGTGTCAGGATTACATTGAAAGGAGCTTAGTCTGTGCATATTTAATGCCAATGTGTTTCTTCCCCATGTCACTTCATAGCACTTCCATCCCCTTTGGTAGCTATAACCAAAGGAGATTACCCCCCTCATTTCCCTTGTAATTCGCACACTGCCAACAGATGTAAACACGAAGCGTGGAGACCATTTTTTACACAATGACTGAGGCAACCATAATATAACTCGTGATATCAATATATCTACGAAATAGATTACATTTTGTT